>NW_027460879.1:5109665-5419330 GCF_037038515.1 Microtus pennsylvanicus | reverse complement strand
CACCAAGTACAAGGATGTCCTGAAATATTAAGTCTTGTCCTTTCAAGGCCCCAAAGCCTCCAGCTAGGTTCAGGGTCACGACAATCTCCAAAACCCACCGAGCATGAAGTATTCAGAACCAGAAGCCTGTGTGTGCCATATCACATAAATTCATCGTGAGTACACCAATCTGTTTTTTTTTAATTCTAAATTATTTTGTCCCATCAAAACGATCTATATTACCAATTAACCAAATTTGCTGCATCTTTGGTGTCCTAGAATTGCTTTAAATTGTTGCTGGGACAGTCTTACAAACCTTCCTGTGCTGTTATGAGACCTTAAGGGGACAGCACTTATTTCAGAAATCAAAGGCAGTTGGGTTTAATCCTATGGTTAGCTGTTAGCTAGACACTGGAAGGATGGATTTGACTAAGAAAGGGAGACAGCATACATGGAGGCAGGTAACCTTTCCTTTGCAAAATGACCCATTTTGAGGCCTTACTCAGGCTCTTCTCTTCTCCTAATCTTGGTTTTTTTATTAGTTTAGGAGAAGAATTAAAACTCCATTTACAGTATCTGTGAACCTGAATGAGTTAAGTATGTGTGACCAACTTGATGTCTGCCTGTCTGTCAACAGGGCCAGAGTTCAGGGGCATCTGATGCATAGCACAGGAATGTCAGCCTTCAATCTCAGGTCCACCTAACTCTACAGCATTAGAGTTGTCATGGTTGCTCATCTGACCTTCCTCATATGATCTCCATCCACAGAGATGTCAGAAAAATCCTCCCCTGAGAGTGCAAGTTCTTTACAAATGAAAGATTATACAACAGAAGACACATGGGAGATTTCTATGGGCAAGCTGTTGAAAGGATAAAGTGACAGAAGAAGTTTATTGATTAATTAAAGAAAGAATCCGCTTCAGCTGATAGGTTAGAACATAGGTAGGTGGAGTAAACAAAATAGAATGCCGGGAGGAAGAGGTAGTGAGCTCAGAGAAGCCATGCTCCCCTCTCCCCGGCAGATGCCATAGCTCTGCTCTCTGAGGCAGATGTCGATGCAGCCAGCCACCATGTCAGACATGCTGAATTTTTCCTGGTAAGTACACCTCGTTATACTACACTGATTATTAGAAATGGGTTAAAATGCTGAATCTAATGGGCCAGCAGTGTTTAAAAGAATACAGTTTTTGTGTATTTATTTCAGGCATAACCTTCATGCGGCCGTGGTGCTGGGGACACAGCCTCGCTGCTCAAATAACTACAGAATGGCTTGCAGCCTTGTGGACAACTGAATCCACTGAAAGCTGAGAAAGCTTGGGAAAGAGTAAAGCATGTTTTCTTGGTAGCAGCGATTTCTCGGTCTGCTCTGCTTGCTAGAAGAAAGCAAGGGCTCTCATCTAAAAGAGGCTTGCTGACTCAGCTTCAGCTGCAAAACCCTGCAGCCCTTAAGAGGTCCTGCCACAAAACAGTTAAATGGTGTTGATAAAAGCCAACTGAATGCTTGTATGTTTTCAGCAGTAGCAGGAAAAAAAACTGTGTTGTTTTAAAATGCCGGCTTTCTAGGCCATCCTGCCTGGGCAAATTCTGACTGTTTGAGGAAGGAGGGCCAGCTACAGAAAGAGGGCTTGAGTGTTGTCTGTTGCAGCCGTATGATGGCAAGGACCTTGAAACACTGTAGACTTGTGGCACTGAATGCGGCTCTGTTCGGTACCTCAGCCACAAGGTTGGAATGGCAGAAAGCTAAGGAATGGGCTACATCTGGCCAGCAAAGCCACGGCTTTAGTCCTACTGAGATTGCTTGGTAAATGAAAGACTCATGTGGTCAGAAAAACAGAGAGAGAAATAGAGTAAAGAGAGATTCAAAGACAAAGGAAATTTTTAACTGATTTACAGTGTGTTAAAAATATGTGCAGGCTAAAATTTGAAGTTCTTAAAGTTAAAAAAAGGAAGAGAGTTGTTGGGTGTGGTAGTACAAACCTGTAAACCCAACACATGGGAGGCAGAGGGAGATTGACCTCTGTACCTTCAAGGTGAGGTAGCACACGCCTTTAATCCCAGTGCCTTGAAGGCAGAGACAAACAGATCTTTGTGAGTTCAATGTGTAGTAGCATACACCTTTAATCCCAATGCCTGAAAGGCAGAGAGAGGCAGATCTCTGAGACTTCAAGGACAGACAGGTATACAGAGTTATTCCAGGTCAAAGATACAGAGAACCTGTCTCAAAAGGCAAATAAAATAAAAAGGAAAATAATCAAAATAGTGGTTAAATTGAAGCGCACAAAAATTCACAGCGAATTTTGATATTGTATGCTATTATGCTCTTTTTGAATCATTTGAATTTTGAGGCAGTAGCAATAGCTGCTAAAAGATGTTTCTTTATAAAAGCTGCTGAAATAATCCAACATAGATATTTTGAAAATGCCTTGACTTTGAAATTTGGATCTAAGGACATGATGCTTTGGAAAGGAGTTTCTATTTTGTTTTCACAGAGGGTGATAGTCTGTGGATGCCTCTATCCTAATATGGTAGGATGGACCACGCCCTACTTAAAGGTTGCTGTGAACACCTTTAAAAAATTGCTTCTCTCAACTGCCAACTGAGATCAATCAATAATGATGCCACCATTCAGCAGGAAGCATTTTGGAGAGAAAAAAACTTCACCCACGTTCCCAAATATGGCTTATAAATGTTCTTTTACATTTAAAGTGGGATGTGATATAGATATGAATATTTGCATTAGTATAGATTTTGCTTTTCTGATAGAGATTTTAGGTCAATTTTGTTATATGTATATTCATTTTTGATCTTAATTAAGGTATTGTGATTGTGTAGTTCATTTAAAAATATAATGTATATAGGTTATTAATGGATAATCATTAATAATAGTCAAGTTTGTAGTCATGTTAGTTAGATTTTCTAGCTACATAGATATATATATTTCAGTTAGATAGGCATTATTCATATCTCTCTAGACTACAAAATAGGCTATTTAATGTTTTAGTACCTTAGGGTTTTTCATGACAGTGAGGCACTCTACTCTTGGCAGCACATATCTACTTCAGGAAGAAGATGGGCATCACAGAGGATCCTTATGGAGTTTGATAGCCATTTGGGGAAGAAACTGCTCTTGCCTGGATTGTTGCATAAACTGTACAAAGAAAACACTCAGAGAGAGGACTACTGAACTTGCCTAAAGGTGAGATGATCTTTCCGTGTTCCTGATTCAGGAAAGGGTCAGCAAAACATTCTTCAAGACAAGCAGATAGTGACTGCCTTTGAAATTTCCTGCTTCATGGAAATGTCTGCTGGAAACTATGGGCCTGTAGGCTGAGGATGGAAACACCAACGGTACAGAGGAACTTTGGGTGACTGTCCAGGCAGCGAGATGTCTCTGTCATTTCTAGAGTTTGAAAATGGCTTACTTTTTGTTTGCTTAGGTAATACTGTATTATTCTGGAGTCTCTGATGGAGTTGAAGAATAGATAGACAGTTATAGTTTTCCATTGTTATGATAAAAGGTAAAATAGATATAAATATTGTAACTGTAATTCTTGCTTGATAACTGTTTTGTTATATGTAATTTTGCTATGTTAAAATTAAAGATTCCGTTCTTGTTTAAACAGAAATAGGAGTAATGGTGGAGTATAGGTCATTGGTTAATTAAACAAAGAAACTGTTTGGCCTGAATGGTTAGAACATAGGTGGGTGGAATAAACATAAGAGAATGCTGGGAGGAATAGGAATTGAGCTTAGAGATGCCATGCACCTCTCCCATGGGCAGAAATGGTAGCTCTGCACTCTGAGGCAGATGGCGATACAGCCAGCCACCAGGTCAGACATGCTAAATCTTTCCTTCTAAGCGCACCTCGTGCTGCAACATACATTATTAGACATGGGATAAGAGGCTGAAAATAATGGGGCAGGCAGTGTTGAAATGAATAGTTTTGTGTTGTTGTTTCGGAGCATAACCTTACAAGGCGGCCCCATGGGGATGCAGCCCTGCTGCTCAAATTTCTACAATCAAGGGGGAAATGGAAGAAGGGAAGAAAGAAGAGAGAGAGACAAGGAAGAATGGATGAATTCAATCATTGCTTGGAAAAATGAGTGAACCAATGAATGAGGAGACCTAGTAGGAAAAAATGTGCTGCATTCCCTCAGAGAGTCAGGTCAAATTAAGGATTGACAAGGTTTTCCACTAAGGAGGAGGCTTATTCCATTTTACCTTCTTTGTGCTCCAGGTCCACCCATTAGAGTGATGATGAGGACAGGGAGAAGAAGAGGAGAGGGTGTACCAGAATTCCCTGGTACAATTTCTCACCCAAATTGTAGCCAAATCACCTGACCTGGGACAGCTGATCTACATGCTGGACCCTAACTCCCAGTTTGACAACTCTAACATTTTAACCAAGTTTGTGAAGATGAAGGAACCAAAAATAGCCCAGTTACAGGATGGCAGGTTCCTTACAGGATGGGAGTCAGACATCAGTACCATACTGGTATTTGGCGGTTTGATGGGTGTGTGGGGTCTTTGCCAGACTCCACCTAGCATCATGGATTCCCTAATTTACTGATATTATGGAGTTCGGTGCATTCATCATATGTGTGCATGTCACACACTAGTGGGCATCATATGTACATGTTTATTCTGTGTGTGGGTGAGTGTGTTCATGAGTTTTATAGCCCAAGTACTACAGAACATGATCAATGAAAGGGAACACTGTTTTCCAGATATGGCAGGGCAATTATTTAAATGAACTGACAAGGGTTGGATGGCATGGATAAGACCTATGAGAGTTCAAGGCATACCGAATCCAGGCATGACAAAGTAGGTGGTAGACAGAATTCTGGCAAAACTAAGTAGGTAACTTGATGTCCACCTTACTGGAGAAGAGCAACTGAGCGGAGACACTTTTCACTAAGCAACATGCTCTAGTGGAGATCAAACATCCTTTGACTTACAGCCAGTACGAATTAACACTTTCATCAAATGAAACCTAATTTTCTCTGATTTTGAGTATACATTTGTGTCCCTTCCTGATTAATCTACTCTTTATCCTCTTAAGTCCCAATACCTCACGCTGATATCGGTCACATCTTTCCATTTGACATGGTTTTTCCTCAAGCTTCATACCGCCCCGAGATCATACAACTTTTTGTCCCCTCTCCACTGCGTCCTTGACAGCCATCTTGTCCTCTACCGCACCACACATCCCCAGTCCTTTACTCTCCAAGGAGAAAAGACCATAAATCCTGCTTTGTTTTAAGGCATGTATTTCTGTGATGCCCCATCCACCAAACACAATCCATCATTGACCAAATAACACAACATGTTAACAAATTTTTATTCTTTGAGAAAGAATAATCCATTGGAAAAGATACCAGGATTCATAGAAGACCTGAGGTATCTCTGAAAAAACACATTCCCAAAGAGAGCATTAAGTCTGCCCCTCAAAATTTGAGAATTTCACTTTAACAGATCTTCACCAAATCATAGACATAGATATGGAAGTCATTATCAAACTTGATGAAATACACAGAAGGTTTGTTGGGAACTTGGCAAATAATTTTACCTATCTCTTGGGTTCCATCTTTTTTGTTGTACTGCACTCTTTTGCCCTCCAAGGAATCCCTGCCTAATTCCAAAGTCACCTCTACTGGAGGACATCCAGGCGTGATGTGGAGGTTGCCTTCAATGGAATCATCATGATGGTGGTAAAGGTACAGGACCGGATCATTCTCGTTGACAATGTAGAAACAGGTCGTTATGGCCTGCACCTCATCTGGGACCATGCCACTCCACTCTTTCTTAGAGCCTGGCATGATGTGGAGGTTGCCTTCCAGGTAGTCATCCAGGAGGTGGTAAATGTACAAGACGGGATCTTTCTTGTAGGTAATATAAAACCAGGTCTTCATGATTGGCACCTCTTCTAGGACCATCCCGTTCCAGTCTTTCTTAGAGCCATTTGTTCCCATGAATGTATGTTTCACTGCTCTGCCAACTATGGTGTTTGAGAGATGAGTGTCTGTCACCTGAGGAAATGGCACATTATTAGGCAGGATCTTCAGGTTTAAAATCCTTTCATCACTATGAAGCTCCAAGCCATAGACACAATCAATCCCATCATATTTCAACAAATAGAGAGAGGGATATGTTGGCAGTTGATCTAGAATGATGGCTTTCCAATGGGTGACTGGTTCATTGGCTTCCTTCCAGCCATGAGAAATTCTGCGGCCAACAATATTCTCCAGGGCCTCAAAAGGCTTACTAAGTTTTTGCTTCTGGAGCGATGGCCCATTCTTCTTCTGGAGATGTGGCATGCAACTCATACTAAGAGGCATCTTCATCATGGCGGGACACTTTCTGAGATAGGCCACAGCACTCCTGTTCCACTGTCTCTTGGCTCTGTTTCTGTGCTTGGGCTTCATAGCTGCCAATCTCTGCATAGGAAGAACTCTTCAGTTTAAATCAGACACAAAGTGGTTTCCTCCACCATAAGTGCCTGCAAGGATAAGAAGTTGAGGATGTGAGGTCAAGGCTCTTTTTAGGAATAACTTTGGAGCAGGTGAAAAAGGCAGGGCTGAATCGATTTGGATACCTAAATGGAATATGTTCTTAAGAAATTAATAGGAAAATTATCAAACTCTTGTCTACAGCTCAGTATATGTGTATCAGAGACATATTCCTGTGGAAAATGCAACTGACCTCTACTGAGAAACCTACTTCCTGACTTACTATATCAATGAGAGAGGAAGCTATGCCTATATCTAAAGTGAGAAAGAAATATCTGAACAGATGGCAAAGAATTCAAAGAACAGCCACTCCTCTCCTTACCACTCAAGCTACTGGTTAGTTGGCTGATCTATAACCACCTGCCCAAGGTCATGGCACTCCAGTCCACTGGCTCTCTCTATTGTGTCTCCTGATCCAGATCCAGATTGATTACATAAAGATATTCTGTATCTTCATTAGAGAAGTGAGTACTGTGAGTCAAACTGCCAAAAGAAAGGAACATTAATCTGTGCAACAGCACCTATTAGAAATAATTATCTTTTAAAACACATATGGACAAAGAGGATCTTTGCCATTTAAGTGGACTGAGGAAATGGACATTTTTAGCAAAGATAGAGTGGGGAGAATACCTGACATTAACCGTCCCCCAGCTATCAAATATAGGAGCTGTTAACGACATAAATTTTGGACCCAGAGCAGATTTGAAAGAAACCTTTCTTTGACTACAGAGGTCCTAGTTGCTTCCTAAACATATTTACCAAAAGAAAATATCTTGGCTCTCTAGATTCCAACTTCTGGAAATTCGGTTGAACAGTTGTGGAGCCCAAGAGCTGAACTGACCTCCTCAGCCATCGTGAAGATAGTAAGCCCACCTTCACAGAAGACTAGTGCTTCATCTGGAACAGAGTTGCCACCCCCAACCAAAGCTTTGTGACATCATCAAGGCTCTACTTATGTCATAAAACTCTTCCTAGCCAGGTTTCTTCCCTACTAACCCCCAGAAATATCCAGCATACAGGTCCTAAAATGCTGCTCATACAGCCCCATGAAGACCCAAAATAAAAACCCCAATCTTCTTCCCAATTACTTGAGTCATATTTTCCAAGTAACTCAACCCCTTTATGTGTTTTTTTTTCTGTAAAATAATTTTTGGTCTGAGTCAACAACTCACATGAATGTTTTTTTTTTCCTAGCTCCAATGTCCTCAGTGGTTATTTTCTATTGATTTTTCCATTACTTCATAATAATAATTATCAAATTTTCCACTTCTCTTCCTCCTCCCACATTCTTCTTGCTCCGCAAATAAACCTCTCCACTCAAACACCAGTCCAAATAGAGGGCAGGGTACTTTGAGCTGTGGGAAGTCCAAGCCCACCCTTCATCCATCCAGATTTAGCAAGGTATGCATCCACAAAAAATATGATCACAAAAAGCCAGTGTATGATATGCAGACAATTGCAAGTGCCATTATCTTTGGCTTCTCCGTCTGCCCCATTGTCAGCCACATTCAGAGCTTCCAGTTTGATCCCATGTTCTTTCATTCCCAGGTCACTGGATTAGTTGAAATCCCCTTAGTTCAGGCACAGTGTCTCATAGTGTGGACCAAGCCCTTATATTCCTGACATCCTTGCTCTTTTTCTCCATCCATCTGCTCTTCCACTGGAGCTTGGAAGCTCCATCTAGGTTTCTGATTTTGACCCTGACTTGATCTCCATCATTTGCCAAACAAAAGTTCCATGGTGGTTTTCAAGATAGTCAGTCATCAGTCTGACTATGGGACAAGGCACACATAGTTCCTAGGGACATGTCACAGTGTGGTCAACTTCTCCTCCCTGCTTAAGTACCTAGAGAGGGTCACCCTATGGCCTTCTGAGAACCACTCGAGAGATATCGATCTTGACATCCCCAGAATGGCCCCATAAATTGAGATATCATCAGTGTATGTGCATTAACTTGTGTGTGTTTGTGTGTGTGTATTTAAATCACAATAACAAATGGATTGTAATATTGAAGTTTCTTCTCATCTTGAGAAGAATATTTGCTACAGAAACACTCTCACAGTAATAGTGAGAGTGTAAACTATCTAAGAAAGGAGAAATAACTGGAGGAATCCCCCAGGAGTTAGGCTCAGTGTCCCAGAAATTTCACCCAAGGAAAGTCAATGAACTCAGTGATGGAAGATAAAACCCAGCCTAAATAAAACCCTAAATCATTTAGGTGGAACATGAGATACTCTTACAACAGTTACAAGAGGTCTAAAATGCCTGGACTGGAACATAAGGGGAACACAATGACGTGGAGCTGAGAGTGCATGGCAAAACTGATTGGATCTGGCAAAAATTATGTAAGCATACCAAGGAAACCACCAGTGGGACAAAACCCTAAGAAATCTGTATGACAACATATCATGTTGAACATAATGAGATTTATAGACAAAGGAAAGATCTTAATTATGTCACTGTCACACAGGTGATGATGAACCAGTTCCATCGTAGAGTGACTCCCTGCTGTGTTTAAGATAACCTGTCAATTCTGTCTAGTCAGTTACAAGGAAATTTGCATTAATTGCACAGATTAACTATCAGCATCATTTACTGCACAATCAAAGGCAAGGCAAAGAAATCATAGACATGTCGTTGAATGCTGATGATGTTATTGGGAGTTTTGATGGGTTTTTTTCTTAAAGGGAAATCATCGGTGACTCTCATGCATGAAGCAGATCCTTTCCCTGTGATGTTACCTGAATAGCCACTGAGATACCAGCCCATTGAGTTGTGGTCTCTCTCTCTTTTAAAAAGCAACTTCTACCTTCAGCTTGATCTCTTGCTTGAGCTTACCTTCCAGCTACTAGGCTCCTTTTCTGATCCTGCAGAGGGCTTTTGTCAGGGATTGTGATCTCTAAGTTTTTCCCCTTTCAAGAACTCATCATTCTATTAATCACAATTCTAAACTGCTGTGGGAGTTTGTTTGTGACTTATGCCTTCACATGTGATACAAGAGACCTGTGTGTATAGAGTCTTCTCTCTGTTCATGTGGGGAAGGCATGGCAGCAGGAGTAGATGGCTGCTCATTCTCTGTAAGGAAATCTATAAACAGTGGGCACCAAGTACAAGGATGTCCTGAAATATTAAGTCTTGTCCTTTCAAGGCCCCAAAGCCTCCAGCTAGGTTCAGGGTCACGACAATCTCCAAAACCCACCGAGCATGAAGTATTCAGAACCAGAAGCCTGTGTGTGCCATATCACATAAATTCATCGTGAGTACACCAATCTGTTTTTTTTTTTAATTCTAAATTATTTTGTCCCATCAGAACGATCTATATTACCAATTACCCAAATTTGCTGCATCTTTGGTGTCCTAGAATTGCTTTAAATTGTTGCTGGGACAGTCTTACAAACCTTCCTGTGCTGTTATGAGACCTTAAGGGGACAGCACTTATTTCCAAAATCAAAGGCAGTTGGGTTCAATCCTATGGTTAGCTGTTAGCTAGACACTGGAAGGATGGATTTGACTAAGAAAGGGAGACAGCATACATGGAGGCAGGTAACCTTTCCTTTGCAAAATGACCCATTTTGAGGCCTTACTTCAGGCTCTTCTCTTCTCCTAATCTTGGTTTTTTTATTAGTTTAGGAGAAGAATTAAAACTCCATTTACAGTATCTGTGAACCTGAATGAGTTAAGTATGTGTGACCAACTTGATGTCTGCCTGTCTGTCAACAGGGCCAGAGTTCAGGGGCATCTGATGCATAGCAAAGGAATGTCAGCCATCAATCTCTGGTCCACCTAACTCTACAGCATTAGAGTTGTCATGGTTGCTCATCTGATCTTCCTCATATGATCTCCATCCACAGAGATGTCAGAAAAATCCTCCCCTGAGAGTGCAAGTTGTTTACAAATGAAAGATTATACAACAGAAGACACATGGGAGATTTATATGGGCAAGCTGTTGAAAGGATAAAGTGACAGAAGAAGTTTATTGATTAATTAAAGAAAGAATCCGCTTCAGCTGATAGGTTAGAACATAGGTAGGTGGAGTAAACAAAATAGAATGCCGGGAGGAAGAGGTAGTGAGCTCAGAGAAGCCATGCTCCCCTCTCCCCGGCAGATGCCATAGCTCTGCTCTCTGAGGCAGATGTCGATGCAGCCAGCCACCATGTCAGACATGCTGAATTTTTCCTGGTAAGTGCACCTCGTTATACTACACTGATTATTAGAAATGTGTTAAAAAGCTGAATCTAATGGGCCAGCAGTGTTTAAAGGAATACAGATTTTGTGTATTTATTTCAGGCATAACCTTCATGCGGCCGTGGTGCTGGGGACACAGCCTCGCTGCTCAAATAACTACAGAATGGCTTGCAGCCTTGTGGACAACTGAATCCACTGAAAGCCTGAGAAAGCTTGGGAAAGAGTAAAGCATGTTTTCTTGGTAGCAGCGATTTCTCGGTCTGCTCTGCTTGCTAGAAGAAAGCAAGGGCTCTCATCTAAAAGAGGCTTGCTGACTCAGCTTCAGCTGCAAAACCCTGCAGCCCTTAAGAGGTCCTGCTACAAAACAGTTAAATGTTGTTGATAAAAGCCAACTGAATGCTTGTATGTTTTCAGCAGTAGCAGGAAAAAAAAAGTGTGTTGTTTTAAAATGCCGGCTTTCTGGGCCATCCTGCCTGGGCAAACTCTGACTGTTTGAGGAAGGATGGCCAGCTACAGAAAGAGGGCTTGAGTGTTGTCTGTTGCAGCCATATGATGGCAAGGACCTTGAAACACTGTAGACTTGTGGCACTGAATGCGGCTCTGTTCGGTACCTCAGCCACAAGGTTGGAATGGCAGAAAGCTAAGGAATGGGCTACATCTGGCCAGCAATGCCACGGCTTTAGTCCTACTGAGATTGCTTGGTAAATGAAAGACTCATGTGGTCAGAAAAACAGAGAGAGAAATAGAGTAAAGAGAGATTCAAAGACAAAGAAAATTTTTAAATGTTTTACAGTGTGTTAAAAATATGTGCAGGCTAAAATTTGAAGTTCTTAAAGTTAAAAAAAAGGAAGAGAGTTGTTGGGTGTGGTAGTACACACCTGTAAACCCAACACATGGGAGGCAGAGGGAGATTGACCTCTGTACCTTCAAGGTGAGGTAGCACATGCCTTTAATCCCAGTGCCTTGAAGGAAGAGACAAACAGATCTTTGTGAGTTCAATGTGTAGTAGCATACACCATTAATCCCAATGCCTGAAAGGCAGAGAGAGGCAGATCTCTGAGACTTCAAGGACAGACAGGTATACAGAGTTATTCCAGGTCAAAGATACAGAGAACCTGTCTCAAAAGGCAAAAAATAAAAAGGAAAAATAAACAAAATAGAAGTTAAATTGAAGCGCACTAAGATGGAAAACTCACAGCGAATTTTGATATTGTATGCTATTATGCTCTTTTTGAATCATTTGAATTTTGAGGCAGTAGCAATAGCTGCTAAAAGATGTTTCTTTATAAAAGCTGCTGAAATAATCCAACATAGATATTTTGAAAATGCCTTGACTTTGAAATT
Organism: Microtus pennsylvanicus; assembly: GCF_037038515.1. NCBI lineage: Eukaryota > Metazoa > Chordata > Mammalia > Rodentia > Cricetidae > Microtus > Microtus pennsylvanicus. The sequence goes on along the minus strand of NW_027460879.1, from coordinate 5,407,312 downwards.
TGGATCTAAGGACATGATGCTTTGGAAAGGAGTTTCTATTTTGTTTTCACAGAGGGTGATAGTCTGTGGATGCCTCTATCCTAATATGGTAGGATGGACCACGACCTACTTAAAGGTTGCTGTGAACACCTTTAAAATATTGCTTCTCTCAACTGCCAACTGAGATAAATCAATAATGATGCCACCATTCAGCAGGAAGCATTTTGGAGAGAAGAAACTGCACCCACGTTCCCAAATATGGCTTATAAACATTCTTTTACATTTAAAGTGGGATGTGATATAGATATGAATATTTGCATTAGTATAGATTTTGCTTTACTGATAGAGATTTTAGGTCAATTTTGTTATATGTATATGCATTTTTGATCTTAATTAAGGTATTGTGATTGTGTAGTTCATTTAAATATATAATGTATATAGGTTGTTACTGGATAATCATTAATAATAGTCAAGTTTGTAGTCATGTTAGTTAGATTTTCTAGCTACATAGATATATATATATTCAGTTAGATAGGCATTATTCATATCTCTCTAGACTACAAAATAGGCTATTTAATGTTTTAGTACCTTAGGGTTTTTCATGACAGTGAGACACTCTACTCTTGGCAGCACATATCTACTTCAGGAAGAAGATGGGCATCAAAGAGGATCCTCCTGGAGTTTGATAGCCATTTGGGGAAGAAACTGCTCTTGCCTGGATTGTTGCATAAACTGTACACAGAAAACACTCAGAGAGAGGACTACTGAACTTGCCTAAAGGCGAGATGATCTTTTCGTGTTCCTGATTCAGGAAAGGGTCAGCAAACATTCTTCAAGACAAGCAGATAGTGACTGCCTTTGAAATTTCCTGCTTCATGGAAATGTCTGCTGGAAACTATGGGCCTGTAGGCTGAGGATGGAAACACCAACGGTACAGAGGAACTTTGGGTGACTGTCCAGGCAGCGAGATGTCTCTGTCATTTCTAGAGTTTGAAAATGGCTTACTTTTTGTTTGCTTAGGTAATACTGTATTATTCTGGAGTCTCTGATGGAGTTGAAGAATAGATAGATAGTTATAGTTTTCCATTGTTATGATAAAAGATAAAATAGATGTAAATATTGTAACTGTAATTCTTGCTCGATAACTGTTTTGTTATATGTAATTTTGCTATGTTAAAGTTAAAGATTCCGTTCTTGTTTAAACAGAAATAGGAGTAATGATGGAGTATAGTTCATTGGTTAATTAAATAAAGAAACTGTTTGGCCTGAATGGTTAGAACATAGGTGGGTGGAATAAACATAAGAGAATGCTGGGAGGAGTAGGAATTGAGCTTAGAGATGCCATGCACCTCTGCCATGGGCAGAAATGGTAGCTCTGCACTCTGAGGCAGATGGCGATACAGCCAGCCACCAGGTCAGACATGCTAAATCTTTCCTTCTAAGCGCACCTCGTGCTGCAACATACATTATTAGACATGGGTTAAGAGGCCTAAAATAATGGAGCAGGCAGTGTTGAAATGAATAGTTTTGTGTTGTTATTTCGGAGCATAACCTTACAAGGCGGCCCCATGTGGATGCAGCCCTGCTGCTCAAATTTCTACAATCAAGGGGGAAATGGAAGAAGGGAAGAAAGAAGAGAGAGAGACAGGGAAGAATGGATGAATTCAATCATTCGTTGGAAAATTGAGTGAAGCAATGAATGACGAGACCTAGTAGGAAAAAATGTGCTGCATTCCCTCAGAGAGTCAGGTCAAATTAAGGATTGACAAGGTTTTCCACTAAGGAGGAGGCTTATTCCATTTTACCTTCTTTGTGCTCCAGGCCCACCCACAAGAGTGATGATGAGGACAGGGAGAAGAAGAGGAGAGGGTGTACCGGAATTCCCTGGTACAACTTCTCACCCAAATTGTAGCCAAATCACCTAACCTGGGACAGCTGATCTACATGCTGGACCCTAACTCCCAGTTTGACAACGCTAACATTTTAACCAAGTTTGTGAAGATGAAGGAACCAAAAATAGCCCAGTTACAGGATGGCAGGTTCCTTACAGGATGGGAGTCAGACATCAGTACCATACTGGTATTTGGCGGTTTGATGGGTGTGTGGGGTCTTTGCCGGACTCCACCTAGCATCATGGATTCCCTACTTTACTGATATTATGGAGTTCGGTGCATTCATCATATGTGTGCATGTCACACACTAGTGGGCATCATATGTACATGTTTATCCTGTGTGTGGGTGAGTGTGTTCATGAGTTTTATAGCCCAAGTACTACAGAACATGATCAATGAAAGGGAACACTGTTTTCCAGATATGGCAGGGCAATTATTTAAATGAACTGACAAGGGTTGGATGGCATGGATAAGACCTATGAGAGTTCAAGGCATACCGAATCCAGGCATGACAAAGTAGGTGGCAGACAGAATTCTGGCAAAACTAAGTAGGTAGCTTGATGTCCAACTTACTGGAGAAGAGCAACTGAGCGGAGACACTTTTCACTAAGCAACATGCTCTAGTGGTTATCAAACATCCTTTGACTTACAGCCAGTACGAATTAAACCTTTCATCAAATGAAACCTAATTTTCTCTGATTTTGAGTAGACATTTGTGTCCCTTCCTGATTAATCTACTCTTTATCCTCTTAAGTCCCAATACCTCACGCTGATATCGATCACATCTTTCCATTTGACATGGTTTTCCCTCAAGCTTCATACCGCCCCGAGATCATACAACTTTTTGTCCCCTCTCCACTGGTTCCTTGACAGCCATCTTGTCCTTTACCACACCACGCTTCCCCAGTCTTTTACTCTCCAAGGGAAAAGACCATAAATCCTGCTTTGTTTTGAGGCATGTATTTCTGTTATGCCCCATCCACCAAACACAATCCATCATTGACCAAATAACACAACATGTTAACAAATTTTTATTCTTTGAGAAAGAATAATCCATTGGAAAAGATACCAGGATTCATAGAAGACCTGAGGTATCTCTGAAAAAACACATTCCCAAAGAGAGAATTAAGTCTGCCCCTCAAAATTTGAGAATTTCAATTTAACAGATCTTCACCAAATCATAGACATAGATATGGAAGTCATTATCAAACTTGATGAAATACACAGAAGGTTTGTTGGGAACTTGGCAAATAATTTTACCTATCTCTTGGGTTCCATCTTTTTTGTTGTACTGCACTCTTTTGCCCTGCAAGGAATCCCTGCCTAATTCCAAAGTCACCTCTACTGGAGGACATTCAGGCGTGATGTGGAGGTTGCCTTCCGTGGAATCATCATGATGGTGGTAAAGGTACAGGACCGGATCGTTCTCGTTGACAATGTAGAAACAGATCGTTATAGTCTGCACCTCACCTGGGACCACGCCACTCCAGTCTTCCTTAGAGCCTGGCAGATGTGGAGGTTGCCTTCCAGGTAGTCATCCAGGAGGTGGTAAATGTACAAGACGGGATCTTTCTTGTAGGTAATATAAAACCAGGTCTTCATGATTGGCACCTCTTCTAGGACCATCCCGTTCCAGTCATTCTTAGAGCCATTTGTGCCCATGAATGTATGTTTCACTGCTCTGCCAACTATGGTGTTTGAGAGATGAGTGTTTGTCACCTGAGGAAATGGCACATTATTAGGCAGGATCTTCAGGTTTAAAATCCTTTCATCACTATGAAGCTCCAAGCCATAGACACAATCAATCCCATCATATTTCAACAAATAGAGAGAGGGATATGTTGGCAGTTGATCTAGAATGATGGCTTTCCAATGGGTGACTGGTTCATTGGCTTCCTTCCAGCCATGAGAAATTCTGCGGCCAACAATATTCTCCAGGGCCTCAAAAGGCTTACTAAGTTTTTGCTTCTGGAGCGATGGCCCATTCTTCTTCTGGAGATGTGGCATGCAACTCATACTAAGAGGCATCTTCATCATGGCGGGAGACTTTCTGAGATAGGCCACAGCACTCCTGTTCCACTGTCTCTTGGCTCTGTTTCTGTGCTTGGGCTTCATAGCTGCCAATCTCTGCATAGGAAGAACTCTTCAGTTTAAATCAGACACAAAGTGGTTTCCTCCACCATAAGTGCCTGCAAGGATAAGAAGGTGAGGATGTGAGGTCAAGGCTGTTTTTAGGAATAACTTTGGAGCAGGTGAAAAAGGCAGGGCTGAATAGATTTGGATACCTAAATGGAATATGTTCTTAAGAAATTAATAGGAAAATTATCAAACTCTTGTCTACAGCTCAGTATATGTGTATCAGAGACATATTCCTGCGGCAAAATGCAATTGACCTCTACTGAGAAACCTACTTCCTGACTTACTATATCAATGAGAGAGGAAGCTATGCCTATACCTAAAGTGAGAAAGAAATATCTGAACAGATGGCAAAGAATTCAAAGAACAGCCACTCCTCTCCTTACCACTCAAGCTACTGGTTAGTTGGCTGATCTATAACCACCTGCCCAAGGTCATGGCACTCCAGTCCACTGGCTCTCTCTATTGTGTCTCCTGATCCAGATCCAGGTTGATTACATAAAGATATTCTGTATCTTCATTAGAGAAGTGAGTACTGTGAGTCAAACTGCCAAAAGAAAGAAACATTAATCTGTGCAACAGCACCTATTGGAAATAATTATCTTTTAAAACACATATGGACAAAGAGGATCTTTGCCATTTAAGTGGACTGAGGAATTGGACATGTTTAGCAAAGATAGAGTGGGGAGAATACACGACATTAACCGTCCCCCAGCTATCAAATATAGGAGCTGTTAACGACATAAATTTTGGACCCAGAGCAGATTTGAAAGAAACCTTTCTTTGACTACAGAGGTCCTAGTTGCTTCCTAAACATATTTACCAAAAGAAAATATCTTGGCTCTCTAGATTCCAACTTCTGGAAATTCGGTTGGACAGTTATGGAGCCCAAGAGCTGAACTGACCTCCTCAGCCACGGTGAAGATAGTAAGCCCACCTTCACAGAAGACTAGTGCTTCATGAGGAACAGAGTTGCCACCCCCAACCAAAGCTTTGTGACATCATCAAGGCCCTACTTATGTCATAAAACTCCTCCTAGCCAGGTTTCTTTCCTACTAACCCCCAGAAATATCCAGCATACAGGTTCTAAAATGCTGCTCATACAGCCCCATGAAGACCCAAAATAAAAACCCCCGTCTTCTTCCCAATTACTTGAGTCATATTTTCCAAGTAACTCAACCCCCCCTTTTTTTTTTCTGTAAAATAATTTTTGGTCTGAGTCAACAACTCACATGAATGTTTTTTTTTCCTAGCTCCAATGTCCTCATTGGTTATTTTCTATTGATTTTTCCATTACTTCATAATAATAATTATCAAACTTTCCACTTCTCTTCCTCCTCCCACATTCTTCTTGCTCCGCAAATAAACCTCTCCACTCAAACACCAGTCCAAATAGAGGGCAGGGTACTTTGAGCTGTGGGAAGTCCAAGCCCACCCTTCATCCATCCAGATTTAGCAAGGTATGCATCCACAAAAAATATGATCACAAAAAGCCAGTGTATGATATGCAGACAATTGCAAGTGCCATTATCTTTGGCTTCTCCGTCTGCCCCAATTGTCAGCCACATTCAGAGCTTCCAGTTTGATCCCATGTTCTTTCATTCCCAGGTCACTGGATTAGTTGAAATCCCCTTAGTTCAGGCACAGTGTCTCATAGTGTGGACCAAGCCCTTATATTCCTGACATCCTTGCTCTTTTTCTCCATCCATCTGCTCTTCCACTGGAGCTTGGAAGCTCCATCTAGGTTTCTGATTTTGACCCTGACTTGATCTCCATCATTTGCCAAACAAAAGTTCCATGGTGGTTTTCAAGATAGTCAGTCATCAGTCTGACTATGGGACAAGGCACACATAGTTCCTAGGGACATGTCACAGTGCGGTCAACTTCTCCTCCCTGCTTAAGTACCTAGAGAGGGTCACCCTATGGCCTTCTGAGAACCACTCGAGAGATATCGATCTTGACATCCCCAGAATGGCCCCATAAATTGAGATATCATCAGTGTATGTGCATTAACTTGTGTGTGTTTGTGTATGTGTATTTAAATCACAATAACAAATGGATTGTAATATTGAAGTTTCTTCTCATCTTGAGAAGAATATTTGCTACAGAAACACTCTCACAGTAATAGTGAGAGTGTAAACTATCTAAGAAAGGAGAAATAACTGGAGGAATCCCCAAGGAGTTAGGCTCAGTGTCCCAGGAATTTCATCCAAGGAAAGTCAATGAACTCAGTGATGGAAGATAAAACCCAGCCTAAATAAAATCCTAAATCATTTAGGTGGAACATGAAATAATCTTACAACAGTTACAAGAGGTCTAAAATGCCTGGACCGGAACATAAGATGAACACAATGACGTGGAGCTGAGAGTGCATGGCAAAACTGATTGGATCTGGCAAAAATTATGTAAGCATACCAAGGAAACCACCAGTGGGACAAAACCCTAAGAAATCTGTATGACAACATATCATGTTGAACATAATGAGATTTATAGACAAAGGAAAGATCTTAATTATGTCACTGTCACACAGGTGATGATGAAACAGTTTCATCGTAGAGTGACTCCCTGCTGTGTTTAAGATAACCTGTCAATTCTGTCTAGTCAGTTACAAGGAAATTTGCATAATTGCACAGATTAACTATCAGCATCATTTACTGCACAATCAAAGGCAAGGCAAAGAAATCATAGACATGTTGTTGAATGCTGATGATGTTATTGGGAGTTTTGATGGGTTTTTTTCTTAAAGGGAAATCATCGGTGACTCTCATGCATGAAGCAGATCCTTTCTCTGTGATGTTTCCTGAATAGCCACTGAGATACCAGCCCATTGAGTTGTGGTCTCTCTCTCTTTTAAAAAGCAACTTCTACCTTCAGCTTGATCTCTTGCTTGAGCTTCCCTTCCGGCTACTAGGCTCCTTTTCTGATCCTGCAGAGGGCTTTTGTCAGGGATTGTGATCTCTAAGTTTTTCCCCTTTCAAGAACTAATCATTCTATTAATCACAATTCTAAACTGCTGTGGGAGTTTGTTTGTGACTTATGCCTTCACATGTGATACAAGCGACCTGTGTGTATAGGGTCTTCTCTCTGTTCATGTGGGGAAGGCATGGCAGCAGGAGTAGATGGCTGCTCATTCTCTGTAAGGAAATCAGTAAACAGTGGGCACCAAGTACAAGGATGTCCTGAAATATTAAGTCTTGTCCTTTCAAGGCCCCAAAGCCTCCAGCTAGGTTCAGGGTCACGACAATCTCCAAAACCCACCGAGCATGAAGTATTCAGAACCAGAAGCCTGTGTGTGCCATATCACATAAATTCATCTTGAGTACACCAATCTGTTTTTTTTTTAATGCTACATTATTTTTTCCCATCGGAACGATCTATATTACCAATTACCCAAATTTGCTGCATCTTTGGTGTCCTAGAATTGCTTTAAATTGTTGCTGGGACAGTCTTACAAACCTTCCTGTGCTGTTATGAGACCTTAAGGGGACAGCACTTATTTCAGAAATCAAAGGCAGTTGGGTTCAATCCTATGGTTAGCTGTTAGCTAGACACTGGAAGGATGGATTTGACTAAGAAGGGGAGACAGCATACATGGAGGCAGGTAACCTTTCCTTTGCAAAATGACCCATTTTGAGGCCTTACTCAGGCTCTTCTCTTCTCCTAATCTTGGTTTTTTTATTAGTTTAGGAGAAGAATTAAAACTCCATTTACAGTATCTGTGAACCTGAATGAGTTAAGTATGTGTGACCAACTTGATGTCTGCCTGTCTGTCAACAGGGCCAGAGTTCAGGGGCATCTGATGCATAGCACAGGAATGTCAGCCATCAATCTCTGGTCCACCTAACTCTACAGCATTAGAGTTGTCATGGTTGCTCATCTGATCTTCCTCATATGATCTCCATCCACAGAGATGTCAGAAAAATCCTCCCCTGAGAGTGCAAGTTCTTTACAAATGAAAGATTATACAACAGAAGACACATGGGAGATTTCTATGGGCAAGCTGTTGAAAGGATAAAGTGACAGAAGGAGTTTATTGATTAATTAAAGAAAGAATCCGCTTCAGCTGATAGGTTAGAACATAGGTAGGTGGAGTAAAGAAAATAGAATGCCGGGAGGAAGAGGTAGTGAGCTCAGAGAAGCCATGCTCCCCTCTCCCCAGCAGATGCCATAGCTCTGCTCTCTGAGGCAGATGTCGATGCAGCCAGCCACCATGTCAGACATGCTGAATTTTTCCTGGTAAGTGCACCTCGTTATACTACACTGATTATTAGAAATGGGTTAAAATGCTGAATCTAATGGGCCAGCAGTGTTTAAAAGAATACAGTTTTTGTGTATTTATTTCAGGCATAACCTTCATGCGGCCGTGGTGCTGGGGACACAGCCTCGCTGCTCAAATAACTACAGAATGGCTTGCAGCCCTGTGGACAACTGAATCCACTGAAAGCCTGAGGAAGCTTGGGAAAGAGTAAAGCATGTTTTCTTGGTAGCAGGGATTTCTTGGTCTGCTCTGCTTGCTAGAAGAAAGCAAGGGCTCTCATCTAAAAGAGGCTTGCTGACTCAGCTTCAGCTGCAAAACCCTGCAGCCCTTAAGAGGTCCTGCCACACAACATTTAAATGGTGTTGATAAAAGCCAACTGAATGCTTGTATGTTTTCAGCAGTAGCAGGAAAAAAAACTGTGTTGTTTTAAAATGCCGGCTTTCTGGGCCATCCTGCCTGGGCAAACTCTGACTGTTTGAGGAAGGATGGCCAGCTACAGAAAGAGGGCTTGAGTGTTGTCTGTTGCAGCCATATGATGGCAAGGACCTTGAAACACTGTAGACTTGTGGCACTGAATGTGGCTCTGTTCGGTACCTCAGCCACAAGGTTGGAATGGCAGAAAGCTAAGGAATGGGCTACATCTGGCCAGCAAAGCCACGGCTTTAGTCCTACTGAGATTGCTTGGTAAATGAAAGACTCATGTGGTCAGAAAAACAGAGAGAGAAATAGAGTAAAGAGAGATTCAAAGACAAAGAAAATTTTTAAATGATTTACAGTGTGTTAAAAATATGTGCAGGCTAAAATTTGAAGTTCTTAAAGTTAAAAAAAGGAAGAGAGTTGTTGGGTGTGGCAGTACACACCTGTAAACCCAACACATGGGAGGCAGAGGGAGATTGACCTCTGTACCTTCAAGGTGAGGTAGCACACGCCTTGAATCCCAGTGCCTTGAAGGCAGAGACAAACAGATCTTTGTGAGTTCAATGTGTAGTAGCATACACCTTTAATCCCAATGCCTGAAAGGCAGAGAGAGGCAGATCTCTGAGACTTCAAGGACAGACAGGTATACAGAGTAATTCCAGGTCAAAGATACAGAGAACCTGTCTCAAAAGGCAAAAAATAAAAAGGAAAAATAAACAAAATAGAGGTTAAATTGAAGCGCACAAAGATGGAAAATTCACAGCGAATTTTGATATTGTATGCTATTATGCTCTTTTTGAATCATTTGAATTTTGAGGCAGTAGCAATAGCTGCTCAAAGATGTTTCTTTATAAAAGCTGCTGAAATAATCCAACATAGATATTTTGAAAATGCCTTGACTTTAAAATTTAGATCTAAGGACATGATGCTTTGGAAAGGAGTTTCTATTTTGTTTTCACACAGGGTGATAGTCTGTGGATGCCTCTATCCTAATATGGTAGGATGGACCACGCCCTACTTAAAGGTTGCTGTGAACACCTTTAAAATATTGCTTCGCTCAACTGCCAACTGAGATTAATCAATAATGATGCCACCATTCAGCAGGAAGCATTTTGGAGAGAAAAAACTGCACCCACGTTCCCAAATATGGCTTATAAACGTTCTTTTACATTTAAAGTGGGATGTGATATAGATATGAATATTTGCATTAGTATAGATTTTGCTTTACTGGTAGAGATTTTAGGTCAATTTTGTTATATGTATATGCATTTTTGATCTTAATTACGGTATTGTGATTGTGTAGTTCATTTAAAAATATAATGTATATAGGTTATTAATGGATAATCATTCATAATAGTCAAGTTTGTAGTCATGTTAGTTAGATTTTCTAGCTACATAGATATATATATTTCAGTTAGATAGGCATTATTCATATCTCTCTAGACTACAAAATAGGCTATTTAATGTTTTAGTACCTTAGGGTTTTTCATGACAGTGAGACACTCTACTCTTGGCAGCACATATCTACTTCAGGAAGAAGATGGGCATCAAAGAGGATCCTTATGGAGTTTGATAGCCATTTGGGGAAGAAACTGCTCTTGCCTGGATTGTTGCATAAACTGTACACAGAAAACACTCAGAGAGAGGACTACTGAACTTGCCTAAAGGTGAGATGATCTTTCCGTGTTCCTGATTCAGGAAAGGGTCAGCAAAACATTCTTCAAGACAAGCAGATAGTGACTGCCTTTGAAATTTCCTGCTTCATGGAAATGTCTGCTGGAAACTATGGGCCTGTAGGCTGAGGATGGAAACCCCAACGGTACAGAGGAACTTTGGGTGACTGTCCAGGCAGCGAGATGTCTCTGTCATTTCTAGAGTTTGAAAATGGCTTACTTTTTGTTTGCTTAGGTAATACTGTATTATTCTGGAGTCTCTGATGGAGTTGAAGAATAGATAGATAGTTATAGTTTTCCATTGTTATGATAAAAGATAAAATAGATATAAATATTGTAACTGTAATTCTTGCTTGATAACTGTTTTGTTATATGTAATTTTGCTATGTTAAAGTTAAAGATTCCGTTCTTGTTTAAACAGAAATAGGAGTAATGATGGAGTATAGGTCATTGGTTAATTAAATAAAGGAACTGTTTGGCCTGAAAGGTTAGAATATAGGTGGGTGGAATAAACATAAGAGAATGCTGGGAGGAATAGGAATTGAGCTTAGAGATGCCATGCACCTCTCCCATGGGCAGAAATGGTAGCTCTGCACTCTGAGGCAGATGGCGATACAGCCAGCCACCAGGTCAAACATGCTAAATCTTTCCTTCTAAGCTCAACTCGTGCTGCAACATACATTATTAGACATGGGTTAAGAGGCTGAAAATAATGGGGCAGGCAGTGTTTAAATGAATAGTTTTGTGTTGTTGTTTCGGAGCATAACCTTACAAGGCGGCCCCATGTGGATGCAGCCCTGCTGCTCAAATTTCTACAATCAAAGGGGAAATGGAAGAAGGAAGAAAGAAGAGAGAGAGGCAAGGAAGAATGGATGAATTCAATCATTCCTTGGAAAAATGAGTGAACAAATGAATGAGGAGACCTAGTAGGAAAAAATGTGCTGCATTCCCTCAGAGAGTCAGGTCAAATTAAGGATTGACAAGGTTTTCCACTAAGGAGGAGGCTTATTCCATTTTACCTTCTTTGTGCTCCAGGCCCACCCACAAGAGTGATGATGAGGACAGCGAGAAGAAGAGGAGAGGATGTACCAGAATTCCCTGGTACAATTTCTCACCCAAATTGTAGCCAAATCACCTGACCTGGGACAGCTGATCTACATGCTGGACCCTAACTCCCAGTTGGACAACTCTAACATTTTAACCAAGTTTGTGAAGATGAAGGAACCAAAAATAGCCCAGTTACAGGATGGCAGGTTCCTTACAGGATGGGAGTCAGACATCAGTACCATACAGGTGTTTGGCGGTTTGATGGGTGTGTGGGGTCTTTGCCAGACTCCACCTAGCATCATGGATTCCCTACTTTACTGATATTATGGAGTTCGGTGCATTCATCATATGTGTGCATGTCACACACTAGTGGGCATCATATATACATGCTTATCCTGTGTGTGGGTGAGTGTGTTCATGAGTTTTATAGCCCAAGTACTACAGAACATGATCAATGAAAGGGAACACTGTTTTCCAGATATGGCAGGGCAATTATTTAAATGAACTGACAAGGGTTGGATGGCATGGATAAGACCTATGAGAGTTCAAGGCATACCCAATCCAGGCATGACAAAGTAGGTGGCAGACAGAATTCTGGCAAAACTAAGTAGGTAGCTTGATGTCCAACTTGCTGGAGAAGAGGAACTGAGCGGAGACACTTTTCACTAAGCAACATGCTCTAGTGGAGATCAAACATCCTTTGACTTACAGCCAGTACGAATTAAACCTTTCATCAAATGAAACCTAATTTTCTCTGATTTTGAGTATACATTTGTGTCCCTTCCTGATTAATCTACTCTTTATCCTCTTAAGTCCCAATACCTCACGCTGATATCGGTCACATCTTTCCATTTGACATGGTTTTCCCTCAAGCTTCATACCGCCCCGAGATCATACAACTCTTTGTCCCCTCTCCACTGCTTCCTTGCCAGCCATCTAGTCCTTTACCACACCACGCATCCCCAGTCCTTTACTCTCCAAGGGGAAAAGACCATAAATCCTGCTTTGTTTTGAGGCATGTATTTCTGTGATGCCCCATCCACCAAACACAATCCATCATTGACCAAATAACACAACATGTTAACAAATTTTTATTCTTTGAGAAAGAATAATCCATTGGAAAAAATACCAGGATTCATAGAATACCTGAGGTATCTCTGAAAAAAACACATTCCCAAAGAGAGAATTAAGTCTGCCCCTCAAAATTTGAGAATTTCACTTTAACAGATCTTCACCAAATCATAGACATAGATATGGAAGTCATTATCAAACTTGATGAAATACACAGAAGGTTTGTTGGGAACTTGGCAAATAATTTTACCTATCTCTTGGGTTCCATCTTTTTTGTTGTACTGCACTCTTTTGCCCTCCAAGGAATCCCTGCCTAATTCCAAAGTCACCTCTACTGGAGGACATTCAGGCGTGATGTGGAGGTTGCCTTCAATGGAATCATCATGATGGTGGTAAAGGTAGAGGACCGGATCATTCTCGTTGACCATGTAGAAACAGGTCGTTATGGCCTGCACCTCACCTGGGACCATGCCACTCCACTCTTCCTTAGAGCCTGGCATGATGTGGAGGTTGCCTTCCAGGTAGTCATCCAGGAGGTGGTAAATGTACAAGACCGGATCTTTCTTGTAGGTAATATAAAACCAGGTCTTCATGATTGGCACCTCTTCTAGGACCCTCCCGTTCCAGTCATTCTTAGAGCCATTTGTGCCCATGAATGTATGTTTCACTGCTCTGCCAACTATGGTGTTTGAGAGATGAGTGTCTGTCACCTGAGGAAATGGCACATTATTAGGCAGGATCTTCAGGTTTAAAATCCTTTCATCACTATGAAGCTCCAAGCCATAGACACAATCAATCCCATCATATTTCAACAAATAGAGAGAGGGATATGTTGGCAGTTGATCTAGAATGATGGCTTTCCAATGGGTGACTGGTTCATTGGCTAACTTTCAGCCATGAGAAATTCTGCGGCCAACAGTATTCTCCAGGGCCTCAAAAGGCTTACTAAGTTTTTGCTTCTGGAGCGATGGCCCATTCTTTCTCTGGAGATGTGGCATGCAACTCATACTAAGAGGCATCTTCATCAAGGCGGGAGACTTTCTGAGATAGGCCACAGCACTCCTGTTCCACTGTCTCTTGGCTCTGTTTCTGTGCTTGGGCTTCATAGCTGCCAATCTCTGCATAGGAAGAACTCTTCAGTTTAAATGAGACACAAAGTGGTTTCCTCCACCATAAGTGCCTGCAAGGATAAGAAGGTGAGGATGTGAGGTCAAGGCTCTTTTTAGGAATAACTTTGGAGCAGGTGAAAAAGGCAGGGTTGAATAGATTTGGATACCTAAATGTAATATGTTCTTAAGAAATTAATAGGAAAAGTATCAAAATCTTGTCTACAGCTCAGTATATGTGTATCAGAGACATATTCCTGCTGCAAAATGCAATTGACCTCTACTGAGAAACCTACTTCCTGACTTACTATATCAATGAGAGAGGAAGCTATGCCTATACATAAAGTGAGAAAGAAATATCTGAACAGATGGCAAAGAATTCAAAGAACAGCCACTCCTCTCCTTACCACTCAAGCTACTGGTTTGTTGGCTGATCTATAACCACCTGCCCAGGTCATGGCACTCCAGTCCACTGGCTCTCTCTATTGTGTCTCCTGATCCAGATCCAGGTTGATTACATAAAGATATTCTGTATCTTCATTAGAGAAGTGAGTACTGTGAGTCAAACTGCCAAAAGAAAGAAACATTAATCTGTGCAACAGCACCTATTAGAAATAATTATCTTTTAAAACACATATGGACAAAGAGGATCTTTGCCATTTAAGTGGGCTGAGGAAATGGACATTTTTAGCAAAGATAGAGTGGGGAGAAGACCTGACATTAACTGTCCCCCAGCTATCAAATATAGGAGCTTTTAACGACATAAATTTTGGACCCAGAGCAGATTTGAAAGAAACCTTTCTTTGACTACAGAGGTCCTAGTTGCTTCCTAAACATATTTACCAAAAGAAAATATCTTGGCTCTCTAGATTCCAACTTCTGGAAATTCGGTTGAACAGTTGTGGAGCCCAAGAGCTGAACTGACCTCCTCAGCCACCGTGAAGATAGTAAGCACACCTTCACAGAAGACTAGTGCTTCATGTGGAACAGAGTTGCCACCCCCAGCCAAAGCTTTGTGACATCATCAAGGCTCTACTTATGTCATAAAACTCCTCCTAGCCAGGTTTCTTCCCTACTAACCCCCAGAAATATCCAGCATACAGGTCCTAAAATGCTGCTCATACAGCCCCATGAAGACCCAAAATAAAAACCCCAATCTTCTTCCCAATTACTTGAGTCATATTTTCCAAGTAACTCAACCCCTTTATGTGTTTTTTTTTTCTGTAAAATAATTTTTGGTCTGAGTCAACAACTCACGTGAATGTTTTTTTTCCTATCTCCAATGTCCTCATTGGTTATTTTCTATTGATTTTTCCATTACTTCATAATAATAATTATCAAACTGTCCACTTCTCTTCCTCCTCCCACATTCTTCTTGCTCCGCAAATAAACCTCTCCACTCAAACACCAGTCCAAATAGAGGGCAGGGTACTTTGAGCTGTGGGAAGTCCAAGCCCACCCTTCATCCATCCAGATTTAGCAAGGTATGCATCCACAAAAAATATGATCACAAAAAGCCAGTGTATGATATGCAGACAATTGCAAGTGCCATTATCTTTGGCTTCTCCGTCTGCCCCAATTGTCAGCCACATTCAGAGCTTCCAGTTTGATCCCATGTTCTTTCATTCCCAGGTCACTGGATTAGTTGAAATCCCCTTAGTTCAGGCACAGTGTCTCATAGTGTGGACCAAGCCCTTATATTCCTGACATCCTTGCTCTTTTTCTCCATCCATCTGCTTTTCCACTGGAGCTTGGAAGCTCCATCTAGGTTTCTGATTTTGACCCTGACTTGATCTCCATCATTTGCCAAACAAAAGTTCCATGGTGGTTCTCAAGATAGTCAGTCATCAGTCTGACTATGGGACAAGGCACACATAGTTCCTAGGGACATGTCACAGTGCGGTCAACTTCTCCTCCCTGCTTAAGTACCTAGAGAGGGTCACCCTATGGCCTTCTGAGAACCACTCGAGAGATATCGATCTTGCCATCCCCAGAATATCCCCATAAATTGAGATATCATCAGTGTATGTGCATTAACTTGTGTGTGTTTGTGTGTGTGTATTTAAATCACAATAACAAATGGATTGTTATATTGAAGTTTCTTCTCATCTTGAGAAGAATATTTGCTACAGAACCACTCTCACAGTAATAGTGAGAGTGTAAACTATCTAAGAAAGGAGAAATAACTGGAGGAATCCCCCAGGAGTTAGGCTCAGTGTCCCAGGAATTACGCCCAAGGAAAGTCAATGAACTCAGTGATGGAAGATAAAACCCAGCCTAAATAAAACCCTAAATCATTTAGGTGGAGCATGAGATACTCTTACAACAGTTACAAGAGGTCTAAAATGCCTGGACTGGAACATAAGGGGAACACAATGACGTGGAGCTGAGAGTGCATGGCAAAACTGATTGGATCTGGCAAAAAATATGTAAGCATACCAAGGAAACCACCAGTGGGACAAAACCCTAAGAAATCTGTATGACAACATATCATGTTGAACATAATGAGATTTATAGACAAAGGAAAGATCTTAATTATGTCACTGTCACACAGGTGATGATGAACCAGTTCCATCGTAGATTGACTCCCTGCTGTGTTTAAGATAACCTGTCAATTCTGTCTAGTCAGTTACAAGGAAATTTGCATTAATTGCACAGATTAACTATCAGCATCATTTACTGCACAATCAAAGGCAAGGCAAAGAAATCATAGACATGTTGTTGAATGCTGATGATGTTATTGGGAGTTTTGATGGGTTTTTTTCTTAAAGGGAAATCATCGGTGACACTCATGCATGAAGCAGATCCTTTCTCTGTGATGTTTCCTGAATAGCCACTGAGATACCAGCCCATTGAGTTGTGGTCTCTCTCTCTTTTAAAAAGCAACTTCTACCTTCAGCTTGATCTCTTGCTTGAGCTTCCCTTCCGGCTACTAGGCTCCTTTTCTGATCCTGCAGAGGGCTTTTGTAAGGGATTGTGATCTCTAAGTTTTTCCCCTTTCAAGAACTAATCATTCAATTAATCACAATTCTAAACTGCTGTGGGAGTTTGTTTGTGACTTATGCCTTCACATGTGATACAAGCGACCTGTGTGTATAGGGTCTTCTCTCTGTTCATGTGGGGAAGGCATGGCAGCAGGAGTAGATGGCTGCTCATTCTCTGTAAGGAAATCAGTAAACAGTGGGCACCAAGTACAAGGATGTACTGAAATATTAAGTCTTGTCCTTTCAAGGCCCCAAAGCCTCCAGCTAGGTTCAGGGTCAGGACAATCTCCAAAACCCACTGAGCATGAAGTATTCAGAACCAGAAGCCTGGGTGTGCCATATCACATAAATTCATCGTGAGTACACCAATCTGTTTTTTTTTAATTCTAAATTATTTTGTCCCATCAGAACGATCTATATTACCAATTAACCAAATTTGCTGCATCTTTGGTGTCCTAGAATTGCTTTAAATTTTTGCTGAGACAGTCTTACAAAACTTCCTGTGCTGTTAGGAGACCTTAAGGGAACAGCACTTATTTCAGAAATCAAAGGCAGTTGGGTTCAATCCTATGGTTAGCTGTTAGCTAGACACTGGAAGGATGGATTTGACTAAGAAAGGGAGACAGCATACATGGAGGCAGGTAACCTTTCCTTTGCAAAATGACCCATTTTGAGGCCTTACATCAGGCTCTTCTCTTCTCCTAATCTTGGTTTTTTTATTAGTTTAGGAGAAGAATTAAAACTCCATTTACAGTATCTGTGAACCTGAATGAGTTAAGTATGTGTGACCAACTTGATGTCTGCCTGTCTGTCAACAGGGCCAGAGTTCAGGGGCATCTGATGCATAGCACAGGAATGTCAGCCATCAATCTCTGGTCCACCTAACTCTACAGCATTAGAGTTGTCATGGTTGCTCATCTGATCTTCCTCATATGATCTCCATCCACAGAGATGTCAGAAAAATCCTCCCCTGAGAGTGCAAGTTCTTTACAAATGAAAGATTATACAACAGAAGACACATGGGAGATTTATATGGGCAAGCTGTTGAAAGGATAAAGTGACAGAAGAAGTTTATTGATTAATTAAAGAAAGAATCCGCTTCAGCTGATAGGTTAGAACATAGGTAGGTGGAGTAAACAAAATAGAATGCCGGGAGGAAGAGGTAGTGAGCTCAGAGAAGCCATGCTCCCCTCTCCCCGGCAGATGCCATAGCTCTGCTCTCTGAGGCAGATGTCGATGCAGCCAGCCACCATGTCAGACATGCTGAATTTTTCCTGGTAAGTGCACCTCGTTATACTACACTGATTATTAGAAATGGGTTAAAATGCTGAATCTAATGGGCCAGCAGTGTTTAAAAGAATACAGATTTTGTGTATTTATTTCAGGCATAACCTTCATGCGGCCGTGGTGCTGGGGACACAGCCTCGCTGCTCAAATAACTACAGAATGGCTTGCAGCCTTGTGGACAACTGAATCCACTGAAAGCCTGAGAAAGCTTGGGAAAGTGTAAAGCATGTTTTCTTGGTAGCAGCAATTTCTCGGTCTGCTCTGCTTGCTAGAAGAAAGCAAGGGCTCTCATCTAAAAGAGGCTTGCTGACTCAGCTTCAGCTGCAAAACCCTGCAGCCCTTACGAGGTCCTGCCACAAAACATTTAAATGGTGTTGATAAAAGCCAACTGAATGCTTGTATGTTTTCAGCAGTAGCAGGATAAAAAACTGTGTTGTTTTAAAATGCCGGCTTTCTGGGCCATCCTGCCTGGGCAAACTCTGACTGTTTGAGGAAGGAGGGCCAGCTACAGAAAGAGGGCTTGAGTGTGGTCTGTTGCAGCCTCTTTGATGGCAAGGACCTTGAAACACTGTAGACTTGTGGCACTGAATGCGGCTCTGTTCGGTACCTCAGCCACAAGGTTGGAATGGCAGAAAGCTAAGGAATGGGCTACATCTGGCCAGCAAAGCCACGGCTTTAGTCCTACTGGGATTGCTTGGTAAATGAAAGACTCATGTGGTCAGAAAAACAGAGAGAGAAATAGAGTAAAGAGAGATTCAAAGACAAAGAAAATTTTTAAATGATTTACAGTGTGTTAAAAATATGTGCAGGCTAAAATGTGAAGTTCTTAAAGTTAAAAAAAGGAAGAGAGTTGTTGGGTGTGGTAGTACACACCTGTAAACCCAACACATGGGAGGCAGAGGGAGATTGACCTCTGTACCTTCAAGGTGAGGTAGCACACGCCTTTAATCCCAGTGCCTTGAAATCAGAGACAAACAGATCTTTGTGAGTTCAATGTGTAGTAGCATACACCTTTAATCCCAATGCCTGAAAGGCAGAGAGAGGCAGATCTCTGAGACTTCAAGGACAGACAGGTATACAGAGTTATTCCAGGTCAAAGATACAGAGAACCTGTCTCAAAAGGCAAAAAATAAAAAGGAAAAATAAACAAAATAGAGGTTAAATTGAAGCGCACAAAATGGAAAATTCACAGCAAATTTTGATATTGTATGCTATTATGCTCTTTTTGAATCATTTGAATTTTGAGGCAGTAGCAATAGCTGCTAAAAGATGTTTCTTTATAAAAGCTGCTGAAATAATCCAACATAGATATTTTAAAAATGCCTTGACTTTGAAATTTGGATCTAAGGACATGATGCTTTGGAAAGGAGTTTCTACTTGTTTTCACAGAGGGTGATAGTCTGTGGATGCCTCTATCCTAATATGGTAGGATGGACCACGCCCTACTTAAAGGTTGCTGTGAACACCTTTAAAAATTTGCTTCGCTCAACTGCCAACTGAGATAAATCAATAATGATGCCACCATTCAGCAGGAAGCCTTTTTGAGAGAAAAAACTGCACCCACGTTCCCAAATATGGCTTATAAACGTTCTTTTACATTTAAAGTGGGATGTGATATAGATATGAATATTTGCATTAGTATAGATTTTGCTTTACTGATAGAGATTTTAGGTCAATTTTGTTATATGTATATGCATTTTTGATCTTAATTAAGGTATTGTGATTGTGTAGTTCATTTAAAAATATAATGTATATAGGTTATTAATGGATAATCATTAATAATAGTCAAGTTTGTAGTCATGTTAGTTAGATTTTCTAGCTACACAGAGATATGTATATTTCAGTTAGATAGGCATTATTCATATCTCTCTAGACTACAAAACAGGCTATTTAATGTCTTAGTACCTTAGGGTTTTTCATGACAGTGAGACACTCTACTCTTGGCAGCACATATCTACTTCAGGAAGAAGATGGGCATCAAAGAGGATCCTTATGGAGTTTGATAGCCATTTGGGGAAGAAACTGCTCTTGCCTGGATTGTTGCATTAACTGTACACAGAAAACACTCAGAGAGAGGACTACTGAACTTGCCTAAAGGTGAGATGATCTTTTCGTGTTCCTGATTCAGGAAAGGGTCAGCAAAACATTCTTCAAGACAAGCAGATAGTGACTGCCTTTGAAATTTCCTGCTTCATGGAAATGTCTGCTGGAAACTATGGGCCTGTAGGCTGAGGATGGAAACACCAACGGTACAGGGGAACTTTGGGTGACTGTCCAGGCAGCGAGATGTCTCTGTCATTTCTTGATTTTGAAAATGGCTTACTTTTTGTTTGCTTAGGTAATACTGTATTACTCTGGAGTCTCTGATGGAGTTGAAGAATAGATAGATAGTTATAGTTTTCCATTGTTATGATAAAAGATAAAATAGATATAAATATTGTAACTGTAATTCTTGCTTGATAACTGTTTTGTTATATGTAATTTTGCTATGTTAAAGTTAAAGATTCCGTTCTTGTTTAAACAGAAATAGGAGTAATGATGGAGTATAGGTCATTGGTTAATTAAATAAAGAAACTGTTTGGCCTGCAAGGTTAGAACATAGGTGGGTGGAATAAACATAAGAGAATGCTGGGAGGAATAGGAATTGAGCTTAGAGATGCCATGCACCTCTCCCATGGGCAGAAATGGTAGCTCTGCACTCTGAGGCAGATGGCGATACAGCCAGCCACCAGGTCAGACATGCTAAATCTTTCCTTCTAAGCGCACCTCGTGCTGCAACATACATTATGAGACATGGGTTAAGAGGCTGAAAATAATGGGGCAGGCAGTGTTGAAATGAATAGTTTTGTGTTGTTATTTCGGAGCATAACCTTACAAGGCGGCCCCATGGGGATGCAGCCCTGCTGCTCAAATTTCTAAAATCAAGGGGGAAATGGAAGAAGGGAAGAAAGAAGAGAGAGAGACAAGGAAGAATGGATGAATTCAATCATTGCTTGGAAAAATGAGTGAACCAATGAATGAGGAGACCTAGTAGGAAAAAATGTGCTGCATTCCCTCAGAGAGTCAGGTCAAATTAAGGATTGACAAGGTTTTCCACTAAGGAGGAGGCTTATTCCATTTTACCTTCTTTGTGCTCCAGGCCCACCCACAAGAGTGATGATGAGGACAGGGAGAAGAAGAGGAGAGGGTGTACCAGAATTCCCTGGTACAATTTCTCACCCAAATTGTAGCCAAATCACCTGACCTGGGACAGCTGATCTACATGCTGGACCCTAACTCCCAGTTTGACAACTCTAACATTTTAACCAAGTTTGTGAAGATGAAGGAACCAAAAATAGCCCAGTTACAGGATGGCAGGTTGCTTACAGGATGGGAGTCAGACATCAGTACCATACTGGTATTTGGCGGTTTGATGGGTGTGTGGGGTCTTTGCCAGACTCCACCTAGCATCATGGATTCCCTACTTTACTGATATTATGGAGTTCGGTGCATTCATCATATGTGTGCATGTCACACACTAGTGGGCATCATATGTACATGTTTATCCTGTGTGTGGGTGAGTGTGTTCATGAGTTTTATAGCCCAAGTACTACAGAACATGATCAATGAAAGGGAACACTGTTTTCCAGATATGGCAGGGCAATTATTTAAATGAACTGACAAGGGTTGGATGGCATGGATAAGACCTATGAGAGTTCAAGGCATACCGAATCCAGGCATGACAAAGTAGGTGGCATACAGAATTCTGGCAAAACTAAGTAGGTAGCTTGATGTCCACCTTACTGGAGAAGAGCAACTGAGCGGAGACACTTTTCACTAAGCAACATGCTCTAGTGGAGAACAAACATCCTTTGACTTACAGCCAGTACGAATTAAACCATGCATCAAATGAAACGTAATTTTCTCTGATTTTGAGTATACATTTGTGTCCCTTCCTGATTAATCTTCTCTTTATCCTCTTAAGTCCCAATACCTCACGCTGATATCGGTCACATCTTTCCATTTGACATGGTTTTCCCTCAAGCTTCATACCGCCCCGAGATCATACAACTCTTTGTCCCCTCTCCACTGCTTCCTTGACAGCCATCTTGTCCTTTACCACACCACGCATCCCCAGTCCTTTACTCCCCAAGGGGAAAAGACCATAAATCCTGCTTTGTTTTGAGGCATGTATTTCTGTGATGCCCCATCCACCAAACACAACCCATCATTGAACAAATAACACAACATGTTAGCAAATTTTTATTCTTTGAGAAAGAATAATCCATTGGAAAAGATACCAGGATTCATAGAAGACCTGAGGTATCTCTGAAAAAACACATTCCCAAAGAGAGAATTAAGTCTGCCCCTCAAAATTTGAGAATTTCACTTTAACAGATCTTCACCAAATCATAGACATAGATATGGAAGTCATTATCAAACTTGATGAAATACACAGAAGGTTTGTTGGGAACTTGGCAAATAATTTTACCTATCTCTTGGGTTCCATCTTTTTTGTTGTACTGCACTCTTTTGCCCTCCAAGGAATCCCTGCCTAATTCCAAAGTCACCTCTACTGGAGGACATCCAGGCGTGATGTGGAGGTTGCCTTCAATGGAATCATCATGATGGTGGTAAAGGTACAGGACCGGATCATTCTCGTTGACAATGTAGAAACAGGTCGTTATGGTCTGCACCTCATCTGGGACCACGCCACTCCACTCTTCCCTAGAGCCTGGCATGATGTGGAGTTTGCCTTCCAGGTAGTCATCCAGGAGGTGGTAAATGTACAAGACCGGATCTTTCTTGTAGGTAATATAAAACCAGGTCTTCATGATTTGCACCTCTTCTAGGACCATCCCGTTCCAGTCATTCTTAGAGCCATTTGTGCCCATGAATGTATGTTTCACTGCTCTGCCAACTATGGTGTTTGAGAGATGAGTGTCTGTCACCTGAGGAAATGGCACATTATTAGGCAGGATCTTCAGGTTTAAAATCCTTTCATCACTATGAAGCTCCAAGCCATAGACACAATCAATCCCATCATATTTCAACAAATAGAGAGAGGGATATGTTGGCAGTTGATCTAGAATGATGGCTTTCCAATGGGTGACTGGTTCATTGGCTTCCTTCCAGCCATGAGAAATTCTGCGGCCAACAATATTCTCCAGGGCCTCAAAAGGCTTACTAAGTTTTTGCTTCTGGAGCGATGGCCCATTCTTCTTCTGGAGAGGTGGCATGCCACTCATACTAAGTGGCATCTTCATCATGGTGGGAGACTTTCTGAGATAGGGCACAGCACTCCTGTTCCACTGTCTCTTGGCTCTGTTTCTGTGCTTGGGCTTCATAGCTGCCAATCTCTGCATAGGAAGAACTCTTCAGTTTAAATCAGACACAAAGTGGTTTCCTCCACCATAAGTGCCTGCAAGGATAAGAAGGTGAGGATGTGAGGTCAAGGCTCTTTTTAGGAATAACTTTGGAGCAGGTGAAAAAGGCAGGGCTGAATAGATTTGGATACCTAAAGGGAATATGTTCTTAAGAAATTAATAGGAAAATTATCATACTCTTGTCTACAGCTCAGTATATGTGTATCAGAGACATATTCCTGCTGCAAAAAGCAATTGACCTCTACTGAGAAACCTACTTCCTGACTTACTATATCAATGAGAGAGGAAGCTATGCCTATACCTAAAGTGAGAAAGAAATATCTGAACAGATGGCAAAGAATTCAAAGAACAGCCACTCCTCTCTTTACCACTCAAGCTACTCGTTAGTTGGCTGATCTATAACCACCTGCCCAAGGTCATGGCACTCCAGTCCACTGGCTCTCTCTATTGTGTCTCCTGATCCAGATCCAGGTTGATTACATAAAGATATTCTGTATCTTCATTAGAGAAGTGAGTACTGTGAGTCAAACTGCCAAAAGAAAGAAACATTAATCTGTGCAACAGCACCTATTAGAAATAATTATCTTTTAAAACACATATGGACAAAGAGGATCTTTGCCATTTAAGTGGACTGAGGAATTGGACATTTTTAGCAAAGATAGACTGGGGAGAATACCCGACATTAACCGTCCCCCAGCTATCAAATATAGGAGCTGTTAACGACATAAATTTTGGACCCAGAGCAGATTTGAAAGAAACCTTTCTTTGACTACAGAGGTCCTAGTTGCTTCCTAAACATATTTACCAAAAGAAAATATCTTGGCTCTCTAGATTCCAACTTCTGGAAATGTGGTTGAACAGTCGTGGAGCCCAAGAGCTGAACTGACCTCCTCAGCCACCGTGAAGATAGTAAGCCCACCTTCACAGAAGACTAGTGCTTCATGTGGAACAGAGTTGCCACCCCCAACCAAAGCTTTGTGACATCATCAAGGCTCTACTTATGTCATAAAACTGCTCCTAGCCAGGTTCCTTCCCTACTAACCCCCAGAAATATCCAGCATACAAGTCCTAAAATGCTGCTCATACAGCCCCATGAAGACCCAAAATCAAAACCCCAATCTTCTTCCCATTTACTTGAGTCATATATTTCAAGTAACTCAACCCCTTTATGTGTTTTTTTTTCTGTAAAATAATTTTTGGTCTGAGTCAACAACTCACATGAATGTTTTTTTCTCCTAGCTCCAATGTCCTCATTGGTAATTTTCTATTGATTTTTCCATTACTTCATAATAATAACTATAAAACTTTCCACTTTTCTTCCTCCTCCCACATTCTCCTTGCTCCGCAAATAAACCTCTCCACTCAAACACCAGTCCAAATAGAGGGCAGGGTACTTTGAGCTGTGGGAAGTCCAAGCCCACCCTTCATCCATCCAGATTTAGCAAGGTATGCATCCACAAAAAATATGATCACAAAAAGCCAGTGTATGATATGCAGACAATTGCAAGTGCCATTATCTTTGGCTTCTCCGTCTGCCCCAATTGTCAGCCACATTCAGAGCTTCCAGTTTGATCCCATGTTCTTTCATTCCCAGGTCACTGGATTAGTTGAAATCCCCTTAGTTCAGGCACAGTGTCTCATAGTGTGGACCAAGCCCTTATATTCCTGACATCCTTGCTCTTTTTCTCCATCCGTCTGCTCTTCCACTGGAGCTTGGAAGCTCCATCTAGTTTTCTGATTTTGACCCTGACTTGATCTCCATCATTTGCCAAACAAAAGTTCCATGGTGGTTTTCAAGATAGTCAGTCATCAGTCTGACTATGGGACAAGGCACACATAGTTCCTAGGGACATGTCACAGTGCGGTCAACTTCTCCTCCCTGCTTAAGTACCTAGAGAGGGTCACCCTATGGCCTTCTGAGAACCACTCAAGAGATATCGATCTTGACATCCCCAGAATGGCCCAATAAATTGAGATATCATCAGTGTATGTGCATTAACTTGTGTGTGTTTGTGTGTGTGTATTTAAATCACAATAACAAATGGATTGTAATATTGAAGTTTCTTCTCATCTTGAGAAGAATATTTGCTACAGAAACACTCTCACAGTAATAGTGAGAGTGTAAACTCCCTCAGCAAGGAGAAATAACTGGAGGAATCCCCCAGGAGTTAGGCTCAGTGTCCCAGGAATTACGCCCAAGGAAAGTCAATGAACTCAGTGATGGAAGATAAAACCCAGCCTAAATAAAACCCTAAATCATTTAGGTGGAACATGAGATACTCTTACAACAGTTACAAGAGGTCTAAAATGCCTGGACTGGAACATAAGGGGAACAAAAGGACGTGGAGCTGAGAGTGCATGGCAAAACTGATTGGATCTGGCAAAAATTATGTAAGCATACCAAGGAAACCACCAGTGGGACAAAACCCTAAGAAATCTGTATGACAACATATCATGTTGAACATAATGAGATTTATAGACAAAGGAAAGATCTTAATTATGTCACTGTCACACAGGTGAAGATGAACCAGTTCCATCGTAGAGTGACTCCCTGCTGTGTTTAAGATAACCTGTCAATTCTGTCTAGTCAGTTACAAGGAAATTTGCATTAATTGCACAGATTAACTATCAGCATCATTTACTGCACAATCAAAGGCAAGGCAAAGAAATCATAGACATGTTGTTGAATGCTGATGATGTTATTAGGAGTTTTAATGGGTTTTTTTCTTAAAGGGAAATCATCGGTGACTCTCATGCATGAAGCAGATCCTTTCTCTGTGATGTTTCCTGAATAGCCACTGAGATACCAGCCCATTGAGTTGTGGTCTCTCTCTCTTTTAAAAAGCAACTTCTACCTTCAGCTTGATCTCTTGCTTGAGCTTCCCTTCCGGCTACTAGGCTCCTTTTCTGATCCTGCAGAGGGCTTTGTAAGGGATTGTGATCTCTAAGTTTTTCCCCTTTCAAGAACTAATCATTCTATTAATCACAATTCTAAACTGCTGTGGGAGTTTGTTTGTGACTTATGCCTTCACATGTGATACAAGCGACCTGTGTGTATAGGGCCTTCTCTCTGTTCATGTGGGGAAGGCATGGCAGCAGGAGTAGATGGCTGCTCATTCTCTGTAAGGAAATCAGTAAACAGTGGGGACCAAGTACAAGGATGTCCTGAAATATTAAGTCTTGTCCTTTCAAGGCCCCAAAGCCTCCAGCTAGGTTCAGGGTCACGACAATCTCCAAAACCCACCGAGCATGAAGTATTCAGAACCAGAAGCCTGTGTGTGCCATATCACATAAATTCATCGTGAGTACACCAATCTGTTTATTTTTTAATTCTAAATTATTTTGTCCCATCAGAACGATCTATATTACCAATTAACTAAATTTGCCGCATCTTTGGTGTCCTAGAATTGCTTTAAATTGTTGCTGGGACAGTATTACAATCCTTCCTGTGTTGTTATGAGACCTTAGGGGGACAGCACTTATTTCAGAAATCAAAGACAGTTGGGTTCAATCCTATGGTTATCTGTTAGCTAGACACTGGAAGGATGGATTTGACTAAGAAAGGGAGACAGCATACATGGAGGCAGGTAACCTTTCCTTTGCAAAATGACCCATTTTGAGGCCTTACATCAGGCTCTTCTCTTCTCCTAATCTTGGTTTATTTATTAGTTTAGGAGAAGAATTAAAACTCCATTTACAGTATCTGTGAACCGGAATGAGTTAAGTATGTGTGACCAACTTGATGTCTGCCTGTCTGTCAACAGGGCCAGAGTTCAGAGGCATCTGATGCATAGCACAGGAATGTCAGCCATCAATCTCTGGTCCACCTAACTCTACAGCATTAGAGTTGTCATGGTTGCTCATCTGATCTTCCTCATATAATCTCCATCCACAGAGATGTCAAAAAAATCCTCCCCTGAGAGTGCAAGTTCTTTACAAATGAAAGATTATACAACAGAAGACACATGGGTGATTTCTATGGCAAGCTGTTGAAAGGATAAAGTGACAGAAGAAGTTTATTGATTAATTAAAGAAAGAATCCGCTTCAGCTGATAGGTTAGAACAAAGGTAGGTGGAGTAAACAAAATAGAATGCCGGGAGGAAGAGGTAGTGAGCTCAGAGAAGCCACGCTCCCCTCTCCCCGGCAGATGCCATAGCTCTGCTCTCTGAGGCAGATGTCAATGCAGCCAGCCACCATGTCAGACATGCTGAATTTTTCCTGGTAAGTGCACCTCGTTATACTACACTGATTATTAGAAATGGGTTAAAATGCTGAATCTAATGGGCCAGCAGTGTATAAAAGAATACAGTTTTTGTGTATTTATTTCAGGCATAACCTTCATGCGGCCGTGGTGCTGGGGACACAGCCTCGCTGCTCAAATAACTACAGAATGGCTTGCAGCCTTGTGGACAACTGAATCCACTGAAAGCCTGAGAAAGCTTGGGAAAGAGTAAAGCATGTTTTCTTGGTAGCAGCGATTTCTCGGTCTGCTCTGCTTGCTAGAAGAAAGCAAGGGCTCTCATCTAAAAGAGGCTTGCTGACTCAGCTTCAGCTGCAAAACCCTGCAGCCCTTAAGAGGTCCTGCAACAAAACATTTAAATGGTGTTGATAAAAGCCAACTGAGTGCTTGTATGTTTTCAGCAGTAGCAGGAAAAAAAAAACTGTGTTGTTTTAAAATGCCTGGTTTCTGGGCCATCCTGCCTGGGCAAACTCTGATTGTTTGAGGAAGGAGGGCCAGCTACAGAAAGAGGGCTTGAGTGTTGTCTGTTGCAGCCTCTTTGATGGCAAGGACCTTGAAACACTGTAGACTTGTGGCACTGAATGCGGCTCTGTTTGGTACCTCAGCCACAAGGTTGGAATGGCAGAAAGCTAAGGAATGGGCTACATCTGGCCAGCAAAGCCACGGCTTTAGTCCTACTGAGATTGCTTGGTAAATGAAAGACTCATGTGGTCAGAAAAACAGAGAGAGAAATAGAGTAAAGAGAGATTCAAAGACAAAGAAAATTTTTAAATGATTTACAGTGTGTTAAAAATATGTGCAGGCTAAAATTTGAAGTTCTTAAAGTTAAAAAAAGGAAGAGAGTTGTTGGGTGTGGTAGTACACACCTGTAAACCCACACATGGGAGGCAGAGGGAGATTGACCTCTGTACCTTCAAGGCGAGGTAGCACACGCCTTTAATCCCAGTGCCTTGAAGGCAGGGACAAACAGATCTTTGTGAGTTCAATGTGTAGTAGCATACACCTTTAATCCCAATGCCTGAAAGGCAGAGAGAGGCAGATCTCTGAGACTTCAAGGACAGACAGGTATACAGAGTTATTCCAGGTCAAAGATACAGAGAACCTGTCTCAAAAGGCAAAAAATAAAAAGGAAAAATAAACAAAATAGAGGATAAATTGAAAAGCACAAAGATGGAAAATTCACAGCGAATTTTGATATTGTATGCTATTATGCTCTTTTTGAATCATTTGAATTTTGAGGCGGTAGCAATAGCTGCTAAAAGATGTTTCTTTATAAAAGCTGCTGAAAAAATCCAACATAGATATTTTGAAAATGCCTTGACATTGAAATTTGGATCTGAGGCATGATGCTTTGGAAAGGAGTTTCTATTTTGTTTTCACAGAGGGTGATAGTCTGTGGATGCCTCTATCCTAATATGGTAGGATGGACCACGCCCTACTTAAAAATTGCTGTGAACACCTTTAAAAAATTGCTTCACTCAACTGCCAACTGAGATAAATCAATAATGATGCCACCATTCAGCAGGAAGCCTTTTTGAGGGAAAAAACTGCACCCACGTTCCCAAATATGGCTTATAAACGTTCTTTTACATTTAAAGTGGGATGTGATATAGATATGAATATTTGCATTAGTATAGATTTTGCTTTACTGATAGAGATTTTAGGTCAATTGTGTTATATGTATATGCATTTTTGATCTTAATTAAGGTATTGTGATTGTGTAGTTCATTTAAAAATATAATGTATATAGGTTATTAATGGATAATCATTAATAATAGTCAAGTTTGCAGTCATGTTATTTAGATTTTCTAGCTACATAGATATATAGTTAGATATATAGCTACATAGATATATAGTTAGATAGGCATTATTCATATCTCTCTAGACTACAAAACAGGCTATTTAATGTTTTAGTACCTTAAGGTTTTTCATGACAGTGAGACACTCTACTCTTGGCAGCACATATCTACTTCAGGAAGAAGATGGGCATCAAAGAGGATCCTTATGGAGTTTGATAGCCATTTGGGGAAGAAACTGCTCTTGCCTGGATTGTTGCATTAACTGTACACAGAAAACACTCAGAGAGAGGACTACTGAACTTGCCTAAAGGTGAGATGATCTTTTTGTGTTCCTGATTCAGGAAAGGGTCAGCAAAACATTCTTCAAGACAAGCAGATAGTGACTGCCTTTGAAATTTCCTGCTTCAAGGAAATGTCTGCTGCGAACTATGGGCCTGTAGGCTGTGGATGGAAACACCAACGGTACAAAGGGATTTTGGGTGACTGTCCAGGCAGCGAGATGTCTCTGTCATTTCTAGAGTTTGAAAATGGCTTACTTTTTGTTTGCTTAGGTAATACTGTATTATTCCGGAGTCTCTGATGGAGTTGAAGAATAGATAGATAGTTATAGTTTTCCATTGTTATGATAAAAGATAAAATAGATATAAATATTGTAACTGTAATTCTTGTTTGATAACTGTTTTGTTATATGTAATTTTGCTATGTTAAATTTAAAGATTCCGTTCTTGTTTAAACAGAAATAGGAGTAATGATGGAGTATAGGTCATTGGTTAATTAAATAAAGAAACTGTTTTGCCTGAAAGGTTAGAACATAGGTGGGTGGAATAAACATAAGAGAATGCTGGGAGGAATAGGAATTGAGCTTAGAGATGCCATGCACCTCTCCCATGGGCAGAAATGGTAGCTCTGCACTCTGAGGCAGATGGCGATACAGCCAGCCACCAGGTCAGACATGCTAAATCTTTCCTTCTAAGCTCAACTCGTGCTGCAACATACATTATTAGACATGGGTTAAGAGGCTGAAAATAATGGGGCAGGCAGTGTTGAAATGAATAGTTTTGTTTTGTTTTTTCGGAGCATAACCTTACAAGGCGGCCCCATGGGGATGCAGCCCTGCTGCTCAAATTTCTACAATCAAGGGGGAAATGGAAGAAGGGAAGAAAGAAGAGAGAGAGACAAGGAAGAATGGATGAATTCAATCATTCATTGGAAAAATGAGTGAACAAATGAATGAGGAGACCTAGTAGGAAAAAATGTGCTGCATTCCCTCAGAGAGTCAGGTCAAATTAAGGATTGACAAGGTTTTCCACTAAGGAGGAGGCTTATTCCATTTTACCTTCTTTGTGCTCCAGGCCCACCCACAAGAGTGATGATGAGTACAGGGAGAATAAGAGGAGAGGGTGTACCAGAATTCCCTGGTACAATTTCTCACCCAAATTGTAGCCAAATCACCTGACCTGGGACAGCTGATCTACATGCTGGACCCTAACTTCCAGTATGACAACTCTAATATTTTAACCAAGTTTGTGAAGATGAAGGAACCAAAAATAGCCCAGTTACAGGATGGCAGGTTGCTTACAGGATGGGAGTCAGACATCAGTACCATACTGGTATTTGGCGGTTTGATGGGTGTGTGGGGTCTTTGCCAGACTCCACCTAGCATCATGGATTCCCTACTTTACTGATATTATGGAGTTGGGTGCATTCATCATATGTGTGCATGTCACACACTAGTGGGCATCATATGTACTTGTTTATCCTGTGTGTGGGTGAGTGTGTTCATGATTTTTATAGCCCAAGTACTACAGAACATGATCAATGAAAGGGAACACTGTTTTCCAGATATGGCAGGGCAATTATTTAAATGAACTGACAAGGGTTGAATGGCATGGATAAGACCTATGAGAGTTCAAGGCATACCTAATCCAGGCATGACAAAGTAGGTGGCAGACAGAATTCTGGCAAAACTAAGTAGGTAGCTTGATGTCCAACTTACTGGAGAAGAGCAACTGAGCGGAGACACTTTTCACTAAGCAACATGCTCTAGTGGAGATCAAACATCCTTTGATTTACAGCCAGTACGAATTAAACCATTCATCAAATGAAACGTAATTTTCTCTGATTTTGAGTATACATTTGTGTCCCTTCCTGATTAATCTACTCTTTATCCTCTTAAGTCCCAATACCTCACGCTGATATCGGTCACATCTTTCCATTTGACATGGTTTTCCCTCAAGCTTAATACCGCCCCGAGATCATACAACTTTTTGTCCCCTCTCCACTGCTTCCTTGACAGCCATCTTGTCCTTTACCACACCACGCATCCCCAGTCCTTTACTCTCCAAGGGGAAAAGACCATAAATCCTGCTTTGTTTTGAGGCATGTATTTCTGTGATGCCCCATCCACCAAACACAATCCATCATTGACCAAATAACACAACATATTACCAAATTTTTATTCTTTGAGAAAGAATAATCCATTGGAAAAGATACCAGGATTCATAGAAGACCTGAGGTATCTCTGAAAAAACACATTCCCAAAGAGAGAATTAAGTCTGCCCCTCAAAATTTGAGAATTTCACTTTAACAGATCTTCACCAAATCATAGACATAGATATGGAAGTCATTATCAAACTTGATGAAATACACAGAAGGTTTGTTGGGAACTTGGCAAATAATTTTACCTATCTCTTGGGTTCCATCTTTTTTGTTGTACTGCACTCTTTTGCCCTCCAAGGAATCCCTGCCTAATTCCAAAGTCACCTCTACTGGAGGACATTCAGGCGTGATGTGGAGGTTGCCTTCAATGAAATCATCATGATGGTGGTAAAGGTACAGGACCGGATCATTCTCGTTGATAATGTAGAAACAGGTCGTTATGGTCTGCACCTCATCTGGGACCACGCCACTCCACTCTTCCTTAGAGCCTGGCATGATGTGGAGGTTGCCTTCCAGGTAGTCATCCAGGAGGTGGTAAATGTACAAGACGGGATCTTTCTTGTAGGTAATATAAAACCAGGTCTTCATGATTGGCACCTCTTCTAGGACCATCCCGTTCCAGTCATTCTTAGAGCCATTTGTGCCCATGAATGTATGTTTCACTGCTCTGCCAACTATGGTATTTGAGAGATGAGTGTCTGTAACCTGAGTAAATGGCACATTATTAGGCAGGATCTTCAGGTTTAAAATCCTTTCATCACTATGAAGCTCCAAGCCATAGACACAATCAATCCCATCATATTTCAACAAATAGAGAGAGGGATATGTTGGCAGTTGATCTAGAATGATGGCTTTCCAATGGGTGACTGGTTCATTGGCTTCCTTCCAGCCATGAGAAATTCTGCGGCCAACAATATTCTCCAGGGCCTCAAAAGGCTTACTAAGTTTTTGCTTCTGGAGCGATGGCCCATTCTTCTTCTGGAGATGTGGCATGCAACTCATACTAAGAGGCATCTTCATCATGGCGGGAGACTTTCTGAGATAGGCCACAGCACTCCTGTTCCACTGTCTCTTGGCTCTGTTTCTGTGCTTGGGCTTCATAGCTGCCAATCTCTGCATAGGAAGAACTCTTCAGATTAAATCAGACACAAAGTGGTTTCCTCCACCATAAGTGCCTGCAAGGATAAGAAGGTGAGGATGTGAGGTCAAGGCTCTTTTTAGGAATAACTTTGGAGCAGGTGAAAAAGGCAGGGCTGAATAGATTTGGATACCTAAAGGGAATATGTTCTTAAGAAATTAATAGGAAAATTATCAAACTCTTGTCTACAGCTCAGTATATGTGTATCAGAGACATATTCCTGCTGCAACATGCAATTGACCTCTACTGAGAAACCTACTTCCTGACTTACTATATCAATGAGAGACGAAGCTATGCCTATACCTAAAGTGAGAAAGAAATATCTGAACAGATGGCAAAGAATTCAAAGAACAGCCACTCCTCTCCTTACCACTCAAGCTACTGGTTAGTTGGCTGATCTATAACCACCTGCCCAAGGTCATGGCACTCCAGTCCACTGGATCTCTCTATTGTGTCTCCTGATCCAGATCCAGGTTGATTACATAAAGATATTCTGTATCTTCATTAGAGAAGTGAGTACTGTGAGTCAAACTGCCAAAAGAAAGAAACATTAATCTGTGCAACAGCACCTATTAGAAATAATTAGCTTTTAAAACACATATGCACAAAGAGGATCTTTGCCACTTAAGTGGACTGAGGAATTGGACATTTTTAGCAAAGATAGACTGGGGAGAATACCTTACATTAACCGTCCCCCAGCTATCAAATATAGGAGCTGTTAACGACATAAATTTTGGACCCAGAGCAGATTTGAAAGAAACCGTTCTTTGACTACAGAGGTCCTAGTTGCTTCCTAAACATATTTACCAAAAGAAAATATCTTGGCTCTCTAGATTCCAACTTCTGGAAATTCGGTTGCACAGTTGTGGAGCCCAAGAGCTGAACTGACCTCCTCAGCCACCGTGAAGATAGTAAGCCCACCTTCACAGAAGACTAGTGCTTCATGTGGAACAGAGTTGCCACCCCCAACCAAAGCTTTGTGACATCATCAAGGCTCTACTTATGTCATAAAACTCCTCCTAGCCAGGTTTCTTCCCTAATAACCCCCAGAAATATCCAGCATACAGGTCCTAAAATGCTGCTCATACAACCCCATGAAGACCCTAAATAAAAACCCCAATCTTCTTCCCAATTACTTGAGTCATATTTTCCAAGTATCTCAACCCCTTTATGTGTTTTTTTTTTCTGTAAAATAATTTTTGGTCTGAGTCAATAACTCACATGAATGTTTTTTTTCCTAGCTCCAATGTCCTCATTGGTTATTTTCTATTGATTTTTCCATTACTTCATAATAATAATTATCAAACTTTACACTTCTCTTCCTCCTCCCTCATTTTTCTTGCTCTGCAAATAAACCTCTCCACTCAAACACCAATCCAAATAGAGGGCAGGGTACTTTGAGCTGTGGGAAGTCCAAGCCCACCCTTCATCCATCCAGATTTAGCAAGGTATGCATCCACAAAAAATATGATCACAAAAAGCCAGTGTATGATATGCAGACAATTGCAAGTGCCATTATCTTTGGCTTCTCCGTCTGCCCCAATTGTCAGCCACACTCAGAGCTTCCAGTTTGATCCCATGTTCTTTCATTCCCAGGTCACTGGATTAGTTGAAATCCCCTTAGTTCAGGCACAGTGTCTCATAGTTTGGACCAAGCCTTTATATTCCTGACATCTTTGCTCTTTTTCTCCATCCATCTGCTCTTCCACTGGAGCTTGGAAGCTCCATCTAGGTTTCTGATTTTGACCCTGACTTGATCTCCATCATTTGCCAAACAAAAGTTCCATGGTGGTTTTCAAGATAGTCAGTCATCAGTCTGACTATGGGACAAGGCACACATAGTTCCTAGGGACATGTCACAGTGCGGTCAACTTCTCCTCCCTGCTTAAGTACCTAGAGAGGGTCACCCTATGGCCTTCTGAGAACCACTCGAGAGATATCGATCTTGACATCCCCAGAATGGCCCCATAAATTGAGATATCATCAGTGTATGTGCAATAACTTGTGTGTGTGTTTGTGTGTGTGTATTTAAAGCACAATAACAAATGGATTGTAATATTGAAGTTTCTTCTCATCTTGAGAAGAATATTTGCTACAGAAACACTCTCACAGTAATAGTGAGAGTGTAAACTATCTAAGAAAGGAGAATAACTGGAGGAATCCCCCAGGAGTTAGGCTCAGTGTCCCAGGAATTACGCCCAAGGAAAGTCAATGAACTCAGTGATGGAAGATAAAACCCAGCCTAAATTAAACCCTAAATCATTTAGGTGGAACATGAGATACTCTTACAACAGTTACAAGAGGTCTAAAATGCCTGGACTGGAACATAAGGGGAACACAATGACGTGGAGCTGAGAGTGCATGGCAAAACTGATTGGATCTGGCAAAAATTATGTAAGCATACCAAGGAAACCACCAGTGGGACAAAACTCTTAGAAATCTGTATGAAAACATATCATGTTGAACATAATGAGATTTATAGACAAAGGAAAGATCTTAATTATGTCACTGTCACACAGGTGATGATGAACCAGTTCCATCGTAGAGTGACTCCCTGCTGTGTTTAAGATAACCTGTCAATTCTGTCTAGTCAGTCACAAGAAAAGTTGCATTAATTGCACAGATTAACTATCAGCATCATTTACTGCACAATCAAAGGCAAGGCAAAGAAATCATAGACATGTTGTTGAATGCTGATGATGTTATTGGGAGTTTTGATGGGTTTTTTTCTTAAATGGAAATCATCGGTGACTCTCATGCATGAAGCAGATCCTTTCTCTGTGATGTTTCCTGAATAGCCACTGAGATACCAGCCCATTGAGTTCTGGTCTCTCTCTCTTTTGAAAAGCAACTTTTACATTCAGCTTGATCTCTTGCTTGAGCTTCCTTTCCGGCTACTAGGCTCCTTTTCTAATCCTGCAGAGGGCTTTTGTAAGGGATTGTGATCTCTAAGTTTTTCCCCTTTCATGAACTAATCATTCTATTAATCACAATTCTAAACTGCTGTGGGAGTTTGTTTGTGACTTATGCCTTCACATGTGATACAAGCGACCTGTGTGTATAGGGTCTTCTCTCTGTTCATGTGGGGAAGGCATGGCAGCAGGAGTAGATGGCTGCTCATTCTCTGTAAGGAAATCAGTAAACAGTGGGCACCAAGTACAAGGATGTCCTGAAATATTAAGTCTTGTCCTTTCAAGGCCCCAAAGCCTCCAGCTAGGTTCAGGGTCATAACAATATCCAAAACCCACTGAGCATGAAGAATTCAGAACCAGAAGCCTGTGTGTGCCATATCACATATTCATCGTGAGTACACCAATCTGTTTTTTTTAATGCTACATTATTTTTTCCCATCGGAACGATCTATATTACCAATACACCAAATTTGCTGCATCTTTGGTGTCCTAGAATTGCTTTAAATTGTTGCTGGGACAGTCTTACAAAACTTCCTGTGCTGTGATGTGACATTAAGGGGACTGCACTTATTTCAGAAATCAAAGGCAGTTGGGTTCAATCCTATGGTTAGCTGTCAGCTAGACACTGGAAGGATGGATTTGGCTAAGAAAGGGAGACAGCATACATGGAGGCAGGTAATCTTTCCTTTGCAAAATGACCCATTTTGAGGCCTTACTTCAGGCTCTTCTCCTAATCTTGGTTTTTTTATTAGTTTAGGAGAAGAATTAAAACTCCATTTACAGTATCTGTGAACCTGAATGAGTTAAGTATGTGTGACCAACTTGATGTCTGCCTGTCTGTCAACAGGGCCAGAGTTCAGGGGCATCTGATGCATAGCACAAGAATGTCAGCCATCAATCTCTGGTCCACCTAACTCTACAGCATTAGAGTTGTCATGGTTGCTCATGTGATCTTCCTCATATGATCTCCATCCACAGAGATGTCAGAAAAATCCTCCCCTGAGAGTGCAAGTTCTTTACAAATGATTATACAACAGAAGACACATGGGTGATTTCTATGGCAAGCTGTTGAAAGGAAAAAGTGACAGAAGAAGTTTATTGATTAATTAAAGAAAGATTCCGCTTCAGCTGATAGGTTAGAACATAGGTAGGTGGAGTAAACAAAATAGAATGCCGGGAGGAAGAGGTAGTGAGCTCAGAGAAGCCATGCTCCCCTCTCCCCGGCAGATGCCATAGCTCTGCTCTCTGAGGCAGATGTCAATGCAGCCAGCCACCATGTCAGACATGCTGAATTTTTCCTGGTAAGTGCACCTCGTTATACTACACTGATTATTAGAAATGGGTTAAAATGCTGAATCTAATGGGCCAGCAGTGTATAAAAGAATACAGTTTTTGTGTATTTATTTCAGGCATAACCTTCATGCGGCCGTGGTGCTGGGGACACAGCCTCGCTGCACAAATAACTACAGAATGGCTTGCAGCCTTGTGGACAACTGAATCCACTGAAAGCCAGAGAAAGCTTGGGAAAGAGTAAAGCATGTTTTCTTGGTAGCAGCGATTTCTCGGTCTGCTCTGCTTGTTAGAAGAAAGCAAGGGCTCTCATCTAAAAGAGGCTTGCTGACTCAGCTTCAGCTGCAAAACCCTGCAGCCCTTAAGAGGTCCTGTAACAAAACCTTTAAATGGTGTTGATAAAAGCCAACTGAATGCTTGTATGTTTTCAGCAGTAGCAGAAAAAAAAAAAACTGTGTTGTTTTAAAATGCCGGGTTTCTGGGCCATCCTGCCTGGGCAAACTCTGATTGTTTGAGGAAGGAGGGCCAGCTACAGAAAGAGGGCTTGAGTGTTGTCTGTTGCAGCCTCTTTGATGGCAAGGACCTTGAAACACTGTAGACTTGTGGCACTGAATGCGGCTCTGTTCGGTACCTCAGCCACAAGGTTGGAATGGCAGAAAGCTAAGGAATGGGCTATATCTGGCCAGCAAAGCCACGGCTTTAGTCCTACTGAGATTGCTTGGTAAATGAAAGACTCATGTGGTCAGAAAAACAGAGAGAGAAATAGAGTAAAGAGAGATTCAAAGACAAAGAAAATTTTTAAATGATTTACAGTGTGTTAAAAATATGTGCAGGCTAAAATTTGAAGTTCTTAAAGTTAAAAAAAGGAAGAGAGTTGTTGGGTGTGGTAGTACACACCTGTAAACCCAACACACAGGAGGCAGAGGGAGATTGACCTCTGTACCTTCAAGGCGAGGTAGCACACGCCTTTAATCCCAGTGCCTTGAAGGCAGAGACAAACAGATCTTTGTGAGTTCAATGTGTAGTAGCATACACCTTTAATCCCAATGCCTGAAAGGCAGAGAGAGGCAGATCTCTGAGACTTCAAGGACAGACAGGTATACAGAGTTATTCCAGGTCAAAGATACAGAGAACCTGTCTCAAAAGGCAAAAAATAAAAAAGGAAAAATAAACAAAATAGAGGTTAAATTGAAGCGCACAAAGATGGAAAATTCACAGCGAATTTTGATATTGTATGCTATTATGCTCTTTTTGAATCATTTGAATTTTGAGGCGGTAGCAATAGCTGCTAAACGATGTTTCCTTATAAAAGCTGCTGAAATAATCCAACATAGATATTTTGAAAATGCCTTGACATTGAAATTTGGATCTAAGGACATGATGCTTTGGAAAGGAGTTTCTATTTTGTTTTCACAGAGGGTGATAGTCTGTGGATGCCTCTATCCTAATATGGTAGGATGGACCACGCCCTACTTAAAGGTTGCTGTGAACACCTTTAAAAATTTGCTTCGCTCAACTGCCAACTGAGATAAATCAATAATGATGCCACCATTCAGCAGGAAGCATTTTGGAGAGAAAAAACTGCACCCACGTTCCCAAATATGGCTTATAAACATTCTTTTACATTTAAAGTGGGATGTGATATAGATATGAATATTTGCATTAGTATAGATTTTGCTTTACTGATAGAGATTTTAGGTCAATTTTGTTATATGTATATGCATTTTTGATCTTAATTAAGGTATTGTGATTGTGTAGTTCATTTTAAAAATATAATGTATATAGGTTATTAATGGATAATCATTAATAATAGTCAAGTTTGTAGTCATGTTAGTTAGATTTTCTAGCTACACAGAGATATGTATATTTCAGTTAGATAGGCATTATTCATATCTCTCTAGACTACAAAACAGGCTATTTAATGTTTTAGTACCTTAGGGTTTTTCATGACAGTGAGACACTCTACTCTTGGCAGCACATATCTACTTCAGGAAGAAGATGGGCATCAAAGAGGATCCTTATGGAGTTTGATAGCCATTTGGGGAAGAAACTGCTCTTGCCTGGATTGTTGCATAAACTGTACACAGAAAACACTCAGAGAGAGGACTACTGAACTTGCCTAAAGGTGAGATGATCTTTTCGTGTTCCTGATTCAGGAAAGGGTCAGCAAACATTCTTCAAGACAAGCAGATAGTGACTGCCTTTGAAATTTCCTACTTCATGGAAATGTCTGCTGGAAACTATGGGCCTGTAGGCTGAGGATGGAAACACCAACGGTACAGGGGAACTTTGGGTGACTGTCCAGGCAGCGAGATGTCTCTGTCATTTCTTGATTTTGAAAATGGCTTACTTTTTGTTTGCTTAGGTAATACTGTATTATTCTGGAGTCTCTGATGGAGTTGAAGAATAGATAGATAGTTATAGTTTTCCATTGTTATGATAAAAGATAAAATAGATATAAATATTGTAACTGTAATTCTTGTTTGATAACTGTTTTGTTATATGTAATTTTGCTATGTTAAAGTTAAAGATTCCGTTCTTGTTTAAACAGAAATAGGAGTAATGATGGAGTATAGGTCATTGGTTAATTAAATAAAGAAACTGTTTGGCCTGCAAGGTTAGAACATAGGTGGGTGGAATAAACATAAGAGAATGCTGGGAGGAATAGGAATTGAGCTTAGAGATGCCATGCACCTCTCCCATGGGCAGAAATGGTAGCTCTGCACTCTGAGGCAGATGGCGATACAGCCAGCCACCAGGTCAGACATGCTAAATCTTTCCTTCTAAGCGCACCTCGTGCTGCAACATACATTATTAGACATGGGTTAAGAGGCTGAAAATAATGGGGCAGGAAGTGTTTAAATGAATAGTTTTGTGTTGTTATTTCGGAGCATAACCTTACAAGGCGGCCCAATGGGGATGCAGCCCTGCTGCTCAAATTTCTACAAACAAGGGGGAAATGGAAGAAGGGAAGAAAGAAGAGAGAGAGACAAGGAAGAATGGATGAATTCAATCATTCATTGGAAAAATGAGTGAACCAATAAATGAGGAGACCTAGTAGGAAAAAATGTGCTGCATTCCCTCAGAGAGTCAGGTTAAATTAAGGATTGACAAGGTTTTCCACTAAGGAGGAGGCTTATTCCATTTTACCTTCTTTGTGCTCCAGGCCCACCCACAAGAGTGATGATGAGGACAGGGAGAAGAAGAGGAGAGGGTGTACCAGAATTCCCTGGTACAATTTCTCACCCAAATTGTAGCCAAATCACCTAACCTGGGACAGCTGATCTACATGCTGGACCCTAACTCCCAGTTTGACAAATCTAACATTTTAACCAAGTTTGTGAAGATGAAGGAACCAAAAATAGCCCAGTTACAGGATGGCAGGTTGCTTACAGGATGGGATTCAGACATCAGTACCATACTGGTATTTGGCGGTTTGATGGGTGTGTGGGGTCTTTGCCAGACTCCACCTAGCATCATGGATTCCCTACTTTACTGATATTATGGAGTTCGGTGCATTCATCATATGTGTGCATGTCACACACTAGTGGGCATCATATGTACATATTTATCCTGTGTGTGGGTGAGTGTGTTCATGAGATTTATAGCCCAAGTACTACAGAACATGATCAATGAAAGGGAACACTGTTTTCCAGATATGGCAGGGCAATTA
Source organism: Microtus pennsylvanicus (assembly GCF_037038515.1). Taxonomy (NCBI): domain Eukaryota; kingdom Metazoa; phylum Chordata; class Mammalia; order Rodentia; family Cricetidae; genus Microtus; species Microtus pennsylvanicus. The sequence continues at coordinate 5,366,604 of NW_027460879.1, read as the reverse complement.
TTTAAATGAACTGACAAGGGTTGGATGGCATGGATAAGACCTATGAGAGTTCAAGGCATACCGAATCCAGGCATGACAAAGTAGGTGGCATACAGAATTCTGGCAAAACTAAGTAGGTAGCTTGATGTCCACCTTACTGGACAAGAGCAACTGAGCGGAGACACTTTTCACTAAGCAACATGCTCTAGTGGAGATCAAACATCCTTTGACTTACAGCCAGTACGAATTAAACCATTCATCAAATGAAACCTAATTTTCTCTGATTTTGAGTATACATTTGTGTCCCTTCCTGATTAATCTACTCTTTATCCTCTTAAGTCCCAATACCTCACGCTGATATCGGTCACATCTTTCCATTTGACATGGTTTTCCCTCAAGCTTCATACCGCCCCGAGATCATACAACTCTTTGTCCCCTCTCCACTGCTTCCTTGACAGCCATCTTGTCCTTTACCACACCACGCATCCCCAGTCCTTTACTGTCCAAAAAGAAAAGACCATAAATCCTGCTTTGTTTTGAGGCATGTATTTCTGTGATGCCCCATCCACCAAACACAACCCATCATTGAACAAATAACACAACATGTTAGCAAATTTTTATTCTTTGAGAAAGAATAATCCATTGGAAAAGATACCAGGATTCATGGAAGACCTGAGGTATCTCTGAAAAAACACATTCCCAAAGAGAGAATTAAGTCTGCCCCTCAAAATTTGAGAATTTCACTTTAACAGATCTTCACCAAATCATAGACATAGATATGGAAGTCATTATCAAACTTGATGAAATACACAGAAGGTTTGTTGGGAACTTGGCAAATAATTTTACCTATCTCTTGGGTTCCATCTTTTTTGTTGTACTGCACTCTTTTGCCCTCCAAGGAATCCCTGCCTAATTCCAAAGTCACCTCTACTGGAGGACATTCAGGCGTGATGTGGAGGTTGCCTTCAATGGAATCATCATGATGGTGGTAAAGGTACAGGACCGGATCATTCTCGTTGACAATGTAGAAACAGGTCGTTATGGTCTGCACCTCATCTGGGACCACGCCACTCCACTCTTCCTTAGAGCCTGGCATGATGTGGAGGTTGCCTTCCAGGTAGTCATCCAGGAGGTGGTAAATGTACAAGACCGGATCTTTCTTGTAGGTAATATAAAACCAGGTCTTCATGATTGGCACCTCTTCTAGGACCATCACGTTCCAGTCATTCTTAGAGCCATTTGTGCCCATGAATGTATGTTTCACTGCTCTGCCAACTATGGTGTTTGAGAGATGAGTGTCTGTCACCTGAGGAAATGGCACATTATTAGGCAGGATCTTCAGGTTTAAAATCCTTTCATCACTATGAAGCTCCAAGCCATAGACACAATCAATCCCATCATATTTCAACAAATAGAGAGAGGGATATGTTGGCAGTTGAACTAGAATGATGGCTTTCCAATGGGTGACTGGTTCATTGGCTAACTTTCAGCCATGAGAAATTCTGCGGCCAACAGTATTCTCCAAAGGCTTACTAAGTTTTTGCTTGTGGAGCGATGGCCCATTCTTCTTCTGGAGATGTGGCATGCAACTCATACTAAGAGGCATCTTCATCATGGCGGGAGACTTTCTGAGAGAGGCCACAGCACTCCTGTTCCACTGTCTCTTGGCTCTGTTTCTGTGCTTGGGCTTCATAGCTGCCAATCTCTGCATAGGAAGAACTCTTCAGGTTAAATCAGACACAAAGTGGTTTCCTCCACCATAAGTGCCTGCAAGGATAAGAAGGTGAGGATGTGAGGTCAAGGCTCTTTTTAGGAATAACTTTGGAGCAGGTGAAAAAGGCAGGGCTGAATAGATTTGGATACCTAAATGTAATATGTTCTTAAGAAATTAATAGGAAAATTATCAAACTCTTGTCTACAGCTCAGTATATGTGTATCAGAGACATATTCCTGCTGCAAAATGCAATTGACCTCTACTGAGAAACCTACTTCCTGACTTACTATATCAATGAGAGAGGAAGCTATGCCTATACCAAAGTGAGAAAGAAATAACTGAACAGATGGCAAAGAATTCAAAGAACAGCCACTCCTCTCCTTACCACTCAAGCTACAGGTTAGTTGGCTAATTTATAACCACCTGCCCAAGGTCATGACACTCCAGTCCACTGGCTCTCCTTGTTGTGTCTCCTGATCCAGATCCAGGTTGATTACATAAAGATATTCTGTATCTTCATTAGAGAAGTGAGTACTGTGAGTCAAACTGCCAAAAGAAAGAAACATTAATCTGTGCAACAGCACCTATTAGAAATAATTATCTTTTAAAACACATATGGACAAAGAGGATCTTTGCCATTTAAGTGGACTGAGGAATTGGACATTTTTAGCAAAGATAGAGTGGGGAGAATACCTGACATTAACCGTTCCCCAGCTATCAAATATAGGAGCTGTTAACGACATAAATTTTGGACCCAGAGCAGATTTGAAAGAAACCTTTCTTTGACTACAGAGGTCCTAGTTGCTTCCTAAACATATTTACCAAAAGAAAATATCTTGGCTCTCTAGATTCCAACTTCTGGAAATTCGGTTGAACAGTTGTGGAGCCCAAGAGCTGAACTGGCCTCCTCAGCCACCGTGAAGATAGTAAGCCCACCTTCACAGAAGACTAGTGCTTCATGTGGAACAGAGTTGCCACCCCCAACCAAAGCTTTGTGACATCATCAAGGCTCTACTTATGTCATAAAACTCTTCCTAGCCAGGTTTCTTCCCTACTAACCCCCAGAAATATCCAGCATACAGGTCCTAAAATGCTGCTCATACAGCCCCATGAAGACCCAAAATAAAAACCCCAATCTTCTTCCCAATTACTTGAGTCTTATTTTCCTAGTAACCCAATCCCTTTATGTGTTTTTTTTTTTCTGTAAAATAATTTTTGGTCTGAGTCAACAACTCACATGAATGTTTTTTTTTTCCTAGCTCCAATGTCCTCATTGGTTATTTTCTATTGATTTTTCCATTACTTCATAATAATAATTATCAAACTTTCCACTTCTCTTCCTCCTCCCACATTCTTCTTGCTCCACAAATAAACCTCTCCACTCAAACACCAGTCCAAATAGAGGGCAGGGTACTTTGAGCTGTGGGAAGTCCAAGCCCACCCTTCATCCATCCAGATTTAGCAAGGTATGCATCCACAAAAAATATGATCACAAAAAGCCAGTGTATGATATGCAGACAATTGCAAGTGCCATTATCTTTGGCTTCTCCGTCTGCCCCAATTGTCAGCCACATTCAGAGCTTCCAGTTTGATCCCATGTTCTTTCATTCCCAGGTCACTGGATTAGTTGAAATCCCCTTAGTTCAGGCACAGTGTCTCATAGTGTGGACCAAGCCCTTATATTCCTGACATCCTTGCTCTTTTTCTCCATCCATCTGCTCTTTCACTGGAGCTTGGAAGCTCCATCTAGTTTTCTGATTTTGACCCTGACTTGATCTCCATCATTTCCAAAACAAAAGTTCCATGGTGGTTTTCAAGATAGTCAGTCATCAGTCTGACTATGGGACAAGGCACACATAGTTCCTAGGGACATGTCACAGTGCGGTCAACTTCTCCTCCCTGCTTAAGTACCTAGAGAGGGTCACCCTATGGCCTTCTGAGAACCACTCGAGAGATATCGATCTTGACATCCCCAGAATGGCCCCATAAATTGAGATATCATCAGTGTATGTGCATTAACTTGTGTGTGTGTTTGTGTGTGTGTATTTAAAGCACAATAACAAATGGATTGTAATATTGAAGTTTCTTCTCATCTTGAGAAGAATATTTGCTACAGAAACACTCTCACAGTAATAGTGAGAGTGTAAACTATCTAAGAAAGTAGAAATAACTGGAGGAATCCCCCAGGAGTTAGGCTCAGTGTCCCAGGAATTACGCCCAAGGAAAGTCAATGAACTCAGTGATGGAAGATAAAACCCAGCCTAAATAAAACCCTAAATCATTTAGGTGGAACATGAGATACTCTTACAACAGTTACAAGAGTTCTAAAATGCCTGGACTGGAACATAAGGGGAACACAATGACGTGGAGCTGAGAGTGCATGGCAAAACTGATTGGATCTGGCAAAAATTATGTAAGCATACCAAGGAAACCACCAGTGGGACAAAACCCTAAGAAATCTGTATGACAACATATCATGTTGAACATAATGAGATTTATAGACAAAGGAAAGATCTTAATTATGTCACTGTCACACAGGTGATGATGAACCAGTTCCATCGTAGATTGACTCCCTGCTGTGTTTAAGATAACCTGTCAATTCCTTCTAGTTGGTTACAAGGAAATTTGCATTAATTGCACAGATTAACTATCAGCATCATTTACTGCACAATCAAAGGCAAGGCAAAGAAATCATAGACATGTTGTTGAATGCTGATGATGTTATTGGGAGTTTTGATGGTTTTTTTTCTTAAAGGGAAATCATCGGTGACACTCATGCATGAAGCAGATCCTTTCTCTGTGATGTTTCCTGAATAGCCACTGATATACCAGCCCATTGAGTTATGGTCTCTCTCTCTTTTGAAAAGCAACTTCTACCTTCAGCTTGATCTCTTGCTTGAGCTTCCCTTCCGGCTACTAGGCTTTTTTTCTGATCCTGCAGAGGGCTTTTGTAAGGGATTGTGATCTCTAAGTTTTTCCCCTTTCATGAACTAATCATTCTATTAATCACAATTCTAAACTGCTGTGGGAGTTTGTTTGTGACTTATGCCTTCACATGTGATACAAGCGACCTGTGTGTATAGGGTCTTCTCTCTGTTCATGTGGGGAAGGCATGGCAGCAGGAGTAGATGGCTGCTCATTCTCTGTAAGGAAATCAGTAAACAGTGGGGACCAAGTACAAGGATGTCCTGAAATATTAAGTCTTGTCCTTTCAAGGCCCCAAAGCCTCCAGCTAGGTTCAGGGTCACGACAATCTCCAAAACCCACCGAGCATGAAGTATTCAGAACCAGAAACCTGTGTGTGCCATATCACATAAATTCATCTTGAGTACACCAATCTGGGTTTTTTTAATTCTAAATTATTTTGTCCCATCAGAACGATCTATATTACCAATTAACCAAATTTGCTGCATATTTGGTGTCCTAGAATTGCTTTAAATTGTTGCTGGGACAGTCTTACAAACCTTCCTGTGCTGTTATGAGACCTTAAGGGGACAGCACTTATTTCAGAAATCAAAGGCTGTTGGGTTCAATCCTATGGTTAGCTGTTAGCTAGACACTGGAAGGATGGATTTGACTGAGAAAGGGAGACAGCATACATGGAGGCAGGTAACCTTTCCTTTGCAAAATGACCCATTTTGAGGCCTTACTTCAGGCTCTTCTCTTCTCCTAATCTTGGTTTTTTTATTAGTTTAGGAGAAGAATTAAAACTCCATTTACAGTATCTGTGAACCCGAATGAGTTAAGTATGTGTGACCAAATGGATGTCTGCCTGTCTGTCAACAGGGCCAGAGTTCAGGGGCATCTGATGCATAGCACAGGAATGTCAGCCATCAGTCTCTGGTCCACCTAACTCTACAGCATTAGAGTTGTCATGGTTGCTCATCTGATCTTCCTCATATGATCTCCATCCACAGAGATGTCAGAAAAATCCTCCCCTGAGAGTGCAAGTTCTTTACAAATGAAAGATTATACAACAGAAGACACATGGGAGATTTATATGGGCAAGCTGTTGAAAGGATAAAGTGACAGAAGAAGTTTATTGATTAATTAAAGAAAGAATCCGCTTCAGCTGATAGGTTAGAACATAGGTAGGTGGAGTAAACAAAATAGAATGCCGGGAGGAAGAGTTAGTGAGCTCAGAGAAGCCATGCTCCCCTCTCCCCGGCAGATGCCATAGCTCTGCTCTCTGAGGCAGATGTCAATGCAGCCAGCCACCATGTCAGACATGCTGAATTTTTCCTGGTAAGTGCACCTCGTTATACTACACTGATTATTAGAAATGGGTTAAAATGCTGAATCTAATGGGCCAGCAGTGTTTAAATGAATACAGATTTTGTGTATTTATTTCAGGCATAACCTTCATGCGGCCGTGGTGCCGGGGACACAGCCTCGCTGCTCAAATATCTACAGAATGGCTTGCAGCCTTGTGGACAACTGAATCCACTGAAAGCCTGAGAAAACTTGGGAAAGAGTAAAGCATGTTTTCTTGGTAGCAGCGATTTCTCGGTCTGCTCTGCTTGCTAGAAGAAAGCAAGGGCTCTCATCTAAAAGAGGCTTGCTGACTCAGCTTCAGCTGCAAAACCCTGCAGCCCTTAAGAGGTCCTGCCACAAAACATTTAAATGGTGTTGATTAAAGCCAAATGAATGCTTGTATGTTTTCAGCAGTAGCAGGAAAAAAAACTGTGTTGTTTTAAAATGCCGGGTTTCTGGGCCATCCTGCCTGGGCAAACTCTTACTGTTTGAGGAAGGAGGGCCAGCTACAGAAAGAGGGCTTGAGTGTGGTCTGTTGCAGCCTTATGATGGCAAGGACCTTGAAACACTGTAGACTTGTGGCACTGAATGCGGCTCTGTTCGGTACCTCAGCCACAAGGTTGGAATGGCAGAAAGCTAAGGAATGGGCTACATCTGGCCAGCAAAGCCACGGCTTTAGTCCTACTGAGATTGCTTGGTAAATGAAAGACTCATGTGGTCAGAAAAACAGAGAGAGAAATAGAGTAAAGAGAGATTCAAAGACAAAGAAAATTTTTAAATGATTTACAGTGTGTTAAAAATATGTGCAGGCTAAAATTTGAAGTTCTTAAAGTTAAAAAAAGGAAGAGAGTTGTTGGGTGTGGTAGTACACACCTGTAAACCCAACACATGGGAGGCAGAGGGAGATTGACCTCTGTACCTTCAAGGTGAGGTACCACACGCCTTTAATCCCAGTGCCTTGAAGGCAGAGACAAACAGATCTTTGTGAGTTCAATGTGTAGTAGCATACACCTTTAATCCCAATGCCTGAAAGGCAGAGAGAGGCAGATCTCTGAGACTTCAAGGACAGACAGGTATACAGAGTTATTCCAGGTCAAAGATACAGAGAACCTGTCTCAAAAGGCAAAAAATAAAAAGGAAAAATAAACAAAATAGAGGTTAAATTGAAGCGCACAAAGATGGAAAATTCACAGCGAATTTTGATATTGTATGCTATTATGCTCTTTTTGAATCATTTGAATTTTGAGGCAGTAGCAATAGCTGCTAAAAGATGTTTCTTTATAAGAGCTGCTGAAATAATCCAACATAGATATTTTGAAAATGCCTTGACTTTGAAATTTGGATCTAAGGACATGATGCTTTGGAAAGGAGTTTCTATTTTGTTTTCACAGAGGGTGATAGTCTGTGGATGCCTCTAGCCTAATATGGTAGGATGGCCACTCCCTACTTAAAGGTTGCTGTGAACACCTTTAAAAATTTGCTTCGCTCAACTGCCAACTGAGATAAATCAATAATGATGCCACCATTCAGCAGGAAGCATTTTTGAGAGAAGAAACTGCACCCACGTTCCCAAATATGGCTTATAAACGTTCTTTTACATTTAAAGTGGGATGTGATATAGATATGAATATTTGCATTAGTATAGATTTTGCTTTACTGATAGAGATTTTAGGTCAATTTTGTTATATGTATATGCATATTTGATCTTAATTAAGGTATTGTGATTGTGTAGTTCATTTAAAAATATAATGTATATAGGTTATTAATGGATAATCATTAATAATAGTCAAGTTTGTAGTCATGTTAGTTAGATTTTCTAGCTACATAGATATATATATATTTCAGTCACATAGGCATTATTCATAACTCTCTAGACTACAAAATAGGATATTTAATGTTTTAGTACCTTAGGGTTTTTCATGACAGTGAGACACTCTACACTTGGCAGCACATATCTACTTCAGGAAGAAGATGGGCATCACAGAGGGTCCTTATGGAGTTTGATAGCCATTTGGGGAAGAAACTGCTCTTGCCTGGATTGTTGCATAAACTGTACACAGAAAACACTCAGAGAGAGGACTACTGAACTTGCCTAAAGGTGAGATGATCTTTTCGTGTTCCTGATTCAGGAAAGGGTCAGCAAAACATTCTTCAAGACAAGCAGATAGTGACTGCCTTTGAAATTTCCTGCTTCATGGAAATGTCTGCTGGAAACTATGGGCCTGTAGGCTGAGGATGGAAACAGCAACGGTACAGAGGAACTTTGGGTGACTGTCCAGGCAGCGAGATGTCTCTGTCATTTCTAGAGTTTGAAAATGGCTTACTTTTTGTTTGCTTAGGTAATACTGTATTGCTCTGGAGTCTCTGATGGAGTTGAAGAATAGATAGATAGTTATAGTTTTCCATTGTTATGATAAAAGATAAAATAGATAAAAATATTGTAACTGTAATTCTTGCTTGATAACTGTTTTGTTATATGTAATTTTGCTATGTTAAAGTTAAAGATTCCATTCTTGTTTAAACAGAAATAGGAGTAATGATGGTTAATTAAATAAAGAAACTGTTTGGCCTGAAAGGTTAGAACATAGGTGGGTGGAATAAACATAAGAGAATGCTGGGAGGAATAGGAATTGAGCTTAGAGATGCCATGCACCTCTCCCATGGGCAGAAATGGTAGATCTGCACTCTGAGGCAGATGCCGATACAGCCAGCCACCAGGTCAGACATGCTAAATCTTTCCTTCTAAGCGCACCTCGTGCTGCAACATACATTAGTAGACATGGGTTAAGAGGGTGAAAATAATGGGGCAGGCAGTGTTGAAATGAATAATTTTGTGTTGTTATTTCGGAGCATAACCTTACAAGGCGGCCCCATGGAGATGCAGCCCTGCTGCTCAAATTTCTAAAATCAAGGGGGAAATGGAAGAAGGGAAGAAAGAAGAGAGAGAGACAAGGAAGAATGGATGAATTCAATCATTCCTTGGAAAAATGAGTGAACCAATGAATGAGGAGACCTAGTAGGAAAAAATGTGCTGCATTCCCTCAGAGAGTCAGGTCAAATTAAGGATTGACAAGGTTTTCCACTAAGGAGGAGGCTCATTCCATTTTACCTTCTTTGTGCTCCTGGCCCACCCACAAGAGTGATGATGAGGACAGGGAGAAGAAGAGGAGAGGGTGTACCAGAATTCCCTGGTACAATTTCTCACCCAAATTGTAGCCAAATCACCTGACCTGGGACAGCTGATCTACATGCTGGACCCTAACTCCCAGTTTGACAACTCTAATATTTTAACCAAGTTTGTGAAGATGAAGGAACCAAAAATAGCCCAGTTACAGGATGGCAGGTTCCTTACAGGATGGGAGTCAGACATCAGTACCATACTGGTATTTGGCGGTTTGATGGGTGTGTGGGGTCTTTGCCAGACTCCACCTAGCATCATGGATTCCCTACTTTACTGATATTATGGAGTTGGGTGCATTCATCATATGTGTGCATGTCACACACTAGTGGGCATCATATGTACATGTTTATCCTGTGTGTGGGTGAGTGTGTTCATGATTTTTATAGCCCAAGTACTACAGAACATGATCAATGAAAGGGAACGCTGTTTTCCAGATATGGCAGGGAAATTATTTAAATGAACTGACAAGGGTTGGATGGCATAGATAAGACCTATGAGAGTTCAAGGCATACCGAATCCAGGCATGACAAAGTAGGTGGCAGACAGAATTCTGGCAAAACTAAGTAGGTACCTTGATGTCCAACTTACTGGAGAAGAGCAACTGAGCGGAGACACTTTTCACTAAGCAACATGCTCTAGTGGAGATCAAACATCCTTTGACTTACAGCCAGTACAAATTAAACCATTCATCAAATGAAACCTAATTTTCTCTGATTTTCAGTATACATTTGTGTCCCTTCCTGATTAATCTACTCTCTATCCTCTTAAGTTCCAATACCTCACACTGATATCAGTCACATCTTTCCATTTGACATGGTTTTCCCTCAAGCTTCACACCGCCCCAAGATCATACAACTTTTTGTCCCCTCTCCACTGCTTCCTTGACAGCCATCTTGTCCTTTACCACACCACGCATCCCCAGTCCTTTACTCTCCAAGGGGAAAAGACCATAAATCCTGCTTTGTTTTGAGGCATGTACTTCTGTGATGCCCCATCCACCAAACACAACACATCATTGACCAAATAACACAACATGTTAACAAATTTTTATTCTTTGAGAAAGAATAATCCATTGGAAAAGATACCAGGATTCATAGAAGACCTGAGGTATCTCTGAAAAAACACATTCCCAAAGAGAGCATTAAGTCTGCCCCTCAAAATTTGAGAATTTCACTTTAACAGATCTTCACCAAATCATAGACATAGATATGGAAGTCATTATCAAAGTTGATGAAATACACAGAAGGTTTGTTGGGAACTTGGCAAATAATTTTACCTATCTCTTGGGTTCCATCTTTTTTGTTGTACTGCACTCTTTTGCCCTCCAAGGAATTCCTGCCTAATTCCAAAGTCACCTCTACTGGAGGACATTCAGGCGTGATGTGGAGGTTGCCTTCAATGGAATCATCATGATGGTGGTAAAGGTACAGGACCGGATCATTCTCGTTGACAAAGTAGAAACAGGTCGTTATGGTCTGCACCTCATCTGGGACCACGCCACTCCACTCTTCCTTAGAGCCTGGCATGATGTGGAGGTTGCCTTCCAGGTAGTCATCCAGGAGATGGTAAATATACAAGACCGGATCTTTCTTGTAGGTAATATAAAACCAGGTCTTCATGATTGGCACCTCTTCTAGGACCATCCCGTTCCAGTCATTCTTAGAGCCATTTGTGCCCATGAATGTATGTTTCACTGCTCTGCCAACTATGGTGTTTGAGAGATGAGTGTCTGTCACCTGAGGAAATGGCACATTATTAGGCAGGATCTTCAGGTTTAAAATCCTTTCATCACTATGAAGCTCCAAGCCATAGACACAATCAATCCCATCATATTTCAACAAATAGAGAGAGGGATATGTTGGCAGTTGATCTAGAATGATGGCTTTCCAATGGGTGACTGGTTCATTGGCTTCCTTCCAGCCATGAGAAATTCTGCGGCCAACAATATTCTCCAGGGCCTCAAAAGGCTTACTAAGATTTTGCTTCTGGAGCGATGGCCCATTCTTCTTCTGGAGATGTGGCATGCAACTCATACTAAGAGGCATCTTCATCATGGCGGGAGACTTACTGAGGTAGGCCAGAGCACTCCTGTTCCATTGTCTCTTGGCTCTGTTTCTGTGCTTGGGCTTCATAGCTGCCAATCTCTGCATAGGAAGAACTCTTCAGATTAAATCAGACACAAAGTGGTTTCCTCCACCATAAGTGCCTGCAAGGATAAGAAGGTGAGGATGTGAGGTCAAGGCTCTTTTTAGGAATAACTTTGGAGCAGGTGAAAAAGGCAGGGCTGAATAGATTTGGATACCTAAATGTAATATGTTCTTAAGAAATTAATAGGAAAATTATCAAACTCTTGTCTACAGCTCAGTATATGTGTATCAGAGACATATTCCTGCTGCAAAATGCAATTGACCTCTACTGAGAAACCTACTTCCTGACTTACTATATCAATGAGAGAGGAAGCTATGCCTATACCTAAAGTGAGAAAGAAATATCTGAACAGATGGCAAAGAATTCAAAGAACAGCCACTCCTCTCCTTACCACTCAAGCTACTGGTTAGTTGGCTGATCTATAACCACTTGCCAAAGGTCATGGCACTCCAGTCCACTGGCTCTCTCTATTGTGTCTCCTGATCCAGATCCAGGTTGATTACATAAAGATATTCTGTATCTTCATTAGAGAAGTGAGTACTGGGAGTCAAACTGCCAAAAGAAAGAAACATTAATCTGTGCAACAGCACCTATTAGAAATAATTATCTTTTAAAACACATATGGACAAAGAGGATCTTTGCCATTTAAGTGGACTGAGGAATTGGACATTTTTAGCAAAGATAGAGTGGGGAGAATACCTGACATTAACCGTCCCCCAGCTATCAAATATAGGAGCTGTTAACGACATAAATTTTGGACCCAGAGCAGATTTGAAAGAAACCTTTCTTTGACTACAGAGGTCCTAGTTGCTTCCTAAACATATTTACCAAAAGAAAATATCTTGGCTCTCTAGATTCCAACTTCTGGAAATTCGGTTGAACAGTTGTGGAGCCCAAGAGCTGAACTGACCTCCTCAGCCACCGTGAAGATTGTAAGCCCACCTTCACAGAAGACCAGTGCTTCATGTGGAACAGAGTTGCCACCCCCAACCAAAGCTTTGTGACATCATCAAGGCTCTACTTATGTCATAAAACTCCTCCTAGCCAGGTTTCTTCCCTACTAACCCCCAGAAATATCCAGCATACAGGTCCTAAAATGCTGCTCATACAGCCCCATGAAGACCCAAAATAAAAACCCCAATCTTCTTCCCAATTACTTGAGTCATATTTTCCAAGTAACTCAACCCCTTTATGTGTTTTTTTTTTTTTTTTCTGTAAAATAATTTTTGGTCTGAGTCAACAACTCACATGAATGTTTTTTTTTCCTAGCTCCAATGTCCTCATTGGTTATTTTCTATTGATTTTTCCATTACTTCATAATAATAATTATCAAACTTTCCACTTCTCTTCCTCCTCCTACATTCTTCTTGCTCCGCAAATAAACCTCTCCACTCAAACACCAGTCCAAATAGAGGGCAGGGTACTTTGAGCTGTGGGAAGTCCAAGCCCACCCTTCATCCATCCAGATTTAGCAAGGTATGCATCCACAAAAATTATTATCACAAAAAGCCAGTGTATGATATGCAGACAATTGCAAGTGCCATTATCTTTGGCTTCTCCGTCTGCCCCAATTGTCAGCCACATTCAGAGCTTCCAGTTTGATCCCATGTTCTTTCATTCCCAGGTCACTGGATTAGTTGAAATCCCCTTAGTTCAGGCACAGTGTCTCATAGTGTGGACCAAGCCCTTATATTCCTGACATCCTTGCTCTTTTTCTCCATCCATCTGCTCTTCCACTGGAGCTTGGAAGCTCCATCTAGGTTTCTGATTTTGACCCTGACTTGATCTCCATCATTTGCCAAACAAAAGTTCCATGGTGGTTTTCAAGATAGTCTGTCATCAGTCTGACTATGGGACAAGGCACACATAGTTCCTAGAGACATGTCACAGTACGTTCAACTTCTCCTCCCTGCTTAAGTACCTAAAGAGGGTCACCCTATGGCCTTCTGAGAACCACTCAAGAGATATTGATCTTGACATCCCCAGAATGGCCCCATAAATTGAGATATCATCAGTGTATGTGCATTAACTTGTGTGTGTTTGTGTGTGTGTATTTAAATCACAATAACAAATGGATTGTAATATTGAAGTTTCTTCTCATCTTGAGAAGAATATTTGCTACAGAAACACTCTCACAGTAATAGTGAGAGTGTAAACTATCTAAGAAAGGAGAAATAACTGGAGGAATCCCCCAGGAGTTAGGCTCAGTGTCCCAGGAATTACGCCCAAGGAAAGTCAATGAACTCAGTGATGGAAGATCAAACCCAGCCTAAATAAAACGCTAAATCATTTAGGTGGAACATGAGATACTCTTACAACAGTTACAAGAGGTCTAAATTGCCTGGACTGGAACAGAAGATGAACACAATGACGTGGAGCTGAGAGTGCATGTCAAAACTGATTGGATCTGGAAAAAATTATGTAAGCATACCAAGGAAACCACCAGTGGGACAAAACCCTAAGAAATCTGTATGACAACATATCATGTTGAACATAATGAGATTTATAGACAAAGGAAAGATCTCAATTATGTCACTGTCACACAGGTGATGATGAACCAGTTCCATCGTAGAGTGACTCCCTGCTGTGTTTAAGATAACCTGTCAATTCTGTCTAGTCAGTTACAAGGAAATTTGCATTAATTGCACAGATTAACTATCAGCATCATTTACTGCACAATCAAAGGCAAGGCAAAGAAATCATAGACATGTTGTTGAATGCTGATGATGTTATTGGGAGTTTTGATGGGTTTTTTTCTTAAAGGGAAATCATCGGTGACTCTCATGCATGAAGCAGATCCTTTCTCTGTGATGTTTCCTGAATAGCCACTGAGATACCAGCCCATTGAGTTGTGGTCTCTCTCTCTTTTAAAAAGCAACTTCTACCTTCAGCTTGATCTCTTGCTTGAGCTTCCCTTCCGGCTACTAGGCTCCTTTTCTGATGCTGCAGAGGGCTTTTGTCAGGGATTGTGATCTCTAAGTTTTTCCCCTTTCAAGAACTAATCATTCTATTAATCACAATTCTAAACTGCTGTGGGAGTTTGTTTGTGACTTATGCCTTCACATGTGATACAAGCGACCTGTGTGTATAGGGTCTTCTCTCTGTTCATGTGGGGAAGGCATGGCAGCAGGAGTAGATGGCTGCTCATTCTCTGTAAGGAAATCAGTAAACAGTGGGCACCAAGTACAAGGATGTCCTGAAATATTAAGTCTTGTCCTTTCAAGGCCCCAAAGCCTCCAGCTAGGTTCAGGGTCACGACAATCTCCAAAACCCACCGAGCATGAAGTATTCAGAACCAGAAGCCTGTGTGTGCCATATCACATAAATTCATCGTGAGTACACCAATCTGTTTTTTTTAATTCTAAATTATTTTGTCCCATCAGAACGATCTATATTACCAATTAACCAAATTTGCTGCATCTTTGGTGTCCTAGAATTGCTTTAAATTGTTGCTGGGACAGTCTTACAAACCTTCCTGTGCTGTTATGAGACCTTAAGGGGACAGCACTTATTTCAGAAATCAAAGGCAGTTGGGTTCAATACTATGGTTAGCTGTTAGCTAGACACTGGAAGGATGGATTTGACTAAGAAAGGGAGACAGCATACATGGAGGCAGGTAACCTTTCCTTTGCAAAATGACCCATTTTGAGGCCTTACTTCAGGCTCTTCTCTTCTCCTAATCTTGGTTTTTTTATTAGTTTAGGAGAAGAATTAAAACTCCTTTTACAGGATCTGTGAACCTGAATGAGTTAAGTATGTGTGACCAACTTGATGTCTGCCTGTCTGTCAACAGGGCCAGAGTTCAGGGGCATCTGATGCATAGCACAGGAATGTCAGCCATCAATCTCTGCTCCACCTAACTCTACAGCATTAGAGTTGTCATGGTTGCTCATCTGATCTTCCTCATATGATCTCCATCCACAGAGATGTCAGTAAAATCCTCCACTGAGAGTGCAAGTTCTTTACAAATGAAAGATTATACAACAGAAGACACATGGGGGATTTATATGGGCAAGCTGCTGAAAGGATAAAGTGACAGAAGAAGTTTATTGATTAATTAAAGAAAGAATCTGCTTCAGCTGATAGGTTAGAACATAGGTAGGTGGAGTAAACAAAATAGAATGCCGGGAGGAAGAGGTAGTGAGCTCAGAGAAGCCATGCTCCCCTCTCCCCGGCAGATGCCATAGCTCTGCTCTCTGAGGCAGATGTCGATGCAGCCAGCCACCATGTCAGACATGCTGAATTTTTCCTGGTAAGTGCACCTCATTATACTACACTGATTATTAGAAATGGGTTAAAATGCTGAGTCTAGTGGGCCAGCAGTGTTTAAAAGAATACAGTTTTTGTGTATTTATTTCAGGCATAACCTTCATGCGGCCGTGGTGCTGGGGACACCGCCTCGCTGCTCAAATAACTACAGAATGGCTTGCAGCCTTGTGGACAACTGAATCCACTGAAAGCCTGAGAATGCTTGGGAAAGTGTAAAGCATGTTTTCTTGGTAGCAGCGATTTCTCGGTCTGCTCTGCTTGCTAGAAGAAAGCAAGGGCTCTCATCTAAAAGAGGCTTGCTGACTCAGCTTCAGCTGCAAAACCCTGCAGCCCTTAAGAGGTCCTGCCACAAAACATTTAAATGGTGTTGATAAAAGCCAACTGAATGCTTGTATGTTTTCAGCAGTAGCAGGAAAACAAACTGTGTTGTTTTAAATTGCCGGCTTTCTGGGCCATCCTGCCTGGGCAAACTCTGACTGTTTGAGGAAGGAGGGCCAGCTACAGAAAGAGGGCTTGAGTGTTGTCTGTTGCAGCCTCTTTGATGGCAAGGACCTTGAAGCACTGTAGACTTGTGGCACTGAATGCGGCTCTGTTCGGTACCTCAGCCACAAGGTTGGAATGGCAGAAAGCTAAGGAATGGGCTACATCTGGCCAGCAAAGCCACGGCTTTAGTCCTACTGAGATTGCTTTGTAAATGAAAGATTCATGTGGTCAGAAAAACAGAGAGAGAAATAGAGTAAAGAGAGATTCAAAGACAAAGAAAATTTTTAAATGATTTACAGTGTGTTAAAAATATGGGCAGGCTAAAATTTGAAGTTCTTAAAGTTAAAAAAAGGAAGAGAGTTGTTGGGTGTGGTAGTACACACCTGTCAACCCAACACATGGGAGCCAGAGGGAGATTGACCTCTGTACCTTCAGGGTGTGGTAGCACACGCCTTTAATCCCAGTGCCTTGAAGGCAGAGACAAACAGATCTTTGTGAGTTCAATGTGTAGTAGCATACACCTTTAATCCCAATGCCTGAAAGGCAGAGAGAGGCAGATCTCTGAGACTTCAAGGACAGACAGGTATACAGAGTTATTCCAGGTCAAAGATACAGAGAACCTGTCTCAAAATGCAAAAAATAAAAAGGAAAAATAAACAAAATAGAGGTTAAATTGAAGCGCACAAAGATGGAAAATTCACAGCGAATTTTGATATTGTATGCTATTATGCTCTTTTTGAATCATTTGAATTTTGAGGCAGTAGCAATAGCTGCTAAAAGATGTTTCTTTATAAAAGCTGCTGAAATAATCCAACATAGATATTTTGAAAATGCCTTGTCATTGAAATTTGGATCTAAGGACATGATGCTTTGGAAAGGAGTTTCTATTTTGCTTTCACAGAGGGTGATAGTCTGTGGATGCCTCTATCCTAATATGGTAGGATGGACCACGCCCTACTTAAAGGTTGCTGTGAACACCTTTAAAAAATTGCTTCGCTCAACTGCCAACTGAGATAAATCAATAATGATGCCACCATTCAGCAGGAAGCAATTTGGAGAGAAGAAACTGCACCCACGTTCCCAAATATGGCTTATAAACGTTCTTTTACATTTAAAGTGGGATGTGATATAGATATGAATATTTGCATTAGTATAGATTTTGCTTTACTGATAGAGATTTTAGGTCAATTTTGTTATATGTATATGCATTTTTGATCTTAATTAAGGTATTGATTGTGTATTTCATTAAAAAATATAATGCATATAGGTTATTAATGGATAATCATTAATAATAGTCAAGTTTGTAGTCATGTTAGTTAGATTTTCTAGCTCCATATATTTCAGTTAGATAGGCATTATTCATATCCCTCTAGACTACAAAATAGGCTATTTAATGTTTTAGTACCTTAGGGGTTTTCATGACAGTGAGACACTCTACTCTTGGCAGCACATATCTTCTTCAGGAAGAAGATGGGCATCAAAGAGGATCCTTATGGAGTTTGATAGCCATTTGGGGAAGAAACTGCTCTTGCCTGGATTGTTGCATAAACTATACACAGAAAACACTCAGAGAGAGGACTACTGAACTTGCCTAAAGGTGAGATGATCTTTCCGTGTTCCTGATTCAGGAAAGGGTCAGCAAAACATTCTTCAAGACAAGCAGATAGTGACTGCCTTGCAATTTCCCGCTTCATGGAAATGTCTGCTGGAAACTATGGGCCTGTAGACAGAGGATGGAAACACCAACGGTACAGAGGAACTTTGGGTGACTGTCCAGGCAGCGAGATGTCTCTGTCATTTCTAGAGTTTGAAAATGGCTTACTTTTTGTTTGCTTAATTAATACTGTATTATTCTGGAGTCTCTGATAGAGTTGAAGAAGAGATAGATAGTTATAGTTTTCCATTGTTATGATAAAAGATAAAATAGATATAAATATTGTAACTGTAATTCTTGCTTGATAACTGTTTTGTTATATGTAATTTTGCTATGTTAAAGTTAAAGATTCCGTTCTTGTTTAAACAGAAATAGGAGTAATGATGGAGTATAGGTCATTGGTTAATTAAATAAAGAAACTGTTTGGCCTGAAAGGTTAGAGCATAGGTGGGTGAAATAAACATAAGAGAATGCTGGGAGGAATAGGAATTGAGCTTAGAGATGCCATGCACCTCTCCCATGGGCAGAAATGGTAGCTCTGCACTCTGAGGCAGATGGCAATACAGCCAGCCACCAGGTCAGACATGCTAAATCTTTCCTTCTAAGCGAACCTGTGCTGCAACATACATTATTAGACATGGGTTAAGAGGCTGAAAATAATGGGGCAGGCAGTGTTGAAATGAATAGTTTTGTGTTGTTATTTCGGAGCATATCCTTACAAGGCGGCCCCATGGGGATGCAGCCCTGCTGCTCAAATTTCTACAATCAAGGGGGAAATGGAAGAAGGGAAGAAAGAAGAGAGAGAGACAAGGAAGAATGGATGAATTCAATCATTCCTTGGAAAAATGAGTGAACCAATGAATGAGGAGACCTAGTAGGAAAAAATGTGCTGCATTCCCTCAGAGAGTCAGGTCAAATTAAGGATTGACAAGGTTTTCCACTAAGGAGGAGGCTTATTCCATTTTACCTTCTTTGTGCTCCAGGCCCACCCACAAGAGTGATGATGAGGACAGGGAGAAGAAGAGGAGAGGGTGTACCAGAATTCCCTGGTACAATTTCTCACCCAAATTGTAGCCAAATCACCTGACCTGGGACAGCTGAAATACATGCTGGACCCTAACTCCCAGTTTGACAACTCTAACATTTTAACCACGTTTGTGAAGATGAAGGAACCAAAAATAGCCCAGTTACAGGATGGCAGGTTCCTTACAGGATGGGAGTCAGACATCAGTACCATACTGGTATTTGGCGGTTTGATGGGTGTGTGGGGTCTTTGCCAGACTCCACCTAGCATCATGGATTCCCTACTTTACTGATATTATGGAGTTCGGTGCATTCATCATATGTGTGCATGTCACACACTAGTGGGCATCATATGTACATGTTTATCCTGTGTGTGGGTGAGTGTGTTCATGAGTTTTATAGCCCAAGTACTACAGAACATGATCAATGAAAGGGAACACTGTTTTCCAGATATGGCAGGGCAATTATTTAAATGAACTGACAAGGGTTGGATGGCATGGATAAGACCTATGAGAGTTCAAGGCATACCGAATCCAGGCATGACAAAGTAGGTGGCAGACAGAATTCTGGCAAAACTAAGTAGGTAGCTTGATGTTCAACTTACTGGAGAAGAGCAACTGAGCGGAGACACTTTTCACTAAGCAACATGCTCTAGTGGAGATCAAACATCCTTTGACTTACAGCCAGTACGAATTAAACCATTCATCAAATGAAACCTAATTTTCTCTGATTTTGAGTATACATTTGTGTCCCTTCCTGATTAATCTACTCTTTATCCTCTTAAGTCCCAATACCTCACGCTGATATCAGTCACA
Source organism: Microtus pennsylvanicus (assembly GCF_037038515.1). Lineage (NCBI taxonomy): Eukaryota > Metazoa > Chordata > Mammalia > Rodentia > Cricetidae > Microtus > Microtus pennsylvanicus. Next base: position 5,347,084 of record NW_027460879.1, on the reverse strand, counting down.
TCTTTCCATTTGACATGGTTTTCCCTCAAGCTTCGTACCGCCCCGAGATCATACAACTTTTTGTCCCCTCTTCACTGCTTCCTTGACAGCCATCTTGTCCTTTACCACACCACGCATCCCCAGTCCTTTACTCTCCAAGGGGAAAAGACCATAAATCCTGCTTTGTTTTGAGGCATGTATTTCTGTGATGCCCCATCCACCAAACACAATCCATCATTGATCAAATAACACAACATGTTAACAAATTTTTATTATTTGAGAAAGTATAATCCATTGGAAAAGATACCAGGATTCATAGAAGACCTGAGGTATCTCTGAAAAAACACATTCCCAAAGAGAGAATTAAGTCTGCCCCTCAAAATTTGAGAATTTCACTTTAACAGATCTTCACCAAATCATAGACATAGATATGGAAGTCATTATCAAACTTGATGAAATACACAGAAGGTTTGTTGGGAACTTGGCAAATAATTTTACCTATCTCTTGGGTTCCATCTTTTTTGTTGTACTGCACTCTTTTGCCCTCCAAGGAATCCCTGCCTAATTCCAAAGTCACCTCTACTGGAGGACATTCAGGCGTGATGTGGAGGTTGCCCTCAATGGAATCATCATGATGGTGGTAAAGGTACAGGACCGGATCATTCTCGTTGACAATGTAGAAACAGGTCGTTATGGTCTGCACCTCATCTGGGACCACGCCACTCCACTCTTCCTTAGAGCCTGGCATGATGTGGAGGTTGCCTTCCAGGTAGTCATCCAGGAGGTGGTAAATGTACAAGACCGGATCTTTCTTGTAGGTAATATAAAACCAGGTCTTCATGATTGGCACCTCTTCTAGGACCATCCCGTTCCAGTCATTCTTAGAGCCATTTGTGCCCATGAATGTATGTTTCACTGCTCTGCCAACTATGGTGTTTGAGAGATGAGTGTCTGTCACCTGAGGAAATGGCACATTATTAGGCAGGATCTTCAGGTTTAAAATCCTTTCGTCACTATGAAGCTCCAAGCCATAGACACAATCAATCCCATCATATTTCAACAAATAGAGAGAGGGATATGTTGGCAGTTGATCTAGAATGATGGCTTTCCAATGGGTGACTGGTTCATTGGCTTCCTTCCAGCCATGAGAAATTCTGCGGCCAACAATATTCTCCAGGGCCTCAAAAGGCTTACTAAGTTTTTGCTTCTGGATCGATGGCCCATTCTTCTTCTGGAGATGTGGCATGCCACTCATATTAAGAGGCATCTTCATCATGGTGGGACACTTTCTGAGATAGGCCACAGCACTCCTGTTCCACTGTCTCTTGGCTCTGTTTCTGTGCTTGGGCTTCATAGCTGCCAATCTCTGCATAGGAAGAACTCTTCAGGTTAAATCAGACACAAAGTGGTTTCCTCCACCATAAGTGCCTGCAAGGATAAGAAGGTGAGGATGTGAGGTCAAGGCTCTTTTTAGGAATAACTTTGGAGCAGGTGAAAAAGGCAGGGCTGAATAGATTTGGATACCTAAATGGAATATGTTCTTAAGAAATTAATAGGAAAATTATCAAACTCTTGTCTACAGCTCAGTATCAGAGACATATTCCTGCTGCAAAATGCAATTGACCTCTACTGAGAAAAATACTTCCTGACTTACTATATCAATGATAGAGGAAGCTATGCCTATACATAAAGTGAGAAAGAAATATCTGAACAGATGGCAAAGAATTCAAAGAACAGCCACTCCTCTCCTTACCACTCAAGCTACTGGTTAGTTGGCTGATCTATAACCACCTGCCCAAGGTCATGGCACTCCAGTCCACTGGCTCTCTCTATTGTGTCTCCTGATCCAGATCGAGGTTGATTACATAAAGATATTCTGTATCTTCATTAGAGAAGTGAGTACTGTGAGTCAAACTGCCAAAAGAAAGAAACATTAATCTGTGCAACAGCACCTATTGAAATAATTATCTTTTAAAACACATATGGACAAAGAGGATCTTTGCCATTTCAGTGGACAGAGGAATTGGACATTTTTAGCAAAGATAGAGTGGGGAGAATACCTGACATTAACCGTCCCCTAGCTATCAAATATAGGAGCTGTTAACGACATAAATTTTGGACCCAGAGCAGATTTGAAAGAAACCTTTCTTTGACTACAGAGGTCCTAGTTGCTTCCTAAACATATTTACCAAAAGAAAATATCTTGGCTCTCTAGATTCCAACTTCTGGAAATTCGGTTGAACAGTTGTGGAGCCCAAGAGCTGAACTGACCTCCTCAGCCACCGTGAAGATAGTAAGCCCACCTTCACAGAAGACCAGTGCTTCATGTGGAACAGAGTTGCCACCCCCAACCAAAGCTTTGTGACATCATCAAGGCTCTACTTATGTCATAAAACTCCTCCTAGCCAGGTTTCTTCCCTACTAACCCCCAGAAATATCCAGCATACAGGTCCTAAAATGCTGCTCATACAGCCCCATGAAGACACAAAATACAAACCCCAATCTTCTTCCCAATTACTTGAGTCATATTTTCCAAGTAACTCAACCCCTTTATGTGTTTTTTATTTTTCTGTAAAATAATTTTTGGTCTGAATCAACAACTCACATGAATGTTTTTTTTTTCCTAGCTCCAATGTCCTCATTGGTTATTTTCTATTGATTTATCCATTACTTCATAATAATAATTATCAAACTTTCCACTTCTCTTCCTCCTCCCACATTCTTCTTGCTCCGCAAATAAACCTCTCCACTCAAACACCAGTCCAAATAGAGGGCAGGGTACTTTGAGCTGTGGGAAGTCCAAGCCCACCCTTCATCCATCCAGATTTAGCAAGTTATGCATCCACAAAAAATATGATCACAAAAAGCCAGTGTATGATATGCAGACAATTGCAAGTGCCATTATCTTTGGCTTCTCCGTCTGCCCCAATTGTCAGCCACATTCAGAGCTTCCAGTTTGATCCCATGTTCTTTCATTCCCAGGTCACTGGATTAGTTGAAATCCCCTTAGTTCAGGCACAGTGTCTCATAGTGTGGACCAAGCCCTTATATTCCTAACATCCTTGCTCTTTTTCTCCATCCATCTGCTCTTCCACTGGAGCTTGGGAGCTCCATCTAGTTTTCTGATTTGACCCTGACTTTATCTCCATCATTTGCCAAACAAAAGTTCCATGGTGGTTTTCAAGATAGTCAGTCATCAGTCTGACTATGGGACAAGGCACACATAGTTCCTAGGGACATGTCACAGTGTGGTCAACTTCTCCTCCCTGCTTAAGTACCTAGAGAGGGTCACCCATGGCCTTCTGAGAACCACTCGAGAGATATCGATCTTGACATCCCCAGAATGGCCCCATAAATTGAGATATCATCAGTGTATGTGCATTAACTTGTGTGTGTTTGTGTGTGTGTATTTAAATCACAATAACAAATGGATTGTAATATTGAAGTTTCTTCTCATCTTGAGAAGAATATTTGCTACAGAAACACTCTCACAGTAATAGTGAGAGTATAAACTATCTAAGAAAGGAGAAATAACTGGAGGAATCCCCCAGGAGTTAGGCTCAGTGTCCCAGGAATTACGCCCAAGGAAAGTCAATGAACTCAGTGATGGAAGATGAAACCCAGCCTAAATAAAACGCTAAATCATTTAGGTGGAACATGAGATACTCTTACAACAGTTACAAGAGGTCTAAAATGCCTGGACTGGAACATAAGATGAACACAATGACGTGGAGCTGAGAGTGCATGTCAAAACTGTTTGGATCTGGAAAAAATTATGTAAGCATACCAAGGAAACCACCAGTGGGACAAAACCCTAAGAAATCTGTATGACAACATATCATGTTGAACATAATGAGATTTATAGACAAAGGAAAGATCTTAATTATGTCACTGTCACACAGGTGATGATGAACCAGTTCCATCGTAGAGTGACTCCCTGCTGTGTTTAAGATAACCTGTCAATTCCTTCTAGTTGGTTACAAGGAAATTTGCATTAATTGCACAGATTAACTATCAGCATCATTTACTGCACAATCAAAGGCAAGGCAAAGAAATCATAGACATGTTGTTGAATGCTGATGATGTTATTTGGAGTTTTGATGGGTTTTTTTCTTAAAGGGAAATCATCGGTGACTCTCATGCATGAAGCAGATCCTTTCTCTGTGATGTTTCCTGAATAGCCACTGAGATACCAGCCCATTGAGTTGTGGTCTCTCTCTCGTTTACAAAGCAACTTCTACCTTCAGCTTGATCTCTTGCTTGAGCTTCCCTTCCGGCTACTAGGCTTTTTTTCTGATCCTGCAGAGGGCTTTTGTAAGGGAATGTGATCTCTAAGTTTTTCCCCTTTCAAGAACTAATCATTCTATTAATCACAATTCTAAACTGCTGTGGGAGTTTGTTTGTGACTTATGCCTTCACATGTGATACAAGCGACCTGTGTGTATAGGGTCTTCTCTCTGTTCATGTGGGGAAGGCATGGCAGCAGGAGTAGATGGCTGCTCATTCTCTGTAAGGAAATCAGTAAACAGTGGGCACCAAGTACAAGGATGTCCTGAAATATTAAGTCTTGTCCTTTCAAGGCCCCAAAGCCTCCAGCTAGGTTCAGGGTCACGACAATCTCCAAAACCCAACGAGCATGAAGTATTCAGAACCAGAAGCCTGTGTGTGCCATATCACATAAATTCATCGTGAGTACACCAATCTGTTTTTTTTTCAATTCTAAATTATTTTGTCCCATCAGAACGATCTATATTACCAATTAACCAAATTTGCTGCATCTTTGGTGTCCTAGAATTGCTTTAAATTGTTGCTGGGACAGTCTTACAAACCTTCCTGTGCTGTTATGAGACCTTAAGGGGACAGCACTTATTTCAGAAATCAAAGGCAGTTGGGTTCAATCCTATGGTTAGCTGTTAGCTAGACACTGGAAGGATGGATTTGACTAAGAAAGGGAGACAGTATACATGGAGGCAGGTAACCTTTCCTTTGCAAAATGACCCATTTTGAGGCCTTACTTCAGGCTCTTCTCTTCTCCTAATCTTGTTTTTTTTATTAGTTTAGGAGAAGAATTAAAACTCCTTTTACAGTATCTGTGAACCTGAATGAGTTAAGTATGTGTGACCAACTTGATGTCTGCCTGTCTGTCAACAGGGCCAGAGTTCAGGGGCATCTGATGCATAGCACAGGAATGTCAGCCATCAATCTCTGGTCCACCTAACTCTACAGCATTAGAGTTGTCATGGTTGCTCATCTGATCTTCCTCATATGATCTCCATCCACAGAGATGTCAGAAAAATCCTCCACTGAGAGTGCAAGTTCTTTACAAATGAAAGATTATACAACAGAAGACACATGGAGGATTTATATGGGCAAGCTGTTGAAAGGATAAAGTGACAGAAGAAGTTTATTGATTAATTAAAGAAAGAATCTGCTTCAGCTGATAGGTTAGAACATAGGTAGGTGGAGTAAACAAAATAGAATGCCGGGAGGAAGAGGTAGTGAGCTCAGAGAAGCCATGCTCCCCTCTCCCCGGCAGATGCCATAGCTCTGCTCTCTGAGGCAGATGTCGATGCTGCCAGCCACCATGTCAGACATGCTGAATTTTTCCTGGTAAGTGCACCTCATTATACTACACTGATTATTAGAAATGGGTTAAAATGCTGAGTCTAGTGGGCCAGCAGTGTTTAAAAGAATACAGTTTTTGTGTATTTATTTCAGGCATAACCTTCATGCGGTCGTGGTGCTGGGGACACAGCCTCGCTGCTCAAATAACTACAGAATGGCTTGCAGCCTTGTGGACAACTGAATCCACTGAAAGCCTGAGAATGCTTGGGAAAGTGTAAAGCATGTTTTCTTGGTAGCAGCGATTTCTCGGTCTGCTCTGCTTGCTAGAAGAAAGCAAGGGCTCTCATCTAAAAGAGGCTTGCTGACTCAGCTTCAGCTGCAAAACCCTGCAGCCCTTAAGGGGTCCTGCCACAAAACATTTAAATGGTGTTGATAAAAGCCAACTGAATGCTTGTATGTTTTCAGCAGTAGCAGGAAAAAAAACTGTGTTGTTTTAAAATGCCGGCTTTCTGGGCCATCCTGCCTGGGCAAAATCTGACTGTTTGAGGAAGGAGGGCCAGCTACAGAAAGAGGGCTTGAGTGTTGTCTGTTGCAGCCTCTTTGATGGCAAGGACCTTGAAACACTGTAGACTTGTGGCACTGAATGCGGCTCTGTTCGGTACCTCAGCCACAAGGTTGGAATGGCAGAAAGCTAAGGAATGGGCTACATCTGGCCAGCAAAGCCACGGCTTTAGTCCTACTGAGATTGCTTTGTAAATGAAAGATTCATGTGGTCAGAAAAACAGAGAGAGAAACAGAGTAAAGAGAGATTCAAAGACAAAGAAAATTTTTAAATGATTTACAGTGTGTTAAAAATATGTGCAGGCTAAAATTTGAAGTTCTTAAAGTTAAAAAAAGGAAGAGAGTTGTTTGGTGTGGTAGTACACACCTGTAAACCCAACACATGGGAGCCAGAGGGAGATTGACCTCTGTACCTTCAGGCTGTGGTAGCACACGCCTTTAATCCCAGTGCCTTGAAGGCAGAGACAAACAGATCTTTGTGAGTTCAATGTGTAGTAGCATACACCTTTAATCCCAATGCCTGAAAGGCAGAGAGAGGCAGATCTCTGAGACTTCAAGGACAGACAGGTATACAGAGTTATTCCAGGTCAAAGATACAGAGAACCTGTCTCAAAAGGCAAAAAATAAAAAGGAAAAATAAACAAAATAGAGGTTAAATTGAAGCACACAAAGATGGAAAATTCACAACGAATTTTGATATTGTATGCTATTATGCTCTTTTTGAATCATTTGAATTTTGAGGCAGTAGCAATAGCTGCTAAAAGATGTTTCTTTATAAAAGCTGCTGAAATAATCCAACATAGATATTTTGAAAATGCCTTGTCATTGAAATTTGGATCTAAGGACATGATGCTTTGGAAAGGAGTTTCTATTTTGTTTTCACAGAGGGTGATAGTCTGTGGATGCCTCTATCCTAATATGGTAGGATGGACCACGCCCTACTTAAAGGTTGCTGTGAACACCTTTAAAAAATTGCTTCGCTCAACTGCCAACTGAGATAAATCAATAATGATGCCACCATTCAGCAGGAAGCATTTTGGAGAGAAGAAACTGCACCCACGTTCCCAAATATGGCTTATAAACGTTCTTTTACATTTAAAGTGGGATGTGATATAGATATGAATATTTGCATTAGTATAGATTTTGCTTTACTGATAGAGATTTTAGGTCAATTTTGTTATATGTATATGCATTTTTGATCTTAATTAAGGTATTTTGATTGTGTAGTTCATTTAAAAATATAATGTATATAGGTTATTAATGGATAATCATTAATAATAGTCAAGTTTGTAGTCATGTTAGTTAGATTTTCTAGCTACATAGATATATATATTTCAGTCAGATAGGCATTATTCATAACTCTCTAGTGATGTGGGAGTGATTTCTTATTAATAAAGAAACTGCCTAGACCCATTTGATAGGCCAACCCTTAGGTAGGCGGAGTAAACAGTATGGAATGCTGGGAGAAAGAAGCTGAGTCAAGGAGTCGCCATGGTTCTCCCACTCCAGACAGACGCAGGTTAAGATCATTCCTGGTAAGCCAGCTTGTGGGCTACACAGATTAATAGAAATGGGTTAGATCAATATGTAAAAGCTAGCCAATAAGAAACTGAAACTAATGGGTCAGGCAGTGTTTAAAAGAATACAGTTTCCGTGTAATTATTTCGGGTAAAGCTAGCTGTTCAGGCGGCCGGGTGTGGGGACTCAGCCCGCCGCTCTTACTACTACACTCTAGACTACAAAATAGGCTATTTAATGTTTTAGTACCTTAGGGTTTTTCATGACAGTGAGACACTCTACTCTTGGCAGCACATATCTACTTCAGGAAGAAGATGGGCATCACAGAGGATCCTTATGGAGTTTGATAGCCATTTGGGGAAGAAACTGCTCTTGCCTGGATTGTTGCATAAACTGTACACAGAAAACACCCAGAGAGAGGACTACTGAACTTGCCTAAAGGTGAGATGATCTTTTCATGTTCCTGATCCAGGAAAGGGTCAGCAAAACATTCTTCCAGACAAGCAGATAGTGACTGCCTTTGAAATTTCCTGCTTCATGGAAATGTCTGCTGGAAACTATGGGCCTGTAGGCTGAGGATGGAAACAGCAACGGTACAGAGGAACTTTGGGTGACTGTCCAGGCAGCGAGATGTCTCTGTCATTTCTAGAGTTTGAAAATGGCTTACTTTTTGTTTGCTTAGGTAATACTGTATTATTCTGGAGTCTCTGATGGAGTTGAAGAATAGATAGATAGTTATAGTTTTCCATTGTTATGATAAAAGATAAAATAGATATAAATATTGTAACTGTAATTCTTGCTTGATAACTGTTTTGTTATATGTAATTTTGCTATGTTAAAGTTAAAGATTCCGTTCTTGTTTAAACAGAAATAGGAGTAATGATGGAGTATAGGTCATTGGATAATTAAATAAAGAAACTGTTTGGCCTGCAAGGTTAGAACATAGGTGGGTGGAATAAACATAAGAGAATGCTGGGAGGAATAGGAATTGAGCTTAGAGATGCCATGCACCTCTGCCATGGGCAGAAATGGTAGCTCTGCACTCAGAGGCAGATGGCGATACAGCCAGCCACCAGGTCAGACATGCTAAATCTTTCCTTCTAAGCGCACCTCGTGCTGCAACATACATTATTAGACATGGGTTAAGAGGCTGAAAATAATGGGGCAGGCAGTGTTGAAATGAATAGTTTTGTGTTGTTATTTCGGAGCATAACCTTACAAGGCGGCCCCATGGGGATGCAGCCCTGCTGCTCAAATTTCTACAATCAAGGGGGAAATGGAAGAAGGGAATAAAGAAGAGAGAGAGAAAAGGAAGAATGGATGAATTCAATCATTCCTTGGAAAAATGAGTGAACCAATGAATGAGGAGACCTAGTAGGAAAAAATGTGCTGCATTCCCTCAGAGAGTCAGGTCAAATTAAGGATTGACAAGGTTTTCCACTAAGGAGGAGGCTTATTCCATTTTACCTTCTTTGTGCTCCAGGTCCACCCACACGAGTGATGATGAGGACAGGGAGAAGAAGAGGAGAGGGTGTACCAGAATTCCCTGGTACAATTTCTCACCCAAATTGTAGCCAAATCACCTGACCTGGGACAGCTGATCTACATGCTGGACCCTAACTCCCAGTTTGACAACTCTAACATTTTAACCAAGTTTGTGAAGATGAAGGAACCAAAAATAGCCCAGTTACAGGATGGCAGGTTCCTTACAGGATGGGAGTCAGACATCAGTACCATACTGGTATTTGGCGGTTTGATGGGTGTGTGGGGTCTTTGCCAGACTCCACCTAGCATCATGGATTCCCTACTTTACTGATATTATGGAGTTCGGTGCATTCATCATATGTGTGCATGTCACACACTTTTGGGCATCATATGTACATGTTTAACCTGTGTGTGGGTGAGTGTGTTCATGAGTTTTATAGCCCAAGTACTACAGAACATGATCAATGAAAGGGAACACTGTTTTCCAGATATGGCAGGGCAATTATTTAAATGAACTGACAAGGGTTGGATGGCATGGATAAGACCTATGAGAGTTCAAGGCATACCGAATCCAGGCATGACAAAGTAGGTGGCAGACAGAATTCTGGCAAAACTAAGTAGGTAGCTTGATGTCCAACTTACTGGAGAAGAGCAACTGAGCGGAGACACTTTTCACTAAGCAACATGCTCTAGTGGAGATCAAACATCCTTTGACTTACAGCCAGTACGAATTAAACCATTCATCAAATGAAACCTAATTTTCTCTGATTTTGAGTATACATTTGTGTCCCTTCCTGATTAATCTACTCTTTATCCTCTTAAGTCCCAATACCTCACGCTGATATCGGTCACATCTTTCCATTTGACATGGTTTTCCCTCAAGCTTCATACCGCCCCGAGATCATACAAGTTTTTGTCCCCTCTCCACTGCTTCCTTGACAGCCATCTTGTCCTCTACTGCACCAGGCATCCCCAGTCCTTTACTGTCCAAAAGGAAAAGACCATAAATCCTGCTTTGTTTTGAGGCATGTATTTCTGTGATGCCCCATCCACCAAACACAATCCATTATTGACCAAATAACACAACATGTTAGCAAATTTTTATTCTTTGAGAAAGAATAATCCATTGGAAAAGATACCAGGATTCATAGAAGACCTGAGGTATCTCTGAAAAAACACATTCCAAAAGAGAGAATTAAGTCTGCCCCTCAAAATTTGAGAATTTCACTTTAACAGATCTTCACCAAATCATAGACATAGATATGGAAATCATTATCAAACTTGATGAAATACACAGAAGGTTTGTTGGGAACTTGGCAAATAAATTTACCTATCTCTTGGGTTCCATCTTTTTTGTTGTACTGCACTCTTTTGCCCTCCAAGGAATCCCTGCCTAATTCCAAAGTCACCTCTACTGGAGGACATTCAGGCGTGATGTGGAGGTTGCCCTCAATGGAATCATCATGATGGTGGTAAAGATACAGGACCGGATCATTCTCCTTGACAATGTAGAAACAGGTCGTTATGGTCTGCACCTCATCTGGGACCACGCCACTCCACTCTTCCTTAGAGCCTGGCATGATGTGGAGGTTGCCTTCCAGGTAGTCATCCAGGAGGTGGTAAATGTACAAGACCGGATCTTTCTTGTAGGTAATATAAAACCAGGTCTTCATGATTGGCACCTCTTCTAGGACCATCCCGTTCCAGTCATTCTTAGAGCCATTTGTGCCCATGAATGTATGTTTCACTGCTCTGCCAACTATGGTGTTTGAGAGATGAGTGTCTGTCACCTGAGGAAATGGCACATTATTAGGCAGGATCTTCAGGTTTAAAATCCTTTCGTCACTATGAAGCTCCAAGCCATAGACACAATCAATCCCATCATATTTCAACAAATAGAGAGAGGGATATGTTGGCAGTTGACCTAGAATGATGGCTTTCCAATGGGTGACTGGTTCATTGGCTTCCTTCCAGCCATGAGAAATTCTGCGGCCAACAATATTCTCCAGGGCCTCAAAAGGCTTACTAAGTTTTTGCTTCTGGAGCGATGGCCCATTCTTCTTTTGGAGATGTGGCATGCCACTCATACTAAGAGGCATCTTCATCATGGCGGGAGACTTTCTGAGATAGGCCACAGCACTCCTGTTCCACTGTCTCTTGGCTCTGTTTCTGTGCTTGGGCTTCATAGCTGCCAATCTCTGCATAGGAAGAACTCTTCAGTTTAAATGAGACACAAAGTGGTTTCCTCCACCATAAGTGCCTGCAAGGATAAGAAAGTGAGGATGTGAGGTCAAGGCTCTTTTTAGGAATAACTTTGGAGCAGGTGAAAAAGGCAGGGCTGAATAGATTTGGATACCTAAATGGAATATGTTCTTAAGAAATTAATAGGAAAATTATCAAACTCTTGTCTACAGCTCAGTATATGTGTATCAGAGACATATTCCTGCTGCAAAATGCAATTGACCTCTACTGAGAAACCTACTTCCTGACTTACTATATCAATGAGAGAGGAATCTATGCCTATACTTATAGCGAGAAAGAAATATCTGAACAGATGGCAAAGAATTCAAAGAACAGCCACTCCTCTCCTTACCACTCAAGCTACTGGTTAGTTGGCTGATCTATAACCACCTGCCCAAGGTCATGGCACTCCAGGGCACTGGCTCTCTCTGTTGTGTCTCCTGATCCAGATCCAGGTTGATTACATAAAGATATTCTGTATCTTCAATAGAGAAGTGAGTACTGTGTGTCAAACTGCCAAAAGAAAAAAACATTAATCTGTGCAACAGCACCTATTAGAAATAATTATCTTTTAAAACACATATGGACAAAGAGGATCTTTGCCATTTAAGTGGACAGAGGAATTGGACATTTTTAGCAAAGATAGAGTGGGGAGAATACCTGACATTAACCGTCCCCAAGCTATCAAATATAGGAGCTGTTAACGACATAAATTTTGGACCCAGAGCAGATTTGAAAGAAACCTTTCTTTGACTACAGAGGTCCTAGTTGCTTCCTAAACATATTTACCAAAAGAAAATATCTTGGCTCTCTAGATTCCAACTTCTGGAAATTCGGTTGAACAGTTGTGGAGCCCAAGAGCTGAACTGACCTCCTCAGCCACCGTGAAGATAGTAAGCCCACCTTCACAGAAGACCAGTGCTTCATGTGGAACAGAGTTGCCACCCCCAACCAAAGCTTTGTGACATCATCAAGGCTCTACTTATGTCATAAAACTCCTCCTAGTCAGGTTTCTTCCCTACTAACCCCCAGAAATATCCAGCATACAGGTCCTAAAATGCTGCTCATACAGCCCCATGAAGACACAAAATACAAACCCCAATCTTCTTCCCAATTACTTGAGTCATATTTTCCAAGTAACTCAACCCCTTTATGTGTTTTTTATTTTTCTGTGAAATAATTTTTGGTCTGAGTCAACAACTCACATGAATGTTTTTTTTTCCTAGCTCCAATGTCCTCATTGGTTATTTTCTATTGATTTTTCCATTACTTCATAATAATAATTATCAAACTTTCCACTTCTCTTCCTCCTCCCACATTCTTCTTGCTCCGCAAATAAACCTCTCCACTCAAACACCAGTCCAAATAGAGGGCAGGGTACTTTGAGCTGTGGGAAGTCCAAGCCCACCCTTCATCCATCCAGATTTAGCAAGGTATGCATCCATAAAAAATATGATCACAAAAAGCCAGTGTATGATATGCAGACAATTGCAAGTGCCATTATCTTTGGCTTCTCTGTCTGCCCCAATTGTCAGCCACATTCAGAGCTTCCAGTTTGATCCCATGTTCTTTCATTCCCAGGTCACTGGATTAGTTGAAATCCCCTTAGTTCAGGCACAGTGTCTCATAGTGTGGACCAAGCCCTTATATTCCTGACATCCTTGCTCTTTTTCTCCATCCATCTGCTCTTCCACTGGAGCTTGGAAGCTCCATCTAGTTTTCTGATTTTGACCCTGACTTTATCTCCATCATTTGCCAAACAAAAGTTCCATGGTGGTTTTCAAGATAGTCAGTCATCAGTCTGACTTTGGGACAAGGCACACATAGTTCCTAGGGACATGTCACAGTGTGGTCAACTTCTCCTCCCTGCTTAAGTACCTAGAGAGGGTCACCCTATGGCCTTCTGAGAACCACTCGAGAGATATCGATCTTGACATCCCCAGAATGGCCCCATAAATTGAGATAACATCAGTGTATGTGCATTAACTTGTGTGTGTTTGTGTGTGTGTATTTAAATCACAATAACTAATGGATTGTAATATTGAAGTTTCTTCTCATCTTGAGAAGAATATTTGCTACAGAAACACTCTCACAGTAATAGTGAGAGTATAAACTATCTAAGAAAGGAGAAATAACTGGAGGAATCCCCCAGGAGTTAGGCTCAGTGTCCCAGGAATTACGCCCAAGGAAAGTCAATGAACTCAGTGATGGAAGATAAAACCCAGCCTAAATAAAACGCTAAATCATTTAGGTGGAACATGAGATACTCTTACAACAGTTACAAGAGGTCTAAAATGCCTGGACTGGAACATAAGGGGAACACAATGACGTGGAGCTGAGAGTGCATGGCAAAACTGATTGGATCTGGAAAAAATTATGTAAGCATACCAAGGAAACCACCAGTGGGACAAAACCCTAAGAAATCTGTATGACAACAAATCATGTTGAACATAATGAGATTTATAGACAAAGGAAAGATCTCAATTATGTCACTGTCACACAGGTGATGATGAACCAGTTCCATCGTAGAGTGACTCCCTGCTGTATTTAAGATAACCTGTCAATTCTGTGTAGTCAGTTACAAGGAAATTTGCATTAATTGCACAGATTAACTATCAGCATCATTTACTGCACCATCAAAGGCAAGGCAAAGAAATCATAGACATGTCGTTGAATGCTGATGATGTTATTTGGAGTTTTGATGGGTTTTTTTCTTAAATGGAAATCATCGGTGACTCTCATGCATGAAGCAGATCCTTTCTCTGTGATGTTTCCTGAATAGCCACTGAGATACCAGCCCATTGAGTTGTGGTCTCTCTCTCTTTTAAAAAGCAACTTCTACCTTCAGCTTGATCTCTTGCTTGAGCTTCCCTTCCGGCTACTAGGCTCCTTTTCTGATCCTGCAGAGGGCTTTTGTCAGGGATTGTGATCTCTAAGTTTTTCCCCTTTCAAGAACTAATCATTCTATTAATCACAATTCTAAACTGCTGTGGGAGTTTGTTTGTGACTTATGCCTTCACATGTGATACAAGCGACCTGTGTGTATAGGGTCTTCTCTCTGTTCATGTGGGGAAGGCATGGCAGCAGGAGTAGATGGCTGCTCATTCTCTGTAAGGAAATCAGTAAACAGTGGGCACCAAGTACAAGGATGTCCTGAAATATTAAGTCTTGTCCTTTCAAGGCCCCAAAGCCTCCAGCTAGGTTCAGGGTCACGACAATCTCCAAAACCCACCGAGCATGAAGTATTCAGAACCAGAAGCCTGTGTGTGCCATATCACATAAATTCATCGTGAGTACACCAATCTGTTTTTTTTAATTCTAAATTATTTTGTCCCATCAGAACGATCTATATTACCAATTAACCAAATTTGCTGCATCTTTGGTGTCCTAGAATTGCTTTAAATTGTTGCTGGGACAGTCTTACAAACCTTCCTGTGCTGTTATGAGACCTTAAGGGGACAGCACTTATTTCAGAAATCAAAGGCAGTTGGGTTCAATCCTATGGTTAGCTGTTAGCTAGACACTGGAAGGATGGATTTGACTAAGAAAGGGAGACAGTATACATGGAGGCAGGTAACCTTTCCTTTGCAAAATGACCCATTTTGAAGCCTTACTTCAGGCTCTTCTCTTCTCCTAATCTTGGTTTCTTTATTAGTTTAGGAGAAGAATTAAAACTCCATTTACAGTATCTGTGAACCTGAATGAGTTAAGTATGTGTGACCAACTTGATGTCTGCCTGTCTGTCAACAGGGCCAGAGTTCAGGGGCATCTGATGCATAGCACAGGAATGTCAGCCATCAATCTCTGCTCCACCTAACTCTACAGCATTAGAGTTGTCATGGTTGCTCATCTGACCTTCCTCATATGATCTCCATCCACAGAGATGTCAGAAAAATCCTCCCCTGAGAGTGCAAGTTCTTTACAAATGAAAGATTATACAACAGAAGACACATGGGAGATTTATATGGGCAATCTGTTGAAAGGATAAAGTGACAGAAGAAGTTTATTGATTAATTAAAGAAAGAATCCGCTTCAGCTGATATGTTAGAACATAGGTAGGTGGAGTAAACAAAATAGAATGCCGGGAGGAAGAGGTAGTGAGCTCAGAGAAGCCATGCTCCCCTCTCCCCGGCAGATGCCATAGCTCTGCTCTCTGAGGCAGATGTCAATGCAGCCAGCCACCATGTCAGACATGCTGAATTTTTCCTGGTAAGTGCACCTCGTTATACTACACTGATTATTAGAAATGGGTTAAAATGCTGAATCTAATGGGCCAGCAGTGTTTAAAAGAATACAGTTTTTGTGTATTTATTTCAGGCATAACCTTCATGCGGCCGTGGTGCTGGGGACACAGCCTCGCTGCTCAAATAACTACAGAATGGCTTGCAGCCTTGTGGACAACTGAATCCACTGAAAGCCTGAGAAAGCTTGGGAAAGAGTAAAGCATGTTTTCTTGGTAGCAGCGATTTCTCGGTCTGCTCTGCTTGCTAGAAGAAAGCAAGGGCTCTCATCTAAAAGAGGCTTGCTGACTCAGCTTCAGCTGCAAAACCCTGCAGCCCTTAAGAGGTCCTGCCACAAAACAGTTAAATGGTGTTGATAAAAGCCAACTGAATGCTTGTATGTTTTCAGCAGTAGCAGGAAAACAAACTGTGTTGTTTTAAATTACCGGCTTTCTGGGCCATCCTGCCTGGGAAAACTCTGACTGTTTGAGGAAGGAGGGCCAGCTACAGAAAGAAGGCTTGAGTGTTGTCTGTTGCAGCCTCTTTGATGGCAAGGACCTTGAAACACTGTAGACTTGTGGCACTGAATGCGGCTCTGTTCGGTACCTCAGCCACAAGGTTGGAATGGCAGAAAGCTAAGGAATGGGCTACATCTGGCCAGCAAAGCCACGGCTTTAGTCCTACTGAGATTGCTTGGTAAATGAAAGACTCATGTGGTCAGAAAAACAGAGAGAGAAATAGAGTAAAGAGAGATTCAAAGACAAAGAAAATTTTTAAATGATTTACAGTGTGTTAAAAATATGTGCAGGCTAAAATTTGAAGTTCTTAAAGTTAAAAAAAGGAAGAGAGTTGTTGGGTGTGGTAGTACACACCTGTAAACCCAACACATGGGAGGCAGAGGGAGATTGACCTCTGTACCTTCAAGGTGAGGTAGCACACGCCTTTAATCCCAGTGCCTTGAAGGCAGAGACAAACAGATCTTTGTGAGTTCAATGTGTAGTAGCATACACCTTTAATCCCAATGCCTGAAAGGCAGAGAGAGGCAGATCTCTGAGACTTCAAGGACAGACAGGTATACAGAGTTATTCCAGGTCAAAGATACAGAGAACCTGTCTCAAAAGGCAAAAAATAAAAAGGAAAAATAAACAAAATAGAGGTTAAATTGAAGCGCACAAAGATGGAAAATTCACAGCGAATTTTGATATTGCATGCTATTATGCTCTTTTTGAATCATTTGAATTTTGAGGCAGTAGCAATAGCTGCTAAAAGATGTTTCTTTATAAGAGCTGCTGAAATAATCCAACATAGATATTTTGAAAATGCCTTGACTTTGAAATTTGGATCTAAGGACATGATGCTTTGGAAAGGAGTTTCTATTTTGTTTTCACAGAGGGTGATAGTATGTGAATGCCTCTATCCTAATATGGTAGGATGGACCACGCCCTACTTAAAGGTTGCTGTGAACACTTTTAAAAAATTGCTTCGCTCAACTGCCAACTGAGATAAATCAATAATGATGCCACCATTCAGCAGGAAGCATTTTGGAGAGAAAAAACTGCACCCACGTTCCCAAATATGGCTTATAAATATTCTTTTACATTTAAAGTGGGATGTGATATAGATATGAATATTTGCATTAGTATAGATTTTGCTTTACTGATAGAGATTTTAGGTCAATTTTGTTATATGTATATGCATTTTTGATCTTAATTAAGGTATTGTGATTGTGTAGTTCATTTAAAAATATAATGCATATAGGTTATTAATGGATAATCATTAATAATAGTCAAGTTAGTAGTCATGTTAGTTAGATTTTCTAGCTCCATATATATATATATATATTTCAGTTAGATAGGCATTATTCATATCCCTCTAGACTACAAAATAGGCTATTTAATGTTTTAGTACCTTAGGGGTTTTCATGACAGTGAGACACTCTACTCTTGGCAGCACATATCTACTTCAGGAAGAAGATGGGCATCAAAGAGGATCCTTTTGGAGTTTGATAGCCATTTGGGGTAGAAACTGCTCTTGCCTGGATTGTTGCATAAACTATACACAGAAAACACTCAGAGAGAGGACTACTGAACTTGCCTAAAGGTGAGATGATCTTTCCGTGTTCCTGATTCAGGAAAGGGTCAGCAAAACATTCTTCAAGACAAGCAGATAGTGACTGCCTTGCAATTTCCCGCTTCATGGAAATGTCTGCTGGAAACTATGGGCCTGTAGACTGAGGATGGAAACACCAACGGTACAGAGGAACTTTGGGTGACTGTCCAGGCAGCGATATGTCTCTGTCATTTCTAGAGTTTGAAAATGGCTTACTTTTTGTTTGCTTAATTAATACTGTATTATTCTGGAGTCTCTGATAGAGTTGAAGAAGAGATAGATAGTTATAGTTTTCCATTGTTATGATAAAAGATAAAATAGATATAAATATTGTAACTGTAATTCTTGCTTGATAACTGTTTTGTTATATGTAATTTTGCTATGTTAAAGTTAAAGATTCCATTCTTGTTTAAACAGAAATAGGAGTAATGATGGAGTATAGGTCATTGGTTAATTAAATAAAGAAACAGTTTGCCTGCAAGGTTAGAACATAGGTGGGTGGAATAAACATAAGAGAATGCTGGGAGGAATAGGAATTGAGCTTAGAGATGCCATGCACCACTGCCATGGGCAGAAATGGTAGCTCTGCACTCTGAGGCAGATGGCGATACAGCCAGCCACCAGGTCAGACATGCTAAATCGTTCCATCTAAGTGCACCTCGTGCTGCAACATACATTATTAGACACGGGTTAAGAGGCTGAAAATAAGGGGACAGGCAGTGTTGAAATGAATAGTTTTGTGTTGTTATTTCGGAGCATAACCTTACAAGGCGGCCCCATGGGGATGCAGCCCTGCTGCTCAAATTTCTACAATCAAGGGGGAAATGGAAAAGGGAAGAATGAAGAGAGAGAGACAAGGAAGAATGGATGAATTCAATCATTCATTGGAAAAATGAGTGAACCAATGAATGAGGAGACCTAGTAGGAAATAATGTTCTGCATTCCCTCAGAGAGTCAGGTCAAATTAAGGATTGACAAGGTTTTCCACTAAGGAGGAGGCTTATTCCATTTTACCTTCTTTGTGCTCCAGGCCCACCCACAAGAGTGATGATGAGGACAGGGAGAAGAAAAGGAGAGGGTGTACCAGAATTCCCTGGTACAATTTCTCACCCAAATTGTAGCCAAATCACCTGACCTGGGACAGCTGATCTACATGCTGGACCCTAACTCCCAGTTTGACAACTCTAACATTTTAACCAAGTTTGTGAAGATGAACAACCAAAAATAGCCCAGTTACAGGATGGCAGGTTCCTTACAGAATGGGAGTCAGACATCAGTACCATACTGGTATTTGGCGGTTTGATGGGTGTGTGGGGTCTTTGCCAGACTCCACCTAGCATCATGGATTCCCTACTTTACTGATATTATGGAGTTCGGTGCATTCATCATATGTGTGCATGTCACACACTAGTGGGCATCATATGTACATGTTTATCCTGTGTGTGGGTGAGTGTGTTCATGAGTTTTATAGCCCAAGTACTACAGAACATGATCAATGAAAGGGAACACTGTTTTCCAGATATGGCAGGGCAATTATTTAAATGAACTGACAAGGGTTGGATGGCATGGATAAGACCTATGAGAGTTCAAGGCATACCGAATCCAGGCATGACAAAGTAGGTGGCAGACAGAATTCTGGCAAAACTAAGTAGGTAGCTTGATGTCCAACTTACTGGACAAGAGCAACTGAGCGGAGACACTTTTCACTAAGCAACATGCTCTAGTGGAGATCAAACATCCTTTGACTTACAGCCAGTACGAATTAAACCATTCATCAAATGAAACCTAATTTTCTCTGATTTTGAGTATACATTTGTGTCCCTTCCTGATTAATTTACTCTTTATCCTCTTAAGTCCCAATACCTCACGCAGATATCAGTCACATCTTTCCATTTGACATGGTTTTCCCTCAAGCTTCGTACCGCCCCGAGATCATACAACTTTTTGTCCCCTCTTCACTGCTTCCTTGACAGCCATCTTGTCCTTTACCACACCACGCATCCCCAGTCCTTTACTCTCCAAGGGGAAAAGACCATAAATCCTGCTTTGTTTTGAGGCATGAATTTTGTGATGCCCAATCCACCAAACACAATCCATCATTGACCAAATAACACAACATGTTAACAAATTTTTATTATTTGAGAAAGTATAATCCATTGGAAAAGATACCAGGATTCATAGAAGACCTGAGGTATCTCTGAAAAAAACACATTCCCAAAGAGAGAATTAAGTCTGCCCCTCAAAATTTGAGAATTTCACTTTAACAGATCTTCACCAAATCATAGACATAGATATGGAAGTCATTATCAAACTTGATGAAATACACGGAAG
The DNA here is from genome assembly GCF_037038515.1 of Microtus pennsylvanicus. Taxonomy (NCBI): domain Eukaryota; kingdom Metazoa; phylum Chordata; class Mammalia; order Rodentia; family Cricetidae; genus Microtus; species Microtus pennsylvanicus. Next base: position 5,327,075 of record NW_027460879.1, on the reverse strand, counting down.
GTTTGTTGGGAACTTGGCAAATAATTTTACCTATCTCTTGGGTTCCATCTTTTTTGTTGTACTGCACTCTTTTGCCCTCCAAGGAATCCCTGCCTAATTCCAAAGTCACCTCTACTGGAGGACATTCAGGCGTGATGTGGAGGTTGTCTTCAATGGAATCATCATGATGGTGGTAAAGGTACAGGACCGGATCATTCTCGTTGACAATGTAGAAACAGGTCGTTATGGTCTGCACCTCATCTGGGACCACGCCACTCCACTCTTCCTTAGAGCCTGGCATGATGTGGAGGTTGCCTTCCAGGTAGTCATCCAGGAGGTGGTAAATGTACAAGACCGGATCTTTCTTGTAGGTAATATAAAACCAGGTCTTCATGATTGGCACCTCTTCTAGGACCATCCCGTTCCAGTCATTCTTAGAGCCATTTGTGCCCATGAATGTATGTTTCACTGCTCTGCCAACTATGGTGTTTGAGAGATGAGTGTCTGTCACCTGAGGAAATGGCACATTATTAGGCAGGATCTTCAGGTTTAAAATCCTTTCATCACTATGAAGCTCCAAGCCATAGACACAATCAATCCCATCATATTTCAACAAATAGAGAGAGGGATATGTTGGCAGTTGATCTAGAATGATGGCTTTCCAATGGGTGACTGGTTCATTGGCTTCCTTCCAGCCATGAGAAATTCTGCGGCCAACAATATTCTCCAGGGCCTCAAAAGGCTTACTAAGTTTTTGCTTCTGGATTGATGGCCCATTCTTCTTCTGGAGATGTGGCATGCCACTCATATTAAGAGGCATCTTCATCATGGTGGGACACTTTCTGAGATAGGCCACAGCACTCCTGTTCCACTGTCTCTTGGCTCTGTTTCTGTGCTTGGGCTTCATAGCTGCCAATCTCTGCATAGGAAGAACTCTTCAGTTTAAATCAGACACAAAGTGGTTTCCTCCACCATAAGTGCCTGCAAGGATAAGAAGGTGAGGATGTGAGGTCAAGGCTCTTTTTAGGAATAACTTTGGAGCAGGTGAAAAAGGCAGGGCTGAATAGATTTGGATACCTAAATGTAATATGTTCTTAAGAAATTAATAGGAAAATTATCAAACTCTTGTCTACAGCTCAGTATATGTGTATCAGAGACATATTCCTGCTGCAAAATGCAATTGACCTCTACTGAGAAACCTACTTCCTGACTTACTATATCAATGAGAGAGGAAGCTATGCCTATACCTAAAGTGAGAAAGAAATATCTGAACAGATGGCAAAGAATTCAAAGAACAGCCACTCCTCTCCTTACCACTCAAGCTACTGGTTAGTTGGCTGATCTATAACCACCTGCCCAGGTCATGGCACTCCAGTCCACTGGCTCTCTCTATTAAGTCTCCTGATCCAGATCCAGATTGATTACATAAAGATATTCTGTATCTTCATTAGAGAAGTGAGTACTGTGAGTCAAACTGCCAAAAGAAAAAAACATTAATCTGTGCAACAGCACCTATTAGAAATAATTATCTTTTAAAACACATATGGACAAAGAGGATCTTTGCCATTCAAGTGGACAGAGGAATTGGACATTTTTAGCAAAGATAGAGTGGGGAGAATACCTGATATTAACCGTCCCCCAGCTATCAAATATAGGAGCTGTTAACGACATAAATTTGGGACCCAGAGCAGATTTGAAAGAAACCTTTCTTTGACTACAGAAGTCCTAGTTGCTTCCTAAACATATTTACCAAAAGAAAATATCTTGGCTCTCTAGATTCCAACTTCTGGAAATTCGGTTGAACAGTTCTGGAGCCCAAGATCTGAACTGACCTCCTCAGCCACTGTGAAGATAGTAAGCCCACCTTCACAGAAGACTAGTGCTTCATGTGGAGCAGAGTTGCCACCCCCAACCAAAGCTTTGTGACATCATCAAGGCTCTACTTATGTCCTAAAACTCCTCCTAGCCAGGTTTCTTCCCTACTAACCCCCAGAAATATCCAGCATACAGGACCTAAAATGCTGCTCATACAGCCCCATGAAGACCCAAAATAAAAACCCCAATCTTCTTCCCAGTTACTTGAGTCGTATTTTCCAAGTAACTCAACCCCTTTATGTGTGTTTTTTTTTCTGTAAAATAATTTTTGGTCTGAGTCAACAACTCACATGAATGTTTTTTTTTCCTAGCTCCAATGTCCTCATTGGTTATTTTCTATTGATTTTTCCATTACTTCATAATAATAATTATCAAACTTTCCACTTCTCTTCCTCCTCCCACATTCTTCTTGCTCCGCAAATAAACCTCTCCACTCAAACACCAGTCCAAATAGAGGGCAGGGTACTTTGAGCTGTGGGAAGTCCAAGCCCACCCTTCATCCATCCAGATTTAGCAAGGTATGCATCCACAAAAAATATGATCACAAAAAGCCAGTGTATGATATGCAGACAATTGCAAGTGCCATTATCTTTGGCTTCTCCGTCTGCCCCAATTGTCAGCCACATTCAGAGCTTCCAGTTTGATCCCATGTTCTTTCATTCCCAGGTCACTGGATTAGTTGAAATCCCCTTAGTTCAGGCACAGTGTCTCATAGTATGGACCAAGCCCTTATATTCCTGACATCCTTGCTCTTTTTCTCCATCCATCTGCTCTTCCACTGGAGCTTGGAAGCTCCATCTAGTTTTCTGATTTTGACCCTGACTTGATCTCCATCATTTGCCAAACAAAAGTTCCATGGTGGTTTTCAAGACAGTCAGTCATCAGTCTGACTATGGGACAAGGCACACATAGTTCCTAGGGACATGTCACAGTGCGGTCAACTTCTCCTCCCTGCTTAAGTACCTAGAGAGGGTCACCCTATGGCCTTCTGAGAACCACTCGAGAGATATCGATCTTGACATCCCCAGAATGGCCCCATAAATTGAGATATCATCAGTGTATGTGCATTAACTTGTGTGTGTGTATTTAAATCACAATAACAAATGGATTGTAATATTGAAGTTTCTTCTCATCTTGAGAAGAATATTTGCTACAGAACCACTCTCACAGTAATAGTGAGAGTGTAAACTATCTAAGAAAGGAGAAATAACTGGAGGAATCCCCCAGGAGTTAGGCTCAGTGTCCCAGGAATTACGCCCAAGGAAAGTCAATGAACTCAGTGATGGAAGATAAAACCCAGCCTAAATAAAACCCTAAATCATTTAGGTGGAGCATGAGATACTCTTACAACAGTTACAAGAGGTCTAAAATGCCTGGACTGGAACATAAGGGGAACACAATGACGTGGAGCTGAGAGTGCATGGCAAAACTGATTGGATCTGGCAAAAATTATGTAAGCATACAAAGGAAACCACCAGTGGGAAAAAACCCTAAGAAATCTGTATGACAACATGTCATGTTGAACATAATGAGATTTATAGACAAAGGAAAGATCTTAATTATGTCACTGTCACACAGGTGATGATGAACCAGTTCCATCTTAGAGTGAATCCCTGCTGTGTTTAAGATAACCTGTCAATTCTGTCTAGTCAGTTACAAGGAAATTTGCATTAATTGCACAGATTAACTATCAGCATCATTTACTGCACAATCAAAGGCAAGGCAAAGAAATCATAGACATGTTGTTGAATGCTGATGATGTTATTGGGAGTTTTGATGGGTTTTTTTCTTAAAGGGAAATCATCGGTGACTCTCATGCATGAAGCAGATCCTTTCTCTGTGATGTTTCCTGAATAGCCACTAGATACCAGCCCATTGAGTTGTGGTCTCTCTCTCTTTTACAAAGCACCTTCTACCTTCAGCTTGATCTCTTGCTTGAGCTTCTCTTCCGGCTACTAGGCTCCATTTCTGATCCTGCAGAGGGCTTTTGTCAGGGATTGTGATCTCTAAGTTTTTCTTCTTTCAAGAACTAATCATTCTATTAATCACAATTCTAAACTGCTGTAGGACTTTGTTTGTGACTTATGCCTTCACATGTGATACAAGCGACTTGTGTGTATAGGGTCTTCTCTCTGTTCATGTGGGGAAGGCATGGCAGCAGGAGAAGATGGATGTTCTTTCTCTGTGAGGAAATCAATAAACAGTGGGGACCAAGTACAAGGATGTCCTGAAATATTAAGTCTTGTCCTTTCAAGGCCCCAAAGCCTCCAGCTAGGTTCAGGGTCACGACAATCTCCAAAACCCACCGAGCATGAAGTATTCAGAACCAGAAGGCTGTGTGTGCCATATCACATAAATTCATCGTGAGTACACCAATCTGTTTTTTTTTTTTAATTCTAAATTATTTTGTCCCATCAGAACGATCTATATTACCAATTAACCAAATTTGCTGCATCTTTGGTGTCCTAGAATTGCTTTAAATTGTTGCTGGGACAGTCTTACACACCTTCCTGTGCTGTTATGAGACCTTAAGGGGACAGCACTTATTTCAGAAATCAAAGGCAGTTGGGTTCAATCCTATGGTTAGCTGTTAGCTAGACACTGGAAGGATGGATTTGACTAAGAGAGGGAGACAGTATACATGGAGGCAGGTAGCCTTTCCTTTGCAAAATGACCCATTTTGAGGCCTTACTTCAGGCTCTTCTCTTCTCCTAATCTTGGTTTTTTTATTAGTAGGAGAAGAATTAAAACTCCATTTACAGTAACTGTGAACCTGAATGAGTTAAGTATGTGTGACCAACTTGATGTCTGCCTGTCTGTCAACAGGGCAAGAGTTCAGGGGCATCTGATGCATAGCACAGGAATGTCAGCCATCAATCTCTGGTCCACCTAACTCTACAGCATTAGAGTTGTCATGGTTGCTCATCTGATCTTCCTCATATGATCTCCATCCACAGAGATGTCAGAAAAATCCTCCCCTGAGAGTGCAAGTTCTTTACAAATGAAAGATTATACAACAGAAGACACATGGGAGATTTATATGGGCAAGCTGTTGAAAGGATAAAGTGACAGAAAAAGTTTATTGATTAATTAAAGAAAGAATCCGCTTCAGCTGATAGGTTAGAACATAGGTAGGTGGAGTAAACAAAATAGAATGCCGGGAGGAAGAGGTAGTGAGCTCAGAGAAGCCATGCTCCCCTCTCCCCGGCAGATGCCATAGCTCTGCTCTCTGAGGCAGTTGTTGATGCAGCCAGCCACCATGTCAGACATGCTGAATTTTTCCTGGTAAGTGCACCTCGTTATACTACACTGATTATTAGAAATGGGTTAAAATGCTGAATCTAATGGGCCAGCAGTGTTTAAAAGAATACAGTTTTTGTGTATTTATTTCAGGCATAACCTTCATGCGGCCGTGGTGCTGGGGACACAGCCTCGCTGCTCAAATAACTACAGAATGGCTTGCAGCCTTGTGGACAACTGAATCCACTGAAAGCCTGAGAAAGCTTGGGAAAGAGTAAAGCATGTTTTCTTGGTAGCAGCGATTTCTCAGTCTGCTCTGCTTGCTAGAAGAAAGCAAGGGCTCTCATCTAAAAGAGGCTTGCTGACTCAGCTTCAGCTGCAAAACCCTGCAGCCCTTAAGAGGTCCTGCCACAATACATTGAAATGGTGTTGATAAATGCCAACTGAATGATCGTATGTTTTCAGTAGTAGCAGGAAAAAAAAAACTGTGTTGTTTTAAAATGCCAGCTTTCTGGGCCATCCTGCCTGGGCAAACTCTGACTGTTTGAGGATGGAGGGCCAGCTACAGAAAGAGGGCTTGAGTGTTGTCTGTTGCAGCCTCTTTGATGGCAAGGACCTTGAAACACTGTAGACTTGTGGCACTGAATGCGGCTCTGTTCGGTACCTCAGCCACAAGGTTGGAATGGCAGAAAGCTAAGGAATGGGCTACATCTGGCCAGCAAAGCCACGGCTTTAGTCCTACTGAGATTGCTTGGTAAATGAAAGACTCATGTGCTCAGAAAAACAGAGAGAGAAATAGAGTAAAGAGAGATTCAAAGACAAAGAAAATTTTAAATGATTTACAGTGTGTTAAAAATATGTGCAGGCTAAAATTTGAAGTTCTTAAAGTTAAAAAAAAGGAAGAGAGTTGTTGGGTGTGGTAGTACACACCTGGAAACCCAACACATGGGAGGCAGAGGGAGATTGACCTCTGTACCTTCAAGGTGAGGTAGCACACGCCTTTAATCCCAGTGCCTTGAAGGCAGAGACAAACAGATCTTTGTGAGTTCAATGTGTAGTAGCATACACCTTTAATCCCAATGCCTGAAAGGCAGAGAGAGGCAGATCTCTGAGACTTCAAGGACAGACAGGTATACAGAGTTATTCCAGGTCAAAGATACAGAGAACCTGTCTCAAAAGGCAAAAAATAAAAAGGAAAAATAAACAAAATAGAGGTTAAATTGAAGCGCACAAAGATGGAAAATTCACAGCGAATTTCGATATTGTATGCTATTATGCTCTTTTTGAATCATTTGAATTTTGAGGCAGTAGCAATAGCTGCTAAAAGATGTTTCTTTATAAAAGCTGCTGAAATAATCCAACATAGATATTTTGAAAATGCCTTGAGTTTGAAATTTGGATCTAAGGACATGATGCTTTGGAAAGGAGTTTCTATTTTGTTTTCACAGAGGGTGATAGTCTGTGGATGCCTCTAGCCTAATATGGTAGGATGGACCACTCCCTGCTTAAAGGTTGCTGTGAACACCTTTAAAAATTTGCTTCGCTCACCTGCCAATGGAGATAAATCAATAATGATGCCACCATTCAGCAGGAAGCATTTTGGAGAGAAGAAACTGCACCCACGTTCCCAAATATGGCTTATAAACGTTCTTTTACATTTAAAGTGGGATGTGATATAGATATGAATATTTGCATTAGTAAAGATTTTGCTTTACTGATAGAGATTTTAGGTCAATTTTGTTATATGTATATGCATTTTTGATCTTAATTAAGGTATTGTGATTGTGTAGTTCATTTAAAAATATAATGTATATAGGTTATTAATGGATAATCATTAATAATCGTCAAGTTTGTAGTCATGTTAGTTAGATTTTCTAGCTACATATATATATATATATATATATTTCAGTTAGATAGGTATTATTCATATCTCTCTAGACTACAAAATAGGCTATTTAATGTTTTAGTACCTTAGGGTTTTTCATGACAGTGAGACACTCTACTCTTGGCAGCACATATCTACTTCAGGAAGAAGATGGGCATCAAAGAGGATCCTTATGGAGTTTGATAGCCATTTGGGGAAGAAACTGCTCTTGCCTGGATTGTTGCATAAACTGTACACAGAAAACACTAGAGAGAGGACTACTGAACTTGCCTAAAGGTGAGGATCTTTTCGTGTTCCTGATTCAGGAAAGGGTCAGCAAAACATTCTTCAAGACAAGCAGATAGTGACTGCCTTTGAAATTTCCTGCTTCATGGAAATGTCTGCTGGAAACTATGGGCCTGCAGGCTGAGGGTGGAAACACCAACGGTACAGAGGAACTTTGGGTGACTGTCCAGGCAGCGAGATGTCTCTGTCATTTCTAGAGTTTGAAAATGGCTTACTTTTTGTTTGCTTAGGTAATACTGTATTATTCTGGAGTCTCTGATGGAGTTGAAGAATAGATAGATAGTTATAGTTTTCCATTGTTATGATAAAAGATAAAATAGATATAAATATTGTAACTGTAATTCTTGCTTGATAACTGTTTTGTTATATGTAATTTTGCTATGTTAAAGTTAAAGATTTCGTTCTTGTTTAAACAGAAATATGAGTAATGATGGAGTATAGGTCATTGGGTAATTAAATAAAGATAGGTGGGTGGAATAAACATAAGAGAATGCTGGGAGGAATAGGAATTGAGCTTAGAGATGCCATGCACCTCTGCCATGGGCAGAAATGGTAGCTCTGCACTCTGAGGCAGATGGCGATACAGCCAGCCACCAGGTCAGACATGCTAAATCTTTCCTTCTAAGCGCACCTCGTGCTGCAACATACATTATTAGACATGGGTTAAGAAGCTGAAAATAATGGGGCAGGCAGTGTTGAAATGAATAGTTTTGTGTTGTTATTTCGGAGCATAACCTTACAAGGCGGCCCCATGGGGATGCAGCCCTGCTGCTCAAATTTCTACAATCAAGGGGGAAATGGAAGAAGGGAAGAAAGAAGAGAGAGAGACAAGGAAGAATGGATGGATTCAATCATTCATTGGAAAAATGAGGGAACCAATGAATGAGGAGACCTAGTAGGAAAAAATGTGCTGCATTCCCTCAGAGAGTCAGGTCAAATTAAGGATTGACAAGGTTTTCCACTAAGGAGGAGGCGTATTCCATTTTACCTTCTTTGTGCTCCAGGCCCACCCACAAGAGTGATGATGAGGACAGGGAGAAGAAGAGGAGAGGGTGTACCAGAATTCCCTGGTACAATTTCTCACCCAAATTGTAGCCAAATCACCTGACCTGGGACAGCTGATCTATATGCTGGACCCTAACTCCCAGTTTGACAACTCTAACATTTTAACCAAGTTTGTGAAGATGAAGGAACCAAAAATAGCCCAGTTACAGGATGGCAGGTTACTTACAGGATGGGAGTCAGACATCAGTACCATACTGGTATTTGGCGGTTTGATGGGTGTGTGGGGTTTTTGCCAGACTCCACCTAGCATCATGGATTCCCTACTTTACTGATATTATGGAGTTCGGTGCATTCATCATATGTGTGCATGTCACACACTAGTGGGCATCATATGTACATATTTATCCTGTGTGTGGGTGAGTGTGTTCATGAGTTTTATAGCCCAAGTACTACAGAACATGATCAATGAAAGGGAACACTGTTTTCCAGATATGGCAGGGCAATTATTTAAATGAACTGACAAGGGTTGGATGGCATGGATAAGACCTATGAGAGTTCAAGCCATACCGAATCCAGGCATGAAAAAGTAGGTGGCAGACAGAATTCTGGCAAAACTAAGTAGGTAGCTTGATGTCCAACTTACTGGAGAAGAGCAACTGAGCGGAGACACTTTTCACTAAGCAACATGCTCTAGTGGAGATCAAACATCCTTTGACTTACAGCCAGTACGAATTAAACCATTCACCAAATGAAACCTAATTTTCTCTGATTTTGAGTATACATTTGTGTCCCTTCCTGATTAATCTACTCTTTATCCTCTTAAGTCCCAATACCTCACGCTGATATCGGTCACATCTTTCCATTTGACATGGTTTCCCTCAAGCTTCATACCGCCCCGAGATCATACAACTTTTTGTCCCTTCTCCACTGCTTCCTTGACAGCCATCTTATCCTTTACCACACCACGCATCCCCAGTCCTTTACTCTCCAAGGGGAAAAGACAATAAATCTTGCTTTGTTTTGAGGCATGTATTTCTGTGATGCCCCATCCACCAAACACAATCCATCATTGACCAAATAACACAACATGTTAACAAATTTTTGTTCTTTGAGAAAGAATAATCCATTGGAAAAGATACCAGGATTCATAGAAGACCTGAGGTATCTCTGAAAAAACACATTCCCAAAGAGAGAATTAAGTCTGCCCCTCAAAATTTGAGAATTTCACTTTAACAGATCTTCACCAAATCATAGACATAGATATGGAAGTCATTATCAAACTTGATGAAATACACAGAAGGTTTGTTGGGAACTTGGCAAATAATTTTACCTATCTCTTGGGTTCCATCTTTTTTGTTGTACTGCACTCTTTTGCCCTCCAAGGAATCCCTGCCTAATTCCAAAGTCACGTCTACTGGAGTAAAGGGGTTAAATCAGCTCCCTTTAGAGGGCGGGGTTTGCCTCAGGCGAATCCATACCAATAAAGGGTGCGCGGAGAGGCGGCTCGTCCCTTTTGTTCCTCGCTACCTGTGCTACGCTGGAACTTTGGTTCAGTAAGTTTAACAATAAACTGGTAAATATTCTTTGATATCTGCATTGCCTTTATTTTGTGCCAGTACATCTGGCGCCTCCCCCGTGGGGCTTTGCCGAGAACCGGCCCCGAACGGAGTCTCTTGCACCCCGGGGTCGCTGCGGCGGTCTCTCTGGGCGCGCGCGGAAGAAGTAGAGATTCTGAGCAGTCTCTCTGGGCGCGCGCTGAAACAGCTGAGATTCTGAACGACTCGATTTTCCCTGCTGCTTGTTAGAGTATCAAGCAGTGAGTTTGATATCCACAGAGCCTTTTTAACAGCGCCTAAGCCTCTGTTCCGAGCCGCCCCGGCCAGATTTCCCGTGCGCAACCGCCCGCCGGCGTGCGCGCTGCCTGTGTCTGCTCCCCCTCCCACCACCCCCACCGCCGCCAGCGCTCAGGTCACGTGACAGCGGCCTGAGAGCCCCGGCAAAAAATACTTATCAGCTTGGTGTCTGTTTCAATTTTGTTTTTGAGTCCTTTTATTTCAGATTTAGGACACGTGGATTCAACTGGGCTCTTTCGCCACCACTGGCAGGAACCAGTTATTACAGGCAAGAGAACTTTTTCTTTTCTAAATAATGTCTGACAACGTGACCGCAGCCTATTTCAATAGTTCTTTTGAATGCACCATTTGGGAGATCTTACAAGAGGTGTCTACCACACCACATATATGGATATTCCTGGGATTCTTAATTTTCCTTAGCACTATTTGGTTTGATAATAGGAAAATGATCAAATCTCTTAAGGCAGAGGTTGAAAGTTTAAAAACTATTGAGAGTGACAACAATCTTCTCAAGAATCAGTTTGAAGTTCTCCAGGAAGAAAACAAATCTTTGTTTAACATGACTCGGCTAACTGAGCAAAATCTAAAAAAAGTACAGGTTGATGTTAAGGAGAAATTCATTACTATGGAAGAAGGAACAGCTGAATTGGATCGTAAGTTTCAGCAGTCCCTTTCTGATGTTAAGGAGAAATTCATTACTATGGAAGAAGGAACAGCTGAATTAGATCGTAAGTTTCAGCAGTCCCTTTCTATAGGAACTGAAACGTTAACTGAGAGAATCAAAACTGCTGAATGTGACAATCAAATTTTGTCTAAAGCGTATGACAGATTGGCGGAAAGATTGTCAATACAAGAAGGCACGGTTTATGCCATAAAAATTATGTCCAAAGATGACAAGTTATCTCTACTGGACAAATTTCATACTCTAGAATCCTCAATGAAGGCTTTAGAACATAATTCTGGGCAGGAGATTCAGACATTACAAAAAGCAATGGTGAATAGAATTGAAAAGATTGAGGAATTTCTAAATTCTGATGAAGAAGAGCAAAGGGTAGAGAGGCAAATTTTAACTACATCTGTGGATAAATCCCTCCGGGACAATTTTCACAAAGCTCTACCTACAGCTCTACATGCCTTTCCTGTAATAACAACAGAAAAGGTGGTTGGTTCCAGAAACCCTAGGGTCATCAAGGAAGATACATGGGAGCCTGTCCGTATGAATGATCTCAAAGAAATTAAACAGGCCATCATGTCTTTTGGGATGCACTCCCCTTTTGTTAAAGAGATGCTAAAATCTTGGGCCACAACAAGCAAAGCAACCCCCTTGGACTGGCTCCAGCTGAGCTTCGCGGTCCTTGAGAGTGGACCGCACTTAAAATGGAAATGCTTATTCAGGCAAGAGGCTAGACTTTTAGAACAGCAGGAAAAGGCGAAGGGAATTGACGTTTCCCTAGATAAAATTCTAGGTGAAGGGCTCTTTTCAGACCCTCAGGAACAAGCTAATTTGGATGAAACCATACTCTCCATGTGTACTACAGCAGCCTTAAGGGCTTGGGACAGAGTACAAGACCCAGGACAGAGAATGGAATCATTTGTCACAGTTAAACAGGGTCAGAGAGAACCCTTCAGTGACTTTTTACAAAGATTAACTAAGGCTGTACAAATGGGGATACCTGACCCAGAAGCAAGACGTATAATAATTGAGTCTTTGGCTTACGAAAATGCTAATGTGGAATGCAAAAGGATCTTGAGGCCTTTAATGTTCAGATCAGCGTCCTTGGAAGAATGGGTCTTGCATACACTAGATGTTGACACATTTGACTATGGCACTGAAGCATGGGTAGAAGAAGCAATTTCCAATGGTAAAAGGAGACACCAGAATACCAAATGTTTTAATTGTGGCAAAATGGGTCATATGAAAAGGAATTGTAAACAACGGGTTTTCAGAAATAATAATAATGCGTCTTCTAGAAATAACAGGAATAGAAGGAATCAGCCTTCAGGTTTATGTAGAAGATGTGGGAAGGGCAGACATTGGACGAATGAATGCAGGTCTACAAGAGATAGACAAGGCAACCTGATACAGACGGGAAACGTGAGAGGGGGGGCCTCTCAGGCCCCCATGGCAAACATGGTTCAAACATTCCCAGTTTCTGCAGAGAACATGCCTCGTCAGGACAATTAGAAAGCCACATGCCTACTGTTACAAGCAATAGTAATCAGAAAGATGAGTTACGTGTGTTTTGGCAAACTTCTATAAATGATCAAAGACCTAAGCTGAGAGTGTGTGTAAATGGCATTTTTATTACTGGCCTACTTGACACAGGTGCTGATGTAAGTATCATTACCCCAGAATCTTGGCATCCATATTGGCCTCTTCAGAATGTAAATGTTCAGCTCCTGGGAATTGGAACCCTATCTCGAGTAAGACAGAGCACGAGATGGGTTGAATGTATAGGGCCTGAGGGACAAATAGGAAAATTAAGGCCTTATGTAGCCAATATTGCAATGAATTTATGGGGTCGTGACCTATTACAACAATGGAATACTCAAATTAACATTCCTGCTACTTCTAGAGCCCATATTTCTGAAAGGAATATTAAAAGTTATTACAAAAGGACAAAACCGGCCATTAGGGCTGTGCAGGAACAAGCAATTGATGTCCCTTCAGAAATACCAACAGCCTTGCCTCTAAAATGGTTGACTGAGAAACCAATATGGACAAAGCAATGGCCTTTAGCTGAGGAAAAGCTACAGGCTTTAGAACAGCTGGTACAAGAGCAACTAGATGCTGGACATATAGAAGAATCTACCAGCCCTTGGAATTCTCCTGTATTTGTGGTTAAGAAAAAATCAGGTAAATGGAGAATGGTGACAGATCTCAGGGCCATCAACAAGGTTATTCAACCTATGGGCCCTCTGCAATCTGGAATTCCGTTGCCCTCTTTATTACCAAAGGGATGGCCTCTCATAGTTATTGATTTGAAGGATTGTTTTTTCACTATACCTTTGCAAAAAGAAGATAGAGAAAAATTTGCCTTCACAGTGCCTACTTATAACAATTCTCAACCTTCGAGGAGGTACCACTGGACCGTCCTCCCCCAGGGTATGTTAAATAGCCCCTCCCTGTGCCAATATTTTGTGAACCAACCATTGCAAATAATACGCAAGAAATTTCCCAAATCTATTGTATACCATTACATGGACGACATATTGTTATCTGATTCAAACATAGATACCTTGAACAGGCTGTTTGAAGAAATACAGATTCTGTTACCTAAATGGGGATTGCAAATTGCTCCTGAAAAGATTCAGAAGGGAGATTCTGTTAATTATTTAGGTTATAGAATAGGTTTGCAAAAAATTAAGACACAGAAGGCACAAATTCGGAGAGATCGCTTACGGACTCTTAATGACTTTCAAAGACTGTTAGGAGACATTTCCAGTTTACGACCAACTATTGGGTAACACCTGATCTAATAATTCATTTGAACAAGACCTTGGATGGTGATAAAGATTTAAACAGTCCCAGAGAATTAACAGCTGAAGCAGAAAAGGAACTGACAATGATTGAGGAGAAATTACAACAGGCACATGTGGACAGAGTGAATCCAGAGCTCGATTGTATTCTCGTCATATTACCATCGAAAATTTCTCCTACAGGAATTTTAATGCAGAGAGATGATATTATCTTGGAATGGATCTTTTTACCACATAAACCAAGTAAGAAACTGAAAACTTATGTGGAAAAAGTCTCTGAGTTAATTATAAAAGGCAAGCTGAGACTTCGTCAACTAGCAGGCATAGACCCAGCAGAAATTATAGTGCCTTTCACTGCTGATGAACTAAAGAAATTATGGGAAGATAATGAACCATGGCAAAGAGCTTGTGCTAATTTTTTGGGAGACATTAATAACAACTATCCAAAAAGCAAGCGTCTCAACTTCATAAAGAGAACTTCTTGGATCCTTCCTCGAATAGTCCGTGATGCTCCAATAACTGGAGCCAGTACATTCTATACTGATGCCAATAAATCAGGGAAGGCAGGTTACAAATCAGAAGACTTGGGTAAGGTGGAACAAAGTCCTTATGATTCTGTCCAGAAGGCAGAATTATATGCCATTCTTATGGTACTAAGAGATTTTAAAGAACCTATTAATATAGTTACTGATTCACAATATGCAGAAAGAGTTATTTTACATATTGAAACTGCTGAATTTATACCTGATGATACAGAACTAACCTCATTGTTTCTCCAGGTTCAAGATTTGATCACGAACAGGCTTTGCCCTATGTACATAACACACATCCGATCCCATACGGGTCTGCCAGGTCCTCTAGCACAAGGTAATGCTGAAATTGATCAATTATTGATTGGTAGTGTGCTTCAAGCCTCTGAATTTCATAAAAAACATCATGTTAATAGCAAAGGTTTGAAGAAAGAGTTTTCTATTACATGGCAACAAGCTAAGGAGATTGTGAAGAAATGCCCTACCTGCTCTTTCTATAACCAAACGCCACTGCCAGCAGGAGTTAATCCAAAGGGCACTCATAGAAATGAAATCTGGCAGATGGATGTGTTCCACTTTGCAGAATTTGGCAAATTGAAATATGTTCATCACACCATCGACACTTATTCAGGCTTTCAGTGGGCAACTGCTTTAAGTTCAGAAAAAGCTGATTCAGTAATCACTCATTTATTAGAAGTCATGGCTATCATGGGTATACCTACACAAATAAAGACAGATAATGGTCCTGCTTATGTCTCTAGGAAGATGAAACGGTTTTTTGATCATTACAATATCAAGCATGTTACAGGTATACCATACAATCCTACAGGTCAAGCAGTCATAGAAAGATCAAATCGAACTATAAAGGATATGTTGAACAAACAGAAAGGGGTGGAAAACACCCCTAGAAATAGGTTACATAATGCTTTGTTAACCTTGAATTTTCTCAACGCTAACAAGAAGGGAACGACGGCTGCAGAAAGACATTGGATAATGGAAAAGTCTGCTGAACTAAATCAACCAGTTTATTTCAAGGATGTACTAACCTCACAATGGAAGCCAGGAGATGTGCTGCGTTGGGGAAGGGGTTTTGCTCTTATCTCCACAGGTGAGGAAAAATTATGGATACCGTCAAAATTAATAAAGGTTCGGTTTGAGGAAGAGAAGTCACTTGGAAAAGATAAATAACAATTCATTCACAAGGATGACCAACATACAGATGGTAAGGATTACTAATAGGATGGGGGCAGGGTTCTTTTCTTATCTCCACAGGAAAATATTCATCTCCAAAGAATTTGAGGGACCCTGAATATTTAATTACTGATGGATGGAAAATAGATACGACCCATTAAACATCAACAATAAAATTCTATACGTATCGTAAGTATTGGTTTTATATATATTTATGTATATTTATATGTTTTATTGAACACTTCTTTATAAATGTGTAGAGCTGGTTTTGGAGTTGGACTATGGCTCAGTCCTTCTTCAATTCCAAGCCTGTTGATAAGAGATATTTCAAAGTTTCTGTCTCAGGTCAGGAGCCATGAAATGGGACAGAATAAGAATAATTTTATACTTGATAAACTTTCTTTGCCTTCCCTCACATCTGTGTCTTTCTTTATATGTCAGTATAAGTCCTTGTTGTTAATGTTTAAATTTCCCATAACAAGCAACATATTTTCCTACAGTAATTTTGGAAGTTTCCAGGATGAAGATGGGGCCCCACAACATCAACTCAATCTGGTTTTTATGACGTCATGATTTTTTTTTAAGCGCTAATTTTAGACCTGTTTTTTGGTACCAACTGCAAGAGACAATTTCATATGATGCACATTTTTGACAACGCTCTGGCCGGACCTTATCGAAACACACAAAGACTAGTTATATTTTTCTTAAGTCAAAGGTTAATTTGGGAATTTTACCATCGTTTGCTTTCACAGGGGCCCCTAAGAAGAACGTCGCCCCCATGTCAGCTAGAAGCAATCTAAGAGGACGACGTCCCCTCTCCCAACAGAGTTTGCCCACAGGGTTAGGGACATCTTTTAGTGGTTGGTTTAGGAGTGATGGGATGGGGAGATATTGTATGTAATTAGGGATAAAAAAAAGGGGGGGGGGATTAACTGGGTTGATGGGATGATTGGTATTTGTGACTTACTGTTTTTAGAAAATTATGTTGGTACTGTTTCTTGTATATTGATATATTGAATATTGAATGTGAGTGTTCCTACCTCTATTTTGGTATAAGAGTATGCTTATATTGTATGGATACATCTATCATATCACAATGTACATTTCTACCTCTGGTACTATTTATGTAATAACATTGTTTACATTTGATAAGTAATGACATTGTTTACAAGTGAAGATCATTGTCTTCATACATTGCACAATTGTTTATTCCCTTAGTTTTCAAATTAGATAGGTATTGAGAATTACATGTTTGTCATATTATTTTTAGGTTAATCAGGTCTTTTAGATACATAGAGATTATTTTCAGTATAGATAGTATTATCTTCAGCCTCTTTGAAGAGCTGTAGAAAATGGCCTTTAATCTAACCTAGAATTCTGTGCCATCGAGACACAATTTACTCCTGGCAACACCACTCTACTCCCGAGAGAACGTTGAGCACCAAAGACACTCCACTGGGAGCTTGTCTTCCTGGCAGAACTGGCCTTTGGGTTAAGAAAAACCCATACCTCAACTACTGACTAAGATATAAACAGGATTGTCTTATCTTGCCAAGACAGGGTAGGATAATCCTAAGAAAGTTCCTTGCATTTGAGAATGGTATGTCAGTTATGTTAGGCCTTAGCCAAAGTTGGTTGACTCAACATTGCAAACGAGATTTTGGGTGATTGCCCAGGCAGTCAGTTGTCTCTGTCATTTGTTGCACATTTTGGATATCTCTTTTTTGTTAAGTAATATTTACTCCCTTCTCAGATCTTTGATGGAGTTGAAGATTATTTAATTGTAGTTACTCTTTAGCAAAACTTTTGCTCTCAATATTGTTTGTTATATTTATCATTTGTTATTATTGTTATAGTTATATTCGGTTTAGTTGTGTCTTATTTAGACAAAAGAGGGAGATAAAGGGGTTAAATCAGCTCCCTTTAGAGGGCGGGGTTTGCCTCAGGCGAATCCATACCAATAAAGGGTGCACGGAGAGGCGGCTCTTCCCTTTTGTTCCTCGCTACCAGTGCTATGCTGGAACTTTGGTTCAGTAAGTTTAACAATAAACTGGTAAATATTCTTTGATATCTGCATTGCCTTTATTTTGTGCCGGTACACTGGAGGACATTCAGGCATGATGTGGAGGTTGCCTTCAATGGAATCATCATGATGGTGGTAAAGGTACAGGACCGGATCATTCTCGTTGACAATGTAGAAACAGGTCGTTATGGTCTGCAACTCACCTGAGACCACGCCACTCCACTCTTCCTTAGAGCCTGGCATGATGTGGAGGTTGCCTTCCAGGTAGTCATCCAGGAGGTGGTAAATGTACAAGACCGGATCTTTCTTGTAGGTAATATAAAACCAGGTCTTCATGATTGGCACCTCTTCTAGGACCATCCCGTTCCAGTCTTTCTTAAAGCCATTTGTGCCCATTAATGTATGTTTCACTGCTCTGCCAACTATGGTGTTTGAGAGATGAGTGTCTGTCACCTGAGGAAATGGCACATTATTAGGCAGGATCTTCAGGTTTAAAATCCTTTCATCACTATGAAGCTCCAAGCCATAGACACAATCAATCCCATCATATTTCAACAGAGAGAGGGATATGTTGGCAGTTGATCTAGAATGATGGCTTTCCAATGGGTGACTGGTTCATTGGCTTCCTTCCAGCCATGAGAAATTCTGCGGCCAACAATATTCTCCAGGGCCTCAAAAGGCTTACTAAGTTTTTGCTTCTGGAGCGATGGCCCATTCTTCCTCTGGAGATGTGGCATGCAACTCATACTAAGAGGCATCTTCATCATGGCGGGAGACTTTCTGAGATAGGCCACAGCACTCCTGTTCCACTGTCTCTTGGCTCTGTTTCTGTGCTTGGGCTTCATAGCTGCCAATCTCTGCATAGGAAGAACTCTTCAGTTTAAATCAGACACAAAGTGGTTTCCTCCACCATAAGTGCCTGCAAGGATAAGAAGGTGAGGATATGAGGTCAAGGCTCTTTTTAGGAATAACTTTGGAGCAGGTGAAAAAGGCAGGGCTGAATAGATTTGGATACCTAAATGGAATATGTTCTTAAGAAATTAATAGGAAAAGTATCAAACTCTTGTCTACAGCTCAGTATATGTGTATAAGAGACATATTCCTGCTGCAAAATGCAATTGACCTCTACTGAGAAACCTACTTCCTGACTTACTATATCAATGAGAGAGGAAGCTATGCCTATACCTAAAGTGAGAAAGAAATATCTGAACAGATGGCAAAGAATTCAAAGAACAGCCACTCCTCTCCTTACCACTCAAGCTACTGGTTAGTTGGCTGATCTATAACCACCTGCCCAAGGTCATGGCACTCCAGTCCACTGGCTCTCTCTATTGTGTCTCCTGATCCAGATCCAGGTTGATTACATAAAGATATTCTGTATCTTCATTAGAGAAGTGAGTACTGTGAGTCAAACTGCCAAAAGAAAGAAACATTAATCTGTGCAACAGCACCTATTAGAAATAATTATCTTTTAAAACACATATGGACAAAGAGGATCTTTGCCATTTAAGTGGACTGAGGAATTGGACATTTTTAGCAAAGATAGAGTGGGGAGAATACCTGACATTAACCGTCCCCCAGCCATCAAATATAGGAGCTGTTCACGACATAAATTTTGGACCCAGAGCAGATTTGAAAGAAACCTTTCTTTGACTACAGAGGTCCTAGTTGCTTCCTAAATATATTTACCAAAAGAAAATATCTTGGCTCTCTAGATTCCAACTTCTGGAAATTTGGTTGAACAGTTGTGGAGCCCAAGAGCTGAACTGACCTCCTCAGCAAACGTGAAGATAGTAAGCCCACCTTCACAGAAGACCAGTGCTTCATGTGGAACAGAGTTGCTACCCCCAACCAAAGCTTTGTGACATCATCAAGGCTCTACTTATGTCATAAAACTTTTCCTAGCCAGGTTTCTTCCCTACTAACCCCCAGAAATATCCAGCATACAGGTCTTAAAATGCTGCTCATACAGCCCCATGAAGACCCAAAATAAAAACCCCAATCTTCTTCCCAATTACTTGAGTCATATTTTCCAAGTAACTCAACCTTTTTATGTGTGTTTTTTTTCTGTATAATAATTTTTGGTCTGAGTCAACAACTCACATGAATTTTTTTTTCCTAACTCCAATGTCCTCATTGGTTATTTTCTATTGATTTTTCCATTACTTCATAATAATAATTATCAAACTTTCCACTTCTCTTCCTCCTCACACATTCTTCTTGCTCCGCAAATAAACCTCTCCACTCAAACACCAGTCCAAATAGAGGGCAGGGTACTTTGAGCTGTGGGAAGTCCAAGCCCACCCTTCATCCATCCAGATTTAGCAAGGTATGCATCCACAAAAAATATGATCACAAAAAGCCAGTGTATGATATGCAGACAATTGCAAGTGCCATTATCTTTGGCTTCTCCTTCTGACCCAATTGTCAGCCATATTCAGAGCTTCCAGTTTGATCCCATGTTCTTTCATTCCCAGGTCACTGGATTAGTTGAAATCCCCTTAGTTCAGGCACAGTGTCTCATAGTGTGGACCAAGCCCTTATATTCCTGACATCCTTGCTCTTTTTCTCCATCCATCTGCTCTTCCACTGGAGCTTGGAAGCTCCATCTAGTTTTCTGATTTTGACCCTGACTTGATCTCCATCATTTGCCAAACAAAAGTTCCATGGTGGTTTTCAAGATAGTCAGTCATCAGTCTGACTATGGGACAAGGCACACATAGTACCTAGGGACGTGTCACAGTGCGGTCAACTTCTCCTCCCTATAGAGAGGGTCACCCTAGGGCCTTCTGAGAACCACTCGAGAGATATCGATCTTGACATCCCCAGAATGGCCCCATAAATTGAGATATCATCAGTGTATGTGCATTAACATGTGTGTGTGTTTGTGTGTGTGTATTTAAATCACAATATCAAAGGGATTGTAATATTGAAGTTTCTTCTCATCTTGAGAAGAATATTTGCTACAGAAACACTCTCACAGTAATAGTGAGAGTGTAAACTATCTAAGAAAGGAGAAATAACTGGAGGAATCCCCCAGGAGTTAGGCTCAGTGTCCCAGGAATTACGCACACGGAAAGTCAATGAACTCAGTGATGCAAGATAAAACCCAGCCTAAATAAAACCCTAAATCATTTAGGTGGAACATGAGATACTCTTACAACAGTTACAAGAGGTCTAAAATGCCTGGACTGGAACATAAGGGGAACACAATGACGTGGAGCTGAGAATGCATGGCAAAACTGATTGGATCTGGCAAAAATTATGTAAGCATACCAAGGAAATCACCAGTGGGACAAAACCCTAAGAAATCTGTATGACAACATATCATGTTGAACATAATGAGATTTATAGACAAAGGAAAGATCTTAATTATGTCACTGTCACACAGGTGATGATGAACCAGTTCCATCGTAGAGTGACTCCCTGCTGTGTTTAAGATAACCTGTCAATTCTGTCTAGTCAGTTACAAGGAAATTTGCATTAATTGCACAGATTAACTATCAGCATCATTTACTGCACAATCAAAGGCAAGGCAAAGAAATCATAGACATGTTGTTGAATGCTGATGATGTTATTGGGAGTTTTGATGGGTTTTTTTCTTAAAGGGAATTCATCGGTGACTCTCATGCATGAAGCAGATCCTTTCTCTGTGATGTTTCCTGAATAGCCACTGAGATACCAGCCCATTGAGTTGTGGTCTCTCTCTCTTTTAAAAAGCAACTTCTACCTTCACCTTGATCTCTTGCTTGAGCTTCCCTTCCGGCTACTAGGCTCCTTTTCTGATCCTGCAGAGGGCTTTTGTAAGGGATTGTGATCTCTAAGTTTTTCCCCTTTCAAGAACTAATCATTCTATTAATCACAATTCTAAACTGCTGTGGGAGTTTGTTTGTGACTTATGCCTTCACATGTGATACAAGCGACCTGTGTGTATAGGGTCTTCTCTCTGTTCATGCGGGGAAGGCATGGCAGCAGGAGTAGATGGCTGCTCATTCTCTGTAAGGAAATCAGTAAACAGTGGGGACCAAGTACAAGGATGTCCTGAAATATTAAGTCTTGTCCTTTCAAGGCCCCAAAGCCTCCAGCTAGGTTCAGGGTCACGACAATCTCCAAAACCCACCGAGCATGAAGTATTCAGAACCAGAAGCCTGTGTGTGCCATATCACATTAATTCATCGTGAGTACACCAATCTGTTTTTTTTTAATTCTAAATTATTTTGTCCCATCAGAACGATCTATATTACCAATTAACCAAATTTGCTGCATCTTTGGTGTCCTAGAATTGCTTTAAATTGTTGCTGGGAAAGTCTTACAAACCTTCCTGTGCTGTTATGAGACCTTTAGGGGACAGCACTTATTTCCGAAATCAAAGGCAGTTGGGTTCAATCCTATGGTTAGCTGTTAGCTAGACACTGGAAGGATTGATTTGACTAAGAAAGGGAGACAGAATACATGGAGGCAGGTAACCTTTCCTTTGCAAAATGACCCATTTGGAGGCCTTACTTCAGGCTCTTCTCTTCTCCTAATCTTGGTTTTTTTATTAGTTTAGGAGAAGAATTAAAACTCCATTTACAGTATCTGTGAACCTGAATGAGTTAAGTATGTGTGACCAACTTGATGTCTGCCTGTCTGTCAACAGGGCCAGAGTTCAGGGGCATCTGATGCATAGCACAGGAATGTCAGCCATCAATCTCTGGTCCACCTAACTCTACAGCATTAGAGTTGTCATGGTTGCTCATCTGACCTTCCTCATATGATCTCCATCCACAGAGATGTCAGAAAAATCCTCCCCTGAGAGGGCAAGTTCTTTACAAATGAAAGATTATACAACAGAAGACACATGGGAGATTTATATGGGCAAGCTGTTGAAAGGATAAAGTGACAGAAGAAGTTTATTGATTAATTAAAGAAAGAATCCGCTTCAGCTTATAGGTTAGAACATAGGTAGGTGGAGTAAACAAAATAGAATGCCGGGAGGAAGAGTTAGTGAGCTCAGAGAAGCCATGCTCCCCTCTCCCCGGCAGATGCCATAGCTCTGCTCTCTGAGGCAGATGTCGATGCAGCCAGCCACCATGTCAGACATGCTGAATTTTTCCTGGTAAGTGCACCTCGTTATACTACACTGATTATTAGAAATGGGTTAAAATGCTGAATCTAATGGGCCAGCAGTGTTTAAAAGAATACAGTTTTTGTGTATTTATTTCAGGCATAACCTTCATGCGGCCGTGGTGCTGGGGACACAGCCTCGCTGCTCAAATAACTACAGAATGGCTTGCAGCCTTGTGGACAACTGAATCCACTGAAAGGCTGAGAAAGCTTGGGAAAGTGTAAAGCATGTTTTCTTGTTAGCAGCGATTTCTCAGTCTGCTCTGCTTGCTAGAAGAAAGCAAGGGCTCTCATCTAAAAGAGGCTTGCTGACTCAGCTTCAGCTGCAAAACCCTGCAGCCCTTAAGAGGTCCTGCCACAAAACATTTAAATGGTGTTGATAAAAGCCAACTGAATGCTTGTATGTTTTCAGCAGTAGCAGGAAAAAAAAAACTGTGTTGTTTTAAAATGCCGGCTTTCTGTGCCATCCTGCCTGGGCAAACTCTGACTGTTTGAGGAAGGAGGGCCAGCTACAGAAAGAGGGCTTGAGTGTTGTCTGTTGCAGCCTCTTTGATGGCAAGGACCTTGAAACACTGTAGACTTGTGGCACTGAATGCGGCTCTGTTCGGTACCTCAGCCACAAGGTTGGAATGGCAGAAAGCTAAGAAATGGGCTACATCTGGCCAGCAAAGCCACGGCTTTAGTCCTACTGAGATTGCTTGGTAAATGAAAGACTCATGTGCTCAGAAAAACAGAGAGAGAAATAGAGTAAAGAGAGATTCAAAGACAAAGAAAATTTTTAAGTGATTTACAGTGTGTTAAAAATATGTGCAGGCTAAAATTTGAAGTTCTTAAAATTAAAAAAAGGAAGAGAGTTGTTGGGTGTAGTAGTACACACCTGGAAACCCAACACATGGGAGGCAGAGGGAGATTGACCTCTGTACCTTCAAGGTGAGGTAGCACACGCCTTTAATCCCAGTGCCTTGAAGGCAGAGACAAACAGATCTTTTTGAGTTCAATGTGTAGTAGCATACACCTTTAATCCCAATGCCTGAAAGGCAGAGAGAGGCAGATCTCTGAGACTTCAAGGACAGACAGGTATACAGAGTTATTCCAGGTCAAAGATACAGAGAACCTGTCTCAAAAGGCAAAAAATAAAAAGGAAAAATAAACAAAATAGAGGTTAAATTGAAGCGCACAAAGATGGAAAATTCACAGCGAATTTTGATATTGTATGCTATTATGCTCTTTTTGAATCATTTGAATTTTGAGGCAGTAGCAATAGCTGCTAAAAGATGTTTCTTTATAAAAGCTGCTGAAATAATCCAACATAGATATTTTGAAAATGCCTTGACTTTGAAATTTGGATCTAAGGACATGATGCTTTGGAAAGGAATTTCTATTTTGTTTTCACAGAGGCTGATAGTCTGTGGATGCCTCTATCCTAATATTGTAGGATGGACCACGCCCTATTTAAAGGTTGCTGTGAACACCTTTAAAAAATTGCTTCGCTCAACTGCCAACTGAGATAAATCAATAATGATGCCACCATTCAGCAGGAAGCATTTTGGAGAGAAAAAACTGCACCCACGTTCGCAAATATGGCTTATAAACATTCTTTTACATTTAAAGTGGGATGTGATATAGATATGAATATTTGCATTAGTATAGTTTTTGCTTTACTGATAGAGATTTTAGGTCAATTGTGTTATATGTATATGCAAATTTGATCTTAATTAAGGTATTGTGATTATGTGGTTCATTTAAAAATATAATGTATATAGGTTATTAATGGATAATCATTAATAATAGTCAAGTTGTAGTCATGTTAGTTAGATTTTCTAACTACATAGATATATATATATTTCAGTTAGATAGGCATTATTCATATCTCTCTAGACTGCAAAATAGGCTATTTAATGTTTTAGTACCTTAGGGTTTTTCATGACAGTGAGACACTCTACTCTTGGCAGCACATATCTACTTCAGGAAGAAGATGGACATCAAAGAGGATCCTTATGGAGTTTGATAGCCATTTGGGGAAGAAACTGCTCTTGCCTGGATTGTTGCATAAACTGTACACAGAAAACACTCAGAGAGAGGACTACTGAACTTGCCTAAAGGTGAGATGATCTTTTCGTGTTCCTGATTCAGGAAAGGGTCAGCAAAACATTCTTCAAGACAAGCAGATAGTGACTGCCTTTGAAATTTCCTGCTTCATGGAAATGTCTGCTGGAAACTATGGGCCTGTAGGCTGAGGGTGGAAACCCCAACGGTACAGAGGAACTTTGGGTGACTGTCCAGGCAGCGAGATGTCTCTGTCATTTCTAGAGTTGAAAATGGTTTACTTTTTGTTTGCTTAGGTAATACTGTATTATTCTGGAGTCTCTGATGGACTTGAAGAATAGATAGATAGTTATAGTGTTCCATTGTTATGATAAAAGATAAAATAGATATAAATATTGTAACTGTAATTCTTGCTTGATAACTGTTTTGTTATATGTAATTTTGCTATGTTAAAGTTAAAGATTCCATTCTTGTTTAAACAGAAATAGGAGTAATGATGGAGTATATGTCATTGGTTAATTAAATAAAGAAACTGTTTGGCCTGAAAGGTTAGAACATAGGTGGGTGGAATAAACATAATAGAATGCTGGGAGGAATAGGAATTGAGCTTAGAGATGCCATGCACCTCTCCCATGGGCAGAAATGGTAGCTCTGCACTCTGAGGCAGATGGCGATACAGCCAGCCACCAAGTCAGACATGCTAAATCTTTCCTTCTAAGCGCACCTCGTGCTGCAACATACATTATTAGACATGGGTTAAGAGGCCTAAAATATTGGGCAGGCAGTGTTTAAATGAATAGTTTTGCGTTGTTATTTCAGAGCATAACCTTACAAGGCGGCCCCATGGGGATGCAGCCCTGCTGCTCAAATTTCTACAATCAAGGGGGAAATGGAAGAAGGGAAGAAAGAAGAGAGAGAGACAGGGAAGAATGGATGAATTCAATCATTCCTTGGAAAAATGAGTGAAGCAATGAATGAGGAGACCTAGTAGGAAAAAATGTGCTGCATTCCCTCAGAGAGTCATGTCAAATTAAGGATTGACAAGGTTTTCCACTAAGGAGGAGGCTTATTCCATTTTACCTTCTTTGTGCTCCAGGCCCACCCACAAGAGTGATGATGAGGACAGGGAGAAGAAGAGGAGAGGGTGTACCAGAATTCCCTGGTACAACTTCTCACCCAAATTCTAGCCAAATCACCTGACCTGGGACAGCTTATCTATATGCTGGACCCTAACTCCCAGTTTGACAACTCTAACATTTTAACCAAGTTTGTGAAGATGAAGGAACCAAAAATAGCCCAGTTACAGGATGGCAGGTTCCTTACAGGATGGGAGTCAGACATCAGTACCATACTGGTATTTGGCGGTTTGATGGGTGTGTGGGGTCTTTGCCAGACTCCACCTAGCATCATGGATTCCCTACTTTACTGATATTATGGAGTTCGGTGCATTCATCATATGTGTGCATGTCACACACTTTTGGGCATCATATGTACATGTTTATCCTGTGTGTGGGTGAGTGTGTTCATGAGTTTTATAGCCCAAGTACTACAGAACATGATCAATGAAAGGGAACACTGTTTTCCAGATATGGCAGGGCAATTATTTAAATGAACTGACAAGGGTTGGATGGCATGGATAAGACCTATGAGAGTTCAAGGCATACCGAATCCAGTCATGACAAAGTAGGTGGCAGACAGAATTCTGGCAAAACTAAGTAGGTAGCTTGATGTCCAACTTACTGGAGAAGAGCAACTGAGCGGAGACACTTTTCACTAAGCAACATGCTCTAGTGGAGATCAAACATCCTTTGACTTACAGCCAGTACGAATTAAACCATTCATCAAATGAAACCTAATTTTCTCTGATTTTGAGTATACATTTGCGTCCCTTCCTGATTAATCTACTCTTTATCCTCTTAAGTCCCAATACCTCACGCTGATATCGGTCACATCTTTCCATTTGACATGGTTTTCCCTCAAGCTTCATACCGCCCCGAGATCATACAACTTTTTGTCCCCTCTCCACTGCTTCCTTGACAGCCATCTTGTCCTTTACCACACCACGCATCCCCAGTCCTTTACTCTCCAAGGGGAAAAGACCATAAATCCTGCTTTGTTTTGAGGCATGTATTTCTGTGATGCCCCATCCACCAAACACAATCCATTATTGACCAAATAACACAACATGTTAACAAATTTTTATTCTTTGAGAAAGAATAATCCATTGGAAAGATACCAGGATTCATAGAAGACCTGAGGTATCTCTGAAAAAACACACTCCCAAAGAGAGAATTAAGTCTGCCCCTCAGAATTTGAGAATTTCACTTTAACAGATCTTCACCAAATCATAGACATAGATATGGAAGTCATTATCAAACTTGATGAAATACACAGAAGGTTTGTTGGGAACTTGGCAAATAATTTTACCTATCTCTTGGGTTCCATCTTTTTTGTTGTACTGCACTCTTTTGCCCTCCAAGGAATCCCTCCCTAATTCCAAAGTCACCTCTACTGGAGGACATTCAGGCGTGATGTGGAGGTTGCCTTCAATGGAATCATCATGATGGTGGTAAAGGTACAGGACCGGATCATTCTCGTTGACAATGTAGAAACAGGTCGTTATGGTCTGCACCTCATCTGGGACCACGCCACTCCACTCTTCGTTAGATCCTGGCATGATGTGGAGGTTGCCTTCCAGGTAGTCATCCAGGAGGTGGTAAATGTACAAGACGGGATCTTTCTTGTAGGTAATATAAAACCAGGTCTTCATGATTGGCACCTCTTCTAGGACCATCCCGTTCCAGTCATTCTTAGAGCCATTTGTGCCCATGAATGTGTGTTTCACTGCTCTGCCAACTATGGTGTTTGAGAGATGAGTGTCTGTCACCTGAGGAAATGGCACATTATTAGGCAGGATCTTCAGGTTTAAAATCCTTTCATCACTATGAAGCTCCAAGCCATAGACACAATCAATCCCATCATATTTCAACAAATAGAGAGAGGGATATGTTGGCAGTTGATCTAGAATGATGGCTTTCCAATGGGTGACTGGTTCATTGGCTTCCTTCCAGCCATGAGAAATTCTGCGGCCAACAATATTCTCCAGGGCCTCAAAAGGCTTACTAAGTTTTTGCTTCTGGAGCGATGGCCCATTCTTCCTCTGGAGATGTGGCATGCAACTCATACTAAGAGGCATCTTCATCATGGCGGGAGACTTTCTGAGATAGGCCACAGCACTCCTGTTCCACTGTCTCTTGGCTCTGTTTCTGTGCTTGGGCTTCATAGCTGCCAATCTCTGCATAGGAAGAACTCTTCAGTTTAAATCAGACACAAAGTGGTTTCCTCCAACATAAGTGCCTGCAAGGATAAGAAGGTGAGGATGTGAGGTCAAGGCTCTTTTTAGGAATAACTTTGGAGCAGGTGAAAAAGGCAGGGCTGAATAGATTTGCATACCTAAATGGAATATGTTCTTAAGAAATTAATAGGAAAAGTATCAAACTCTTGTCTACAGCTCAGTATATGTGTATCAGAGACATATTCCTGCTGCAAAATGCAATTGACCTCTACTGAGAAACCTACTTCCTGACTTACTATATCAATGAGAGAGGAAGCTATGCCTATACCTAAAGTGAGAAAGAAATATCTGAACAGATGGCAAAGAATTCAAAGAACAGCCACTCCTCTCCTTACCACTCAAGCTACTGGTTAGTTGGCTGATCTATAACCACCTGCCCAAGGTCATGGCACTCCAGTCCACTGGCTCTCTCTATTGTGTCTCCTGATCCAGATCCAGGATGATTACATAAAGATATTCTGTATCTTCATTAGAGAAGTGAGTACTGTGAGTCAAACTGCCAAAAGAAAGAAACATTAATCTGTGCAACAGCACCTATTAGAAATAATTATCTTTTAAAACACATATGGACAAAGAGGATCTTTGCCATTTAAGTGGACTGAGGAATTGGACATTTTTAGCAAAGATAGAGGGGGAGAATACCTGACATTAACCATCCCCCATCTGTCAAATATAGGAGCTGTTAACGACATAAATTTTGGACCCAGAGCAGATTTGAAAGAAACCTTTCTTTGACTACAGAGGTCCTAGTTGCTTCCTAAACATATTTACCAAAAGAAAATATCTTGGCTCTCTAGATTCCAACTTCTGGAAATTCGGTTGAACAGTTGTGGAGCCCAAGAGCTGAACTGACCTCCTCAGCCAGCGTGAAGATAGTAAGCCCACCTTCACAGAAGACTAGTGCTTCATGTGGAACAGAGTTGCCACCCCCAACCAAAGCTTTGTGACATCATCAAGGCTCTACATATGTCATAAAACTCCTCCTAGCCAGGTTTCTTCCCTACTAACCCCCAGAAATATCCAGCATACAGGTCTTAAAATGCTGCTCATACAGCCCCATGAAGACCCAAAATAAAAACCCCAATCTTCTTCCCAATTACTTGAGTCATATTTTTCAAGTAACTCAACCCCTTTATGTGTTTTATTTTTCTGTAAAATAATTTTTGGTCTGAATCAACAACTCACATGAATGTTTTTTTTTCCTAGCTCCAATGTCCTCATTGGTTATTTTCTATTGATTTTTCCATTACTTCATAATAATAATTATCAAACTTTCCACTTCTCTTCCTCCTCCCACATTCTACTTGCTCTGCAAATAAACCTCTCCACTCAAACACCAGTCCAAATAGAGGGCAGTGTACTTTGAGCTGTGGGAAGTCCAAGCCCACCCTTCATCCATCCAGATTTAGCAAGGTATGCATCCACAAAAAATATGATCACAAAAAGCCAGTGTATGATATGCAGACAATTGCAAGTGCCATTATCTTTGGCTTCTCGGTCTGCCACAAATGTCAGCCACATTCAGAGCTTCCAGTTTGATCCCATGTTCTTTCATTCCCAGGTCACTGGATTAGTTGAAATCCCCTTAATTCAGGCACAGTGTCTCATAGTGTGACCAAGCCCTTATATTCCTGACATCCTTGCTCTTTTTCTCCATCCATCTGCTCTTCCAATGGAGCTTGGAAGCTCCATCTAGTTTTCTGATTTTGACCCTGACTTGATCTCCATCATTTGCCAAACAAAAGTTCCATGGTGGTTTTCAAGATAGTCAGTCATCAGTCTGACTATGGGACAAGGCACACATAGTTCCTAGGGACATGTCACAGTGCGGTCAACTTCTCCTCCCTGCTTAAGTACCTAGAGAGGGTCACCCTATGGCCTTCTGAGAACCACTCGAGAGATATCGATCTTGTCATCCCCAGAATGGCCCCATAAATTGAGATATCATCAGTGTATGTGCATTAACTTGTGTGTGTTTGTGTGTGTGTATTTAAATCACAATAACAAATGGATTGTAATATTGAAGTTTCTTCTCATCTTGAGAAGAATATTTGCTACAGAAACACTCTCACAATAATAGTGAGAGTGTAAACTGTCTCATCAAGGAGAAATAACTGGAGGAATCACCCAGGAGTTAGGCTCAGTGTCCCAGGAATTACGCCCAAGGAAAGTCAATGAACTCAGTGGTGGAAGATAAAACCCAGCCTAAATAAAACCCTAAATCATTTAGGTGGAACATGAGATACTCTTACAACAGTTACAAGAGGTCTAAAATGCCTGGACTGGAACATAACGGGAACACAATGACGTGGAGCTGAGAGTGCATGGCAAAACTGATTGGATCTGGCAAAAATTATGTAAGCATACCAAGGAAACCACCAGTGGGACAAAACCCTAAGAAATCTGTATGACAACATATCATGTTGAACATAATGAGATTTATAGACAAAGGAAAGATCTTAATTATGTCACTGTCACACAGGTGATGATGAACCAGTTCCATCGTAGAGTGACTCCCTGCTGTGTTTAAGATAACCTGTCAATTCTGTCTAGTCAGTTACAAGGAAATTTGCATTAATTGCACAGATTAACTATCAGCATCATTTACTGCACAATCAAAGGCAAGGCAAAGAAATCATAGACATGTTGTTGAATGCTGATGATGTTATTGGGAGTTTTGATGGGTTTTTTTCTTAAAGGGAAATCATCGGTGACTCTCATGCATGAAGCAGATCCTTTCTCTGTGATGTCTCCTGAATAGCCACTGAGATACCAGCCCATTGAGTTGTGGTCTCTCTCTCTTTTACAAAGCAACTTCTACCTTCAGCTTGATCTCTTGCTTGAGCTTCCCTTCCGGCTACTAGGCTCCTTTTCTGATCCTGCAGAGGGCTTTTGTCAGGGATTGTGATCTCTAAGTTTTTCCCCTTTCAAGAACTAATCATTCTATTAATCACAATTCTAAACTGCTGTGGGAGTTTGTTTGTGACTTATACCTTCACATGTGATACAAGCGACCTGTGTGTATAGGGTCTTCTCTCTGTTCATGTGGGGAAGGCATGGCAGCAGGAGTAGATGGCTGCTCATTCTCTGTAAGGAAATCAGTAAACAGTGGGGACCAAGTACAAGGATGTCCTGAAATATTAAGTCTTGTCCTTTCAAGGACCCAAAGCCTCCAGCTAGTTTCAGGGTCACGACAATCTCCAAAACCCACCGAGCATGAAGTATTCAGAACCAGAAGCCTGTGTGTGCCATATCGCATAAATTCATCGTGAGTACACCAATCTGTTTTTTTTTAATTCTAAATTATTTTGTCCCATCAGAACGATCTATATTACCAATTAACCAAATTTGCTGCATCTTTGGTGTCCTAGAATTACTTTAAATTGTTGCTGGGACAGTCTTACAAACCTTCCTGTGCTGTTATGAGACCTTAAGTGGACAGCACTTTTTTCCGAAATCAAAGGCAGTTGGGTTCAATCCTATGGTTAGCTGTTAGCTAGACACTGGAAGGATGGATTTGACTAAGAAAGGGAGACAGCATACATGGAGGCAGGTAACCTTTCCTTTGCAAAATGACCCATTTTGAGGCCTTACTTCAGGCTCTTCTCTTCTCCTAATCTTGGTTTTTTTATTAGTTTAGGAGAAGAATTAAAACTCCATTTACAGTATCTGTGAACCCGAATGAGTTAAGTATGTGTGACCAACTTGATGTCTGCCTGTCTGTCAACAGGGCCAGAGTTCAGGGGCATCTGATGCATAGCACAGGAATGTCAGCCATCAATCTCTGGTCCACCTAACTCTACAGCATTAGAGTTGTCATGGTTGCTCATCTGATCTTCCTCATATGATCTCCATCCACAGAGATGTCAGAAAAATCCTCCCCTGAGAGTGCAAGTTCTTGACAAATGAAAGATTATACAACAGAAGACACATGGGTGATTTATATGGGCAAGCTGTTGAAAGAATAAAGTGACAGAAGAAGTTTATTGATTAATTAAAGAAAGAATCCGCTTCAGCTTATAGGTTAGAACATAGTTAGGTGGAGTAAACAATATAGAATGCCGGGAGGAAGAGGTAGTGAGCTCAGAGAAGCCATGCTCCCCTCTCCCCGGCAGATGCCATAGCTCTGCTCTCTGAGGCAGATGTCGATGCAGCCAGCCACCATGTCAGACATGCTGAATTTTTCCTGGTAAGTGCACCTCGTTATACTACACTGATTATTAGAAATGGGTTAAAATGCTGAATCTAATGGCCAGCAGTGTTTAAAAGAATAAAGTTTTTGTGTATTTATTTCAGGCATAACCTTCATGCGGCCTTGGTGCTGGAGACACAGCCTCGCTGCTCAAATAACTACAGAATGGCTTGCAGCCTTGTGGACAACTGAATCCACTGAAAGCCTGAGAATGCTTGGGAAAGAGTAAAGCATGTTTTCTTGGTAGCAGCGATTTCTCGGTCTACTCTGCTTGCTAGAAGAAAGCAAGGGCTCTCATCTAAAAGAGGCTTGCTGACTCAGCTTCAGCTGCAAAACCCTGCAGCCCTTAAGAGGTCCTGCCCCACAACATTTAAATGGTGTTGATAAAAGCCAACTGAATGCCTGTATGTTTTCAGCAGTAGCATGAAAAAAAACTGTGTTGTTTTAAAATGCCAGCTTTCTAGGCCATCCTGCCTGGGCAAACTCTGACTGTTTGAGGAAGGAGGGCCAGCTACAGAAAGAGGGCTTGAGTGTTGTCTGTTTCAGCCTCTTTGATGGCAAGGACCTTGAAACACTGTAGACTTGTGGCACTGAATGCGGCTCTGTTCGGTACCTCAGCCACAAGGTTGGAATGGCAGAAAGCTAAGAAATGGGCTACATCTGGCCAGCAAAGCCACGGCTTTAGTCCTCCTGAGATTGCTTGGTAAATGAAAGATTCATGTGGTCAGAAAAACAGAGAGAGAAATAGAGTAAAGAGAGATTCAAAGACAAAGAAAATTTTTAACTGATTTACAGTGTGTTAAAAATATGTGCAGGCTAAAATTTGAAGTTCTTAAAGTTAAAAAAAGGAAGAGAGTTGTTGGGTGTGGTAGTACACACCTGTAAACCCAACACATGGGAGGCAGAGGGAGATTGACCTCTGTACCTTCAGGGTGAGGTAGCACACGCCTTTAATCCCAGTGCCTTGAAGGCAGAGACAAACAGATCTTTGTGAGTTCAATGTGTAGTAGCATACACCTTTAATCCCAATGCCTGAAAGGCAGAGAGAGGCAGATCTCTGAGACTTCAAGGGCAGACATGTATACAGAGTTATTCCAGGTCAAAGATACAGAGAACCTGTCTCAAAAGGCAAAAAATAAAAAGGAAAAATAAACAAAATAGAGGTTAAATTGAAGCGCACAAAGATGGAAAATTCACAGCGAATTTTGATATTGTATGCTATTATGCTCTTTTTGAATCATTTGAATTTTGAGGCAGTAGCAATAGCTGCTAAAAGATGTTTCTTTATAAAAGCTGCTGAAATAATCCAACATAGATATTTTGAAAATGCCTTGACTTTGAAATTTGGATCTAAGGACATGATGCTTTGGAAAGGAGTTTTTATTTTGTTTTCACAGAGGGTGATAGTCTGTGGATGCCTCTATCCTAATATGGTAGGATGGACCACGCCCTACTTAAAGGTTGCTGTGAACACCTTTAAAAAATTGCTTCGCTCAACTGCCAACTGAGATAAATCAATAATGATGCCACCATTCAGCAGGAAGCATTTTGGAGAGAAGAAACTGCACCCACGTTCCCAAATATGGCTTATAAACGTTCTTTTACATTTAAAGTGGGTAGTGATATAGATATGAATATTTGCATTAGTATAGATTTTGCTTTACTGATAGAGATTTTAGGTCAATTTTGTTATATGTATATGCATTTTTGATCTAATTAAGGTATTGTGATTGTGTAGTTCATTTAAAAATATAATGTATATAGGTTATTAATGGATAATCATTAATAATCGTCAAGTTTGTAGTCATGTTAGTTAGATTTTCTAGCTACATAGATATATATATATATTTCAGTTAGATAGGCATTATTCATATCTCTCTAGACTAAAAATTAGGCTATTTAATATTTTAGCATCTTAGGGTTTTTCATGACAGTGAGACACTCTACTCTTGGCAGAACATATCTACTTCAGGAAGAAGATGGGCATCATAGAGGTTCCTTATGGAGTTTGATAGCCATTTGGGGAAGAAACTGCTCTTGCCTGGATTGTTGCATAAACTGTACACAGAAAACACTCAGAGAGAGGACTACTGAACTTGCCGAAAGGTGAGATGATCTTTTCGTGTTCCTGATTCAGGAAAGGGTCAGCAAAACATTCTTCAAGACAAGCAGATAGTGACTGCCTTTGAAATTTCCTGCTTCATGGAAATGTCTGCTGGAAACTATGGGCCTGTAGACTGAGGATGGAAACACCAACGGTACAGAGGAACTTTGGGTGATTGTCCAGGCAGCGATATGTCTCTGTCATTTCTAGAGTTTGAAAATGGCTTACTTTTTGTTTGCTTAGGTAATACTGTATTATTTTGGAGTCTCTGATGGAGTTGAAGAATAGATAGATAGTTATAGTTTTCCATTGTTATGATAAAAGATAAAATAGATATAAATATTGTAACTGTAATTCTTGCTTGATAACTGTTTTGTTATATGTAATTTTGCTATGTTAAAGTTAAAGATTCCGTTCTTGTTTAAACAGAAATAGGAGTAATGATGGAGTATAGGTCATTGGTTAATTAAATAAAGAAACTGTTTGGCCTGAAAGGTTAGAACATAGGTGGGTGGAATAAACATAAGAGAATGCTGGGAGGAATAGGAATTGAGCTTAGAGATGCTATGCACCTCTCCCATAGGCAGAAATGGTAGCTCTGCACTCTGAGGCAGATGGCGATACAGCCAGCCACCAGGTCAGACATGCTAAATCTTTCCTTCTAAGCGCACCTCATGCTGCAACATACATTATTAGACATGGGTTAAGAGGCTGAAAATAATGGGGCAGGCAGTGTTGAAATGAATAGTTTTGTGTTGTTATTTCAGAGCATAACCTTACAAGGCGGCCCCATGGGGATGCAGCCCTGCTGCTCAAATTTCTACAATCAAGGGGGAAATGGAAGAAGGGAAGAAAGAAGAGAGAGAGACAAGGAAGAATGGATGAATTCAATCATTCCTTGGAAAAATGAGTGAACCAATGAATGAGGAGACCTAGTACGAAAAAATGTGCTGCATTCCCTCAGAGAGTCAGGTCAAATTAAGGATTGACAAGGTTTTCCACTAAGGAGGAGGCTTATTCCATTTTACCTTCTTTGTGCTCCAGGCCCACCCACAAGAGTGATGATGAGGACAGGGAGAAGAAGAGGAGAGGGTGTACCAGAATTCCCTGGTACAATTTCTCACCCAAATTGTAGCCAAATCACCTGACCTGGGACAGCTGATCTACATGCTGGACCCTAACTCCCAGTATGACAACTCTAACATTTTAACCAAGTTTGTGAAGATGAAGGAACCAAAAATAGCCCAGTTACAGGATGGCAGGTTGCTTACAGGATGGGAGTCAGACATCAGTACCATACTGGTATTTGGCGGTTTGATGGGTGTGTGGGGTCTTTGCCAGACTCCACCTAGCATCATGGATTCCCTACTTTACTGATATTATGGAGTTCGGTGCATTCATCATATGTGTGCATGTCACACACTTGGGGGAATCATATGTACATGTTTATCCTGTGTGTGGGTGAGTGTGTTCATGAGTTTTATAGCCCAAGTACTACAGAACATGATCAATGAAAGGGAACACTGTTTTCCAGATATGGCAGGGCAATTATTTAAATGAACTGACAAGGGTTGGATGGCATGGATAAGACCTATGAGAGTTCAAGGCATACCGAATCCAGGCATGACAAAGTAGGTGGCAGACAGAATTCTGGCAAAACTATGTAGGTAGCTTGATGTCCAACTTACTGGAGAAGAGCAACTGAGCAGAGACACTTTTCACTAACCAACATGCTCTAGTGGAGATCAAACATCCTTTGACTTACAGCCAGTACGAATTAAACCATTCATCAAATGAAACCTAATTTTCTCTGATTTTGAGTATACATTTGTGTCCCTTCCTGATTAATCTACTCTTTATCCTCTTAAGTCCCAATACCTCACGCTGATATCGGTCACATCTTTCCATTTGACATGGTTTTCCCTCAAGCTTCATACCGCCCCGAGATCATACAACTTTTTGTCCCCTCTCCACTGCTTCCTTGACAGCCATCTTGTCCTTTACCACACCACGCATCCCCAGTCCTTTACTCTCCAAGGGGTAAAGACCATAAATCCTGCTTTGTTTTGAGGCATGTATTTCTGTGATGCCCCATCCACCAAACACAATCCATCATTGACCAAATAACACAACATGTTAACAAATTTTTATTCTTTGAGAAAGAATAATCCATTGGAAAAGATACCAGGATTCATAGAAGACCTGAGGTATCTCTGAAAAAACACATTCCCACAGAGAGAATTAAGTCTGCCCCTCAAAATTTGAGAATTTCACTTTAACAGATCTTCACCAAATCATAGACATAGATATGGAAGTCATTATCAACCTTGATGAAATACACAGAAGGTTTGTTGGGAACTTGGCAAATAATTTTACCTATCTCTTGGGTTCCATCTTTTTTGTTGTACTGCACTCTTTTGCCCTCCAAGGAATCCCTGCCTAATTCCAAAGTCACCTCTACTGGAGGACATTCAGGCGTGAGGTGGAGGTTGCCTTCAATGGAATCATCATGATGTTGGTAAAGGTACAGGACCGGATCATTCTCGTTGACAATGTAGAAACAGGTCGTTATGGTCTGCACCTCATCTGGGACCACGCCACTCCACTCTTCCTTAGAGCCTGGCATGATGTGGAGGTTGCCTTCCAGGTAGTCATCCAGGAGGTGGTAAATGTACAAGACGGGATCTTTCTTGTAGGTAATATAAAACCAGGTCTTCATGATTGGCACCTCTTCTAGGACCATCCCGTTCCAGTCATTCTTGGAGCCATTTTTGTCCATGAATGTATGTTTCACTGCTCTGCCAACTATGGTGTTTGAGAGATGAGTGTCTGTCACCTGAGGAAATGGCACATTATTAGGCAGGATCTTCAGGTTTAAAATCCTTTCATCACTATGAAGCTCCAAGCCATAGACACAATCAATCCCATCATATTTCAACAAATAGAGAGAGGGATATGTTGGCAGTTGATCTAGAATGATGGCTTTCCAATGGGTGACTGGTTCATTGGCTTCCTTCCAGCCATGAGAAATTCTGCGGCCAACAATATTCTCCAGGGCCTCAAAAGGCTTACTAAGTTTTTGCTTCTGGAGCGATGGCCCATTCTTCTTCTGGAGATGTGGCATGCAACTCATACTAAGAGGCATCTTCATCATGGCGGGAGACTTTCTGAGATAGGCCACAGCACTCTTGTTCCACTGTCTCTTGGCTCTGTTTCTGTGCTTGGGCTTCATAGCTGCCAATCTCTGCATAGGAAGAACTCTTCAGTTTAAATCAGACACAAAGTGGTTTCCTCCACCATAAGTGCCTGCAAGGATAAGAAGGTGAGGATGTGAGGTCAAGGCTCTTTTTAGGAATAACTTTGGAGTAGGTGAAAAAGGCAGGGCTGAATAGATTTGGATACCTAAATGGAATATGTTCTTAAGAAATTAATAGGAAAATTATCAAACTCTTGTCTACAGCTCAGTATATGTGTATCAGAGACATATTCCTGCTGCAAAATGCAATTGACCTCTACTGAGAAACCTACTTCCTGACTTACTACATCAATGAGAGAGGAAGCTATGCCTATACCTAAAGTGAGAAAGAAATATCTGAACAGATGGCAAAGAATTCAAAGAACAGCCACTCCTCTCCTTACCACTCAAGCTACTGGTTAGTTGGCTGATCTATAACCACCTGCCCAAGGTCATGGCACTCCAGTCCACTGGCTCTCTCTATTGTGTCTCCTGATCCAGATCCAGGTTGATTACATAAAGATATTCTGTATCTTCATTAGAGAAGTGAGTACTGTGAGTCAAACTGCCAAAAGAAAGAAACATTAATCTGTGCAACAGCACCTATTAGAAATAATTATCTTTTAAAACACATATGGACAAAGAGGATCTTTGCCATTTAAGTGGACTGAGGAATTGGACATTTTTAGCAAAGATAGAGTGGGGAGAATACCTGACATTAACCGTCCCCCAGCTATCAAATATAGGAGCTGTTAACGACATAAATTTTGGACCCAGAGCAGATTTGAAAGAAACCTTTCTTTGACTACAGAGGTCCTAGTTGCTTCCTAAACATATTTACCAAAAGAAAATATCTTGGCTCTCTAGATTCCAACTTCTGGAAATTCGGTTGAACAGTTGTGGAGCCCAAGAGCTGAACTGACCTCCTCAGCAACCATGAAGATAGTAAGCCCACCTTCACAGAAGACTAGTGCTTCATGTGGAACAGAGTTGCCACCCCCAACCAAAGCTTTGTGACAACATCAAGGCTCTACTTATGTCATAAAACTCCTCCTAGCCAGGTTTCTTCCCTACTAACCCCCAGAAATATCCAGCATACAGGTCCTAAAATGCTGCTCATACAGCCCCATGAAGACCCAAAATAAAAACCCCAATCTTCTTCCCAATTACTTGAGT
The DNA here is from genome assembly GCF_037038515.1 of Microtus pennsylvanicus. Lineage (NCBI taxonomy): Eukaryota > Metazoa > Chordata > Mammalia > Rodentia > Cricetidae > Microtus > Microtus pennsylvanicus. Next base: position 5,288,515 of record NW_027460879.1, on the reverse strand, counting down.
CATATTTTCCAAGTAACTCAACCCCTTTATGTGTTTTTTTTTCTGTAAAATAATTTTTGGTCTGAGTCAACAACTCACATGAATGTTTTTTTTTCCTAGCTCCAATGTCCTCAGTGGTTATTTTCTATTGATTTTTCCATTACTTCATAATAATAATTATCAAACTTTCCACTCCTCTTCCTCCTCCCACATTCTTCTTGCTGCGCAAGTAAACCTCTCCACTCAAACACCAGTCCAAATAGAGAGCAGGGTACTTTGAGCTGTGGGAAGTCCAAGCCCACCCTTCATCCATCCAGATTTAGCAAGGTATGCATCCACAAAAATTATGATCACAAAAAGCCAGTGTATGATATGCAGACAATTGCAAGTGCCATTATCTTTGGCTTCTCCGTCTGCCCCATTGTCAGCCACATTCAGAGCTTCCAGTTTGATCCCATGTTCTTTCATTCCCAGGTCACTGGATTAGTTGAAATCCCCTTAGTTCAGGCACAGTGTCTCATAGTGTTGACCAAGCCCTTATATTCCTGACATCTTTGCTCTTTTTCTCCATCCATCTGCTCTTCCACTGGAGCTTGGAAGCTCCATCTAGTTTTCTGATTTTGACCCTGACTTGATCTCCATCATTTGCCAAACTAAAGTTCCATGGTGGTTTTCAAGATAGTCAGTCATCAGTCTGACTATGGGACAAGGCACACATAGTTCCTAGGGACATGTCACAGTGCGGTCAACTTCTACCCCCTGCTTAAGTACCTAGAGAGAGTCACCCTATGGCCTTCTGAGAAGCACTCGAGAGATATCGATCTTGACATCCCCAGAATGGCTCCATTAATTGAGATATCATCAGTGTATGTGCATTAACTTGTGTGTGTTTGTGTGTGTGTATTTAAATCACAATAACAAATGGATTGTAATATTGAAGTTTCTTCTCATCTTGAGAAGAATATTTGCTACAGAAACACTCTCACAGTAATAGTGAGAGTGTAAACTATCTAAGAAAGGAGAAATAACTGGAGGAATCCCCCAGGAGTTAGGCTCAGTGTCCCAGGAATTACGCCCAAGGAAAGTCAATGAACTCAGTGATGGAAGATAAAACCCAGCCTAAATAAAACCCTAAATCATTTAGGTGGAACATGAAATACTCTTACAACAGTTACAAGAGGTCTAAAATGCCTGGACTGGAACATAAGGGCAACACAATGACGTGGAGCTGAGAGTGCATGGCAAAACTGATTGGATTGGAAAAAATTATGTAAGCATACCAAGGAAACCACCAGTGGGACAAAACCCTAAGAAATCTGTATGACAACATATCATGTTGAACATAATGAGATTTATAGACAAAGGAAAGATCTCAATTATGTCACTGTCACACAGGTGATGATGAACCAGTTCCATCGTAGAGTGACTCCCTGCTGTGTTTAAGATAACCTGTCAATTCTGTCTAGTCAGTTACAAGGAAATTTGCATTAATTGCACAGATTAACTATCAGCATCATTTACTGCACAATCAAAGGCAAGGCAAAGAAATCATAGACATGTTGTTGAATGCTGATGATGTTATTGGGAGTTTTGATGGTTTTTTTTCTTAAAGGGAAATCATCGGTGACTCTCATGCATGAAGCAGATCCTTTCTCTGTGATGTTTCCTGAATAGCCACTGAGATACCAGCCCATTGAGTTGTGGTCTAATCTCTTTTACAAAGCAACTTCTACCTTCAGCTTGATCTCTTGCTTGAGCTTCCCTTCCGGCTACTAGGCTCCTTTTCTGATCCTGCAGAGGGCTTTTGTAAGGGATTGTGATCTCTAAGTTTTTCTTCTTTCAAGAACTAATCATTCTATTAATCACAATTCTAAACTGCTGTGGCAGTTTGTTTGTGACTTATGCCTTCACATGTGATACAAGCGACCTGTGTGTATAGGGTCTTCTCTCTGTTCATGTGGAGAAGGCATGGCAGCAGGAGTAGATGGCTGCTCATTCTCTGTAAGGAAATCAGTAAACAGTGGGCACCAAGTACAAGGATGTCCTGAAATATTAAGTCTTGTCCTTTCAAGGCCCCAAAGCCTCCAGCTAGGTTCAGGGTCACGACAATCTCCAAAACCCACCCAGCATGAAGTATTCAGAACCAGAAGCCTGTGTGTGCCATATCACGTAAATTCATCGTGAGTAAACCAATCTGTTTTTTTTAATTCTAAATTATTTTCTTCCATCAGAACCATCTATATTACCAATTAACCAAATTTGCTGCATCTTTGGTGTCCTAGAATTGCTTTAAATTGTTGCTGGGACAGTCTTAATAACCTTCCTGTGCTGTTATGAGACCTTAAGGGGACAGCACTTATTTCAGAAATCAAAGGCAGTTGGGTTCAATCCTATGGTTAGCTGTTAGCTAGACACTGGAAGGATGGATTTGACTAAGAAAGGGAGACAGCATACATGGAGGCAGGTAACCTTTCCTTTGCAAAATGACCCATTTTGAGGCCTTACTTCAGGCTCTTCTCTTCTCCTAATCTTGGTTTTTTTTATTAGTTTAGGAGAAGAATTAAAACTCCATTTACAGTATCTGTGAACCTGAATGAGTTAAGTATGTGTGACCAACTTGATGTCTGCCTGTCTGTCAACAGGGCCAGAGTTCAGGGGCATCTGATGCATAGCACAGGAATGTCAGCCATCAATCTCTGGTCCACCTAACTCTACAGCATTAGAGTTGTCATGGTTGCTCATCTGATCTTCCTCATATGATCTCCATCCACAGAGATGTCAGAAAAATCCTCCCCTGAGAGTGCAAGTTCTTTACAAATGAAAGATTATACAACAAAAGACACATGGGAGATTTATATGGGCAAGCTGCTGAAAGGATAAAGTGACAGAAGAAGTTTATTGATTAATTAAAGAAAGAATCCGCTTCAGCTTATAGGTTAGAACATAGGTAGGTGGAGTAAACAAAATAGAATGCCGGGAGGAAGAGGTAGTGAGCTCAGAGAAGCCATGCTCCCCTCTCCCCGGCAGATGCCATAGCTCTGCTCTCTGAGGCAGATGTCGATGCAGCCAGCCACCATGTCAGACATGCTGAATTTTTCCTGGTAAGTGCACCTCGTTATACTACACTGATTATTAGAAATGGGTTAAAATGCTGAATCTAATAGGCCAGCAGTGTTTAAAAGAATACAGTTTTTGTGTATTTATTTCAGGCCTAACCTTCATGCAGCCGTGGTGCTTGGGACACAGCCTCGCTGCTCAAATAACTACAGAATGGCTTGCAGCCTTTTGGACAATTGAATCCACTGAAAGCCTGAGAAAGCCTGAGTAAAGCAAGTTTTCTTGGTAGCAGCGATTTCTCGGTCTGTTCTGCTTGCTAGAAGTAAGCAAGGGCTCTCATCTAAAAGAGGCTTGCTGACTCAGCTTCAGCTGCAAAACCCTGCAGCCCTTAAGGGGTCCTGCCACAAAACATTTAAATGGTGTTGATAAAAGCCAACTGAATGCTTGTATGGTTTCAGCAGTAGCAGGAAAAAAAAACTGTGTTGTTTTAAAATGCTGGGTTTCTGGGCCATCCTGCTTGGGCAAACTCTGACTGTTTGAGGAAGGAGGGCCAACTACAGAAAGAGGGCTTGAGTGTTGTCTGTTGCAGCCTCTTTGATGGCAAGGACCTTGAAACACTGTAGACTTGTGGCACTGAATGCGGCTCTGTTCGGTACCTCAGCCACAAGGTTGGAATGGCAGAAAGGTAAGAAATGGGCTCCATCTGGCCAGCAAAGCCACGGCTTTAGTCCTACTGAGATTGCTTGGTAAATGAAAGACTCATGTGGTCAGAAAAACAGAGAGAGAAATAGAGTAAAGAGAGATTCAAAGACAAAGAAAATTTTTAAATGATTTACAGTGTGTTAAAAATATGTGCAGGCTAAAATTTGAAGTTCTTAAAGTTAAAAAAAGGAAGAGAGTTGTTGGGTGTGGTAGTACACACCTGTAAACCCAACACATGGGAGGCAGAGGGAGATTGACCTCTGTACCTTCAAGGTGAGGTAGCACACGCCTTTAATCCCAGTGCCTTGAAGGCAGAGACAAACAGATCTTTGTGAGTTCAATGTGTAGTAGCATACACCTTTAATCCCAATGCCTGAAAGGCAGAGAGAGGCAGATCTCTGAGACTTCAAGGACAGACAGGTATACAGAGTTATTCCAGGTCAAAGATACAGAGAACCTGTCTCAAAAGGCAAAAAAAATAAAGAGGAAAAATAAACAAAATAGAGGTTAAATTGAAGTGCACAAAGATGGAAAATTCACAGCGACTTTTGATATTGTTTGCTATTAAGCTCTTTTTGAATAATTTGAATTTTGAGGCAGTAGCAATAGCTGCTAAAAGATGTTTCTTTATAAAAGCTGCTGAAATAACCCAACAGAGATTTTTTGAAAATGCCTTGACTTTGAAATTTGGATCTAAGGACATGATGCTTTGGAAAGGAGTTTCTATTTTGTTTTCACGGAGGGTGATAGTCTGTGGATGCCTCTATCCTAATATGGTAGGATGGACCACGCCCTACTTAAAGGTTGCTGTGAACACCTTTAAAAAATTGCTTCGCTCAACTGCCAACTGAGATAAATCAATAATGATGCCACCATTCAGCAGGAAGCATTTTGGAGAGAAAAAACTGCACCCACGTTCCCAAATATGGCTTATAAACGTTCTTTTACATGTAAAGACGGATGTGATATAGATATGAATATTTGCATTAGTATAGATTTTGCTTTACTGATAGAGAATTTAGGTCAATTTTGTTATATGTATATGCATTTTTGATCTAATTAAGGTATTGTGATTGTGTAGTTCATTTAAAAATATAATGTATATAGGTTATTAATGGATAATCATTAATAATAGTCAAGTTTGTAGTCATGTTAGTTAGATTTTCTAGCTACATAGATATATATATTTCAGTCAGATAGGCATTATTCATATCTCTCTAGACTACAATATAGGCTATTTAATGTTTTAGTACCTTAGGGTTTTTCATGACAGTGAGACACTCTACTCTTGGCAGCACATATCTACTTCAGGAAGAAGATGGGCATCACAGAGTATCCTTATGGAGTTTGATAGCCATTTGGGGAAGAAACTGCTCTTGCCTGGATTGTTGCATAAACTGTACACAGAAAACACTCAGAGAGAGGACTACTGAACTTGCCTAAAGGCGAGATGATCTTTTCGTGTTCCTGATTCAGGAAAGGGTCAGCAAAACATTCTTCAAGACAAGCAGATAGTGACTGCCTTTGAAATTTCCTGCTTCATGGAAATGTCTGCTGGAAACTATGGGCCTGTAGGCTGAGGATGGAAACACCAACGGTACAGAGGAACTTTGGGTGACTGTCCAGGCAGCGAGATGTCTCTGTCATTTCTAGAGTTTGAAAATGGCTTACTTTTTGTTTGCTTAGGTAATACTGTATTATTCTGGAGTCTCTGATGGAGTTGAAGAATAGATAGATAGTTATAGTTTTCCATTGTTATGATAAAAGATAAAATAGATATAAATATTGTAACTGTAATTCTTGCTTGATAACTGTTTTGTTATATGTAATTTTGCTATGTTAAAGTTAAAGATTCCGTTCTTGTTTAAACAGAAATAGGAGTAATGATGGAGTATATGTCATTGGTTAATTAAATAAAGAAACTGTTTGGCCTGCAAGGTTAGAACATAGGTAGGTGGAATAAACATAAGAGAATGCTGGGAGGAATAGGAATTTAGCTTAGAGATGTCATGCACCTCTCCTATGGGCAGAAATGGTAACTCTGCACTCTGAGGCAGATGGCGATACAGCCAGCCACCAGGTCAGACATGCTAAATCTTTCATTCTAAGCACACCTCTTGCTGCAACATACATTATTAGACATGGGTTAAGAGGCTGAAAATAATGGGGCAGGCAGTGTTGAAATGAATAGTTTTGTGTTGTTATTTCGGAGCATAGCCTTACAAGGCGGCCCCATGGGAATGTAGCCCTGCTGCTCAAATTTCTACAATCAAGGGGGAAATGGAAGAAGGGAAGAAAGAAGAGAGAGAGACAGGGAAGAATGGATGAATTCAATCATTCCTTGAAAAAATGAGTGAACCAATGAATGAGGAGACCTAGTAGGAAAAAATGTGCTGCATTCCCTCAGAGAGTCAGGTCAAATTAAGGATTGACAAGGTTTTCCACTAAGAGGAGGCTTATTCCATTTTACCTTCTTTGCTCCAGGCCCACACACAAGAGTGATGATGAGGACAGGGAGAAGAAGAGGAGAGGGTGTACCAGAATTCCCTGGTACAATTTCTCACCCAAATTGTAGCCAAATCACCTGACCTGGGACAGCTTATCTACATGCTGGACCCTAACTCCCAGTTTGACAACTCTAACATTTTAACCAAGTTTGTGAAGATGAAGAACCAAAAATAGCCCAGTTACAGGATGGCAGGTTCCTTACAGGATGGGAGTCAGACATCAGTACCATACAGGTGTTGGCGGTTTGATGGGTGTGTGGGGTCTTTGCCAGACTCCACCTAGCATCATGGATTCCCTACTTTACTGATATTATGGAGTTTGGTGCATTCATCATATGTGTGCATGTCACACACTAGTGGGCATCATATGTACATGTTTATCCTGTGTGTGGGTAGTGTGTTCATGAGTTTTATAGCCCAAGTACTACAGAACATGATCAATGAAAGGGAACACTGTTTTCCAGATATGGCAGGGCAATTATTTAAATGAACTGACAAGGGTTGGATGGCATGGATAAGACCTATGAGAGTTCAAGGCATACCGAATCCAGGCATGACAAAGTAGGTGGCAGACAGAATTCTGGCAAAACTAAGTAGGTAGCTTGATGTCCAACTAGCTGGAGAAGAGCAACTGAGCGGAGACACTTTTCACTAAGCAACATGCTCTAGTGGAAATCAAACATCCTTTGACTTACAGCCAGTACGATTTAAACCTTTCATCAAATGAAACCTAATTTTCTCTGATTTTGAGTATACATTTGTGTCCCTTCCTGATTAATCTACTCTTTATCCTCTTAAGTCCCAATACCTCACGCTGATATCGGTCACATCTTTCCATTTGACATGGTTTTCCCTCAAGCTTCATACCGCCCCGAGATCATACAACTTTTTGTCTCCTCTCCACTGCTTCCTTGACAGCCATCTTGTCCTTTACCACACCACACATCCCCAGTCCTTTACTCTCCAAGGGGAAAAGACCATAAATCCTGCTTTGTTTTGAGGCATGTATTTCTGTGATGCCCCATCCACCAAACACAATCCATCATTGACCAAATAACACAACATGTTAACAAATTTTTATTCTTTGAGAAAGTATAATCCATTGGAAAAGATACCAGGATTCATAGAAGACCTGAGGTATCTCTGAAAAAACACACTCCCAAAGAGAGAATTAAGTCTGCCCCTCAGAATTTGAGAATTTCACTTTAACAGATCTTCACCAAATCATAGACATAGATATGGAAGTCATTATCAAACTTGATGAAATACACAGAAGGTTTGTTGGGAACTTGGCAAATAATTTTACCTATCTCTTGGGTTCCATCTTTTTTGTTGTACTGCACTCTTTTGCCCTCCAAGGAATCCCTGCCTAATTCCAAAGTCACCTCTACTGGAGGACATTCAGGCGTGATGTGGAGGTTGCCTTCAATGGAATCATCATGATGGTGGTAAAGGTACAGGACCGGATCATTCTCGTTGACAATGTAGAAACAGGTTGTTATGGCCTGCACCTCATCTGGGACCACGCCATTCCACTCTTCCTTAGAGCCTGGCATGATGTGGAGGTTGCCTTCCAGGTAGTCATCCAGGAGGTGGTAAATGTACAAGACCGGATCTTTCTTGTAGGTAATATAAAACCAGGTCTTCATGATTGGCACCTCTTCTAGGACCCTCCCGTTCCAGTCATTCTTAGAGCCATTTGTGCCCATGAATGTATGTTTCACTGCTCTGCCAACTATGGTGTTTGAGAGATGAGTGTCTGTCACCTGAGGAAATGGCACATTATTAGGCAGGATCTTCAGGTTTAAAATCCTTTCATCACTATGAAGCTCCAAGCCATAGACACAATCAATCCCATCATATTTCATCAAATAGAGAGAGGGATATGTTGGCAGTTGATCTAGAATGATGGCTTTCCAATGGGTGACTGGTTCATTGGCTTCCTTCCAGCCATGAGAAATTCTGCGGCCAACAATATTCTCCAGGGCCTCAAAAGGCTTACTAAGTTTTTGCTTCTGGAGCGATGGCCCATTCTTCTTCTGGAGATGTGGCATGCAACTCATACTGAGTGGCATCTTCATCATGGCGGGAGACTTTATGAGATAGGCCACAGCACTCCTGTTCCACTGTCTCTTGGCTCTGTTTCTGTGCTTGGGCTTCATAGCTGCCAATCTCTGCATAGGAAGAACTCTTCAGTTTAAATCAGACACAAAGTGGTTTCCTCCACCATAAGTGCCTGCAAGGATAAGAAGGTGAGCATGTGAGGTCAAGGCTGTTTTTAGGAATAACTTTGGAGCAGGTGAAAAAGGCAGGGCTGAATAGATTTGGATACCTAAATGGAATATGTTCTTAAGAAATTAATAGGAAAATTATCAAACTCTTGTCTACAGCTCAGTATATGTGTATCAGAGACATATTCCTGCTGCAAAATGCAATTGACCTCTACTGAGAAACCTACTTCCTGACTTACTATATCAATGAGAGAGGAAGCTATGCCTATACCTAAAGTGAGAAAGAAATATCTGAACAGATGGCAAAGAATTCAAAGAACAGCCACTCCTCTCCTTACCACTCAAGCTACTGGTTAGTTGGCTGATCTAGAACCACCTGCCCAAGGTCATGGCACTCCAGTCCACTGGCTCTCTCTATTGTGTCTCCTGATCCAGATCCAGGTTGATTACATAAAGATATTCTGTATCTTCATTAGAGAAGTGAGTACTGTGAGTCAAACTGCCAAAAGAAAGAAACATTAATCTGTGCAACAGCACCTATTAGAAATAATTATCTTTTAAAACACATATGGACAAAGAGGATCTTTGCCATTTAAATGGACTGAGGAATTGGACATTTTTAGCAAAGATAGAGTGGGGAGAAGACCTGACATTAACCGTCCCCCAGCTATCAAATATAGGAGCTGTTAACGACATAAATTTTGGACCCACAGCAGATTTGAAAGAAACCTTTCTTTGACTACAGAGGTCCTAGTTGCTTCCTAAACATATTTACCAAAAGAAAATATCTTGGCTCTCTAGATTCCAACTTCTGGAAATTCGGTTGAACAGTTGTGGAGCCCAAGAGCTGAACTGACCTCCTCAGCCACCGTGAAGATAGTAAGCCCACCTTCACAGAAGACTAGTGCTTCATGTGGAACAGAGTTGCCACCCCCAACCAAAGCTTTGTGACATCATCAAGGCTCTACTTATGTCATAAAACTACTCCTAGCCAGGTTTCTTCCCTACTAACCCCCAGAAATATCCAGCATACAGGTCCTAAAATGCTGCTCATACAGCCCCATGAAGACCCAAAATAAAAACCCCAATCTTCTTCCCAATTACTTGAGTCATATTTTCCAAGTAACTCAACCCCTTTATGTGTTTTTTTTTCTGTAAAATAATTTTTGGTCTGAGTCAACAACTCACATGAATGTTTTTTTTTCCTAGTTCCAATGTCCTCAGTGGTTATTTTCTATTGATTTTTCCATTACTTCATAATAATAATTATCAAATTTTCCACTTCTCTTCCTCCTCCCACATTCTTCTTGCTCCGCAAATAAACCTCTCCACTCAAACACCAGTCCAAATAGAGGGCAGGGTACTTTGAGCTGTGGGAAGTCCAAGCCCACCCTTCATCCATCCAGATTTAGCAAGGTATGCATCCACAAAAATTATGATCACAAAAAGCCAGTGTATGCTATGCAGACAATTGCAAGTGCCATTATCTTTGGCTTCTCCGTCTGCCACAATTGTCAGCCACATTCAGAGCTTCCAGTTTGATCCCATGTTCTTTCATTCCCAGGTCACTGGATTAGTTGAAATCCCCTTAGTTCAGGCACAGTGTCTCATAGTGTGGACCAAGCCCTTATATTATTGACATCCTTGCTCTTTTTCTCCATCCATCTGCTCTTCCACTGGAGCTTGGAAGCTCCATCTAGGTTTCTGATTTTGACCCTGACTTGATATCCATCATTTGCCAAACAAAAGTTCCATGGTGGTTTTCAAGATAGTCAGTCATCAGTCTGACTTTGGGACAAGGCACACATAGTTCCTAGGGACATGTCACCGTGCGGTCAACTTCTCCTCCCTGCTTAAGTACCTAGAGAGGGTCACCCTATGGCCTTCTGAGAACCACTCGAGAGATATCGATCTTGACATCCCCAGAATGGCCCCATAAATTGAGATATCATCAGTGTATGTGCATTAACTTGTGTGTGTTTGTGTGTGTGTATTTAAATCACAATAACAAATGGATTGTAATATTGAAGTTTCGTCTCATCTTGAGAAGAATATTTGCTACAGAAACACTCTCACAGTAATAGTGAGAGTGTAAACTATCTAAAAAAGGAGAAATAACTGGAGGAATCCCCCAGGAGTTAGGCTCAGTGTCCCAGGAATTACGCCCAAGGAAAGTCAATGAACTCAGTGATGGAAGATAAAACCCAGCCTAAATAAAACCCTAAATCATTTAGGTGGAACATGAGATACTCTTACAACAGTTACAAGAGGTCTAAAATGCCTGGACTGGAACATAAGGGGAACACAATGACATGGAGCTGAGAGTGCATGGCAAACTGATTGGATCTGGCAAAAATTATGTAAGCATACCAAGGAAACCACCAGTGGGACAAAACCCTAAGAAATCTGTATGACAACATATCATGTTGAACATAATGAGATTTATAGACAAAGGAAAGATCTTAATTATGTCACTGTCACACAGGTGATGATGAACCAGTTCCATCGTAGAGTGACTCCCTGCTGTGTTTAAGATAACCTGTCAATTCTGTCTAGTCAGTTACAAGGAAATTTGCATTAATTGCACAGATTAACTATCAGCATCATTTACTGCACAATCAAAGGCAAGGCAAAGAAATCATAGACATGTTGTTGAATGCTGATTATGTTATTGGGAGTTTTGATGGGTTTTTTTCTTAAAGGGAAATCATCGGTGACTCTCATGCATGAAGCAGATCCTTTCTCTGTGATGTTACCTGAATAGCCAATGAGATACCAGCCCATTGAGTTGTGGTCTCTCTCTCTTTTAAAAAGCACCTTCTACCTTCAGCTTGATCTCTTGCTTGAGCTTCACTTCCGGCTACTAGGCTCCTTTTCTGATCCTGCAGAGGGCTTTTGTCAGGGATTGTGATCTCTAAGTTTTTCCACTTTCAAGAACTTATCATTCTATTAATCACAATTCTAAACTGCTGTGGCAGTTTGTTTGTGACTTATGCCTTCACATGTGATACAAGCGACCTGTGTGTATAGGGTCTTCTCTCTGTTCATGTGGGGAAGGCATGGGAGCAGGAGTAGATGGCTGCTCATTCTCTGTAAGGAAATCTATAAACAGTGGGCACCAAGTACAAGGATGTCCTGAAATATTAAGTCTTGTCCTTTCAAGGCCCCAAAGCCTCCAGCTAGGTTCAGGGTCACGACAATCTCCAAAGCCCACCGAGCATGAAGTATTCAGAACCAGAAGCCTGTGTGTGCCATATCACATAAATTCATCGTGAGTACACCAATCTGTTTTTTTTTTAATTCTAAATTATTTTGTCCCATCAGAACGATCTATATTACCAATTAACCAAATTTGCTGCATCTTTGGTGTCCTAGAATTGCTTTAAATTGTTGTTGGGACAGTCTTACAAACCTTCCTGTGCTGTTATGAGACCTTAAGTGGACAGCACTTTTTTCCGAAATCAAAGGCAGTTGGGTTCAATCCTATGGTTAGCTGTTAGCTAGACACTGGAAGGATGGATTTGACTAAGAAAGGGAGACAGCATACATGGAGGCAGGTAACCTTTCCTTTGCAAAATGACCCATTTTGAGGCCTTACTTCAGGCTCTTCTCTTCTCCTAATCTTGGTTTTTTTATTAGTTTAGGAGAAGAATTAAAACTCCATTTACAGTATCTGTGAACCCGAATGAGTTAAGTATGTGTGACCAACTTGATGTCTGCCTGTCTGTCAACAGGGCCAGAGTTCAGGGGCATCTGATGCATAGCACAGGAATGTCAGCCATCAATCTCTGGTCCACCTAACTCTACAGCATTAGAGTTGTCATGGTTGCTCATCTGATCTTCCTCATATGATCTCCATCCACAGAGATGTCAGAAAAATCCTCCCCTGAGAGTGCAAGTTCTTTACAAATGAAAGATTATACAACAGAAGACACATGGGAGATTTATATGGGCAAGCTGTTGAAAGGATAAAGTGACAGAAGAAGTTTATTGATTAATTAAAGAAAGAATCCGCTTCAGCTGATAGGTTAGAACATAGGTAGGTGGAGTAAACAAAATAGAATGCCGGGAGGAAGAGGTAGTGAGCTCAGAGAAGCCATGCTCCCCTCTCCCCGGCAGATGCCATAGCTCTGCTCTCTGAGGAAGATGTCGATGCAGCCAGCCACCATTTAGACATGCTGAATTTTTCCTGGTAAGTGCACCTCGTTATACTACACTGATTATTAGAAATGGGTTAAAATGCTGAATCTAATGGGCCAGCAGTGTTTAAAAGAATACAGTTTTTGTGTATTTATTTCAGGCATAACCTTCATGCGGCCGTGGTGCTGGGGACACAGTCTCGCTGCTCAAATAACTACAGAATGGCTTGCAGCCTTTTGGACAATTGAATCCACTGAAAGCCTGAGAAAGCCTGAGTAAAGCATGTTTTCTTGGTAGCAGCGATTTCTCGGTCTGTTCTGCTTGCTAGAAGAAAGCAAGGGCTCTCATCTAAAAGAGGCTTGCTGACTCAGCTTCAGCTGCAAAACCCTGCAGCCCTTAAGAGGTCCTGCCACAAAACATTTAAATGGTGTTGATAAAAGCCAACTGAATGCTTGTATGTTTTCAGCAGTAGCAGGAAAAAAAAACTGTGTTGTTTTAAAATGCCGGGTTTCTGGGCCATCCTGCCTGGGCAAACTCTGACTGTTTGATGAAGGAGGGCCAACTACAGAAAGAGGACTTGAGTGTTGTCTGTTGCAGCCTCTTTGATGGCAAGGACCTTGAAACACTGTAGACTTGTGGCACTGAATGCGGCTCTGTTCCGTACCTCAGCCATAAGGTTGGAATGGCAGAAAGCTAAGGAATGACCTACATCTGGCCAGCAAAGCCACGGCTTTAGTCCTACTGAGATTGCTTGGTAAATGAAAGACTCATGTGGTCAGAAAAACAGAGAGAGACATAGAGTAAAGAGAGATTCAAAGACAAAGAAAATTTTTAAATGATTTACAGTGTGTTAAAAATATGTGCAGGCTAAAATTTGAAGTTCTGAAAGTTAAAAAAAAGGAAGAGAGTTGTTGGGTGTGGTAGTACACACCTGTAAACCCAACACATGCGAGGCAGAGGGAGATTGACCTCTGTACCTTCAAGGTGAGGTAGCACACGCCTTTAATCCCAGTGCCTTGATGGCAGAGACAAACAGATCTTTGTGAGTTCAATGTGTAGTAGCATACACCTTTAATCCCAATGCCTGAAAGGCAGAGAGAGGCAGATCTCTGAGACTTCAAGGACAGAGAGGTATACAGAGTTATTCCAGGTCAAAGATACAGAGAACCTGTCTCAAAAGGCAAAAAATAAAAAGGAAAAATAAACAAAATAGAGGTTAAATTGAAGCGCACAAAGATGGAAAACTCACAGCGAATTTTGATATTGTATGCTATTATGCTCTTTTTGAATCATTTGAATTTTGAGGCAGTAGCAATAGCTGCTAAAAGATGTTTCTTTAAAAAAGCTGCTGAAATAATCCAACATAGATATTTTGAAAATGCCTTGACTTTGAAATTTGGATCTCAGGACATGATGCTTGGGAAAGGAGTTTCTATTTTGTTTTCACAGAGGGTGATAGTCTGTGGATGCCTCTATCCTAATATGGTAGGATGGACCACGCCCTACTTAAAGGTTGCTGTGAACACCTTTAAAAAGTTGCTTCGCTCAACTGCCAACTGAGATAAATCAATAATGATGCCACCATTCAGCAGGAAGCATTTTGGAGAGAAAAAACTACACCCACGTTCCCAAATATGGCTTATAAACATTCTTTTACATTTAAAGTGGGATGTGATATAGATATGAATATTTGCATTAGTAAAGATTTTGCATTACTGATAGAGATTTTAGGTCAATTTTGTTATATGTATATGCATTTTTGATCTTAATTAAGGTATTGTGATTGTGTAGTTCATTTAAATATATAATGTATATAGGTTGTTAATGGATAATCATTAATAATAGTCAAGTTTGTAGTCATGTTAGTTAGACTTTCTAGCTACATAGATATATATATTCAGTTAGATAGGCATTATTCATATCTCTCTAGACTACAAAATAGGCTATTTAATGTTTTAGTACCTTAGGGTTTTTCATGACAGTGAGACATTCTACTCTTGGCAGCACAAATCTACTTCAGGAAGAAGATGGGCATCAAAGAGGATCCTCATGGATTTTGATAGCCATTTGGGGAAGAAACTGCTCTTGCCTGGATTGTTGCATAAACTGTACACAGAAAACACTCAGAGAGAGGACTACTGAACCTGCCTAAAGGTGAGATGATCTTTTCGTGTTCCTGATTCAGGAAAGGGTCAGCAAAACATTCTTCAAGACAAGCAGATAGTGACTGCCTTTGAAATTTCCTGCTTCATGGAAATGTCTGCTGGAAACTATGGGCCTGTAGGCTGAGGGTGGAAACCCCAACGGTACAGAGGAACTTTGGGTGACTGTCCAGGCAGCGAGATGTCTCTGTCATTTCTAGAGTTTGAAAATGGCTTACGTTTTGTTTGCTTAGGTAATACTGTATTATTCTGGAGTCTCTGATGGAGTTGAAGAATAGATAGATAGTTATAGTTTTCCATTGTTATGATAAAAGATAAAATAGATGTAAATATTGTAACTGTAATTCTTGCTCGATAACTGTTTTGTTATATGTAATTTTGCTATGTTAAAGTTAAAGATTCCGTTCTTGTTTAAACAGAAATAAAAGTAATGATGGAGTATAGGTCATTGGTTAATTAAATAAAGAAACTGTTTGGCCTGAAAGGTTAGAACATAGGTGGGTGGAATAAACATAAGAGAATGCTGGGAGGAATAGGAATTGAGCTTAGAGATGCCATGCACCTCTGCCATGGGCAGAAATGGTAGCTCTGCACTCTGAGGCAGATGGCGATACAGCCAGCCACCAGGTCAGACATGTTAAATCTTTCCTTCTAAGCGCACCTCGTGCTGCAACATACATTATTAGACATGGGTTAAGAGGCTGAAAATAATGGGGCAGGCAGTGTTGAAATGAATAGTTTTGTGTTGTTATTTCGGAGCATAACCTTACAAGGCGGCCCCATGGGGATGCAGCCCTACTGCTCAAATTTCTACAATCAAGGGGGAAATGGAAGAAGGGAAAAAAGAAGAGAGAGAGACAGGGAAGAATGGATGGATTCAATCATTCATTGGAAAAATGAGTGAAGCAATGAATGAGGAGACCTAGTAGGAAAAAATGTGCTGAATTCGTCAGAGAGTCAGGTCAAATTAAGGATTGACAAGGTTTTCCACTAAGGAGGAGGCTTATTCCATTTTACCTTCTTTGTGCTCCAGGCCCACCCACAAGAGTGATGATGAGGACAGGGAGAACAAGAAGAGAGGGGGTACCAGAATTCCCTGGTACAATTTCTCACCCAAATTGTAGCCAAATCACCTGACCTGGGACAGCTTATCTACATGCTGGACCCTAACTCCCAGTTTGACAACTCTAACATTTTAACCAAGTTTGTGAAGATGAAGGAACCAAAAATAGCTCAGTTACAGGATGGCAGGTTCCTTACAGGATGGGAGTCAGACATCAGTACCATACTGGTATTTGGCAGTTTGATGGGTGTGTGGGGTCTTTGCCAGACTCCACATAGCATCATGGATTCTCTACTTTACTGATATTATGGAGTTCGGTGCATTCATCATATGTGTGCATGTCACACACTAGTGGGCATCATATGTACATGCTTATCCTGTGTGTGGGTAAGTGTGTTCATGAGTTTTATAGCCCAAGTACTACAGAACATGATCAATGAAAGGGTACACTGTTTTCCAGATATGGCATGGCAATTATTTAAATGAACTGGCAAGGTTTGGATGGCATGGATAAGACCTATGAGAGGTCAAGGCATACCGAATCCAGGCATGACAAAGTAGGTGGCAGACAGAATTCTGGCAAAACTAAGTAGGTAGCTTGATGTCCAACTTACTGGAGAAGAGCAACTGAGCGGAGACACTTTTCACTAAGCAACATGCTCTAGTGGAAATCAAACAACCTTTGACTTACAGCCAGTACGAATTAAACCATTCATCAAATGAAACCTAATTTTCTCTGATTTTGAGTATACATTTGTGTCCCTTCCTGATTAATCTACTCTTTATCCTCTTAAGTCCCAATACCTCACGCTGATATCGGTCAAACCTTTCAATTTGACATGGTTTTCCCTCAAGCTTCATACCGCCCCGAGATCATACAACTTTTTGTCCCCTCTTCACTGCTTCCTTGACAGCCATCTTGTCCTTTACCACACCACGCATCCCCAGTCCTTTACTCTCCAAGGGGAAAAGACCATAAATCCTGCTTTGTTTTGAGGCATGTATTTCTGTGATGCCCCATCCACCAAACACAATCCATCATTGACCAAATAACACAACATGTTAACAAATTTTTATTCTTTGAGAAAGAATAATCCATTGGAAAAGATACCAGGATTCATAGAAGACCTGAGGTATCTCTGAAAAAACACATTCCCAAAGAGAGCATTAAGTCTGCCCCTCAAAATTTGAGAATTTCACTTTAACAGATCTTCACCAAATCATAGACATAGATATGGAAGTCATTATCAAACTTGATGAAATACACAGAAGGTTTGTTGGGAACTTGGCAAATAATTTTACCTATCTCTTGGGTTCCATCTTTTTTGTTGTACTGCACTCTTTTGCCCTCCAAGGAATCCCTGCCTAATTCCAAAGTCACCTCTACTAGAGGACATTCAGGCGTGATGTGGAGGTTGCCTTCAATGGAATCATCATGATGGTGGTAAAGGTACAGGACCGGATCATTCTCTTTGACAATGTAGAAACAGGTCGTTATGGCCTGCACCTCATCTGGGACCACGTCACTCCACTCTTCCTTAGAGCCTGGCAGATGTGGAGGTTGCCTTCCAGGTAGTCATCCAGGAGGTGGTAAATGTAAAAGAACGGATCTTTCTTGTAGGTAATATAAAACCAGGTCTTCATGATTGGCACCTCTTCTAGGACCATCCCGTTCCAGTCATTCTTAGAGCCATTTGTGCCCATGAATGTATGTTTCACTGCTCTGCCAACTATGGTGTTTGAGAGATGAGTGTCTGTCACCTGAGGAAATGGCACATTATTAGGCAGGATCTTCAGGTTTAAAATCCTTTCATCACTATGAAGCTCCAAGCCATAGACACAATCAATCCCATCATATTTCAACAAATAGAGAGAGGGATATGTTGGCAGTTGATCTAGAATGATGGCTTTCCAATGGGTGACTGGTTCATTGGCTTCCTTCCAGCCATGGGAAATTCTGCGGCCAACAATATTCTCCAGGGTCTCAAAAGGCTTACTAAGTTTTTGTTTCTGGAGCGATGGCCCATTCTTCTTCTGGAGATGTGGCATGCAACTCATACTGAGAAGCATCTTCATCATGGCGGGAGACTTTCTGAGATAGGCCACAGCACTCCTGTTCCACTGTCTCTTGGCTCTGTTTCTGTGCTTGGGCTTCATAGCTGCCAATCTCTGCATAGGAAGAACTTCAGTTTAAATCAGACACAAAGTGGTTTCCTCCACCATAAGTGCCTGCAAGGATAAGAAGGTGAGGATGTGAGGTCAAGGCTCTTTTTAGGAATAACTTTGGAGCAGGTGAAAAAGGCAGGGCTGAATAGATTTGGATACCTAAATGCAATATGTTCTTAAGAAATTAATAGGAAAATTATCAAACTCTTGTCTACAGCTCAGTATATGTGTATCAGAGACATATTCCTGCTGCAAAATGCAATTGACCTCTACTGAGAAACCTACTTCCTGACTTACTATATCAATGAGAGAGGAAGCTATGCCTATACCTAAAGTGAGAAAGAAATATCTGAACAGATGGCAAAGAATTCAAAGAACAGCCACTCCTCTCCTTACCACTCAAGCTACTGGTTAGTTGGCTGATCTATAACCACCTGCCCAAGGTCATGGCACTCCAGTCCACTGGCTCTCTCTATTGTGTCTCCTGATCCAGATCCAGGTTGATTACATAAAGATATTCTGTATCTTCATTAGAGAAGTGAGTACTGTGAGTCAAACTGCCAAAAGAAAGAAACATTAATCTGTGCAACAGCACCTATTAGAAATAATTATCTTTTAAAACACATATGGACAAAGAGGATCTTTGCCATTTAAGTGGACTGAGGAATTGGACATGTTTAGCAAAGATAGAGTGGGGAGAATACCCGACATTAATCGTCCCCCAGCTATCAAATATAGGAGCTGTTAACGACATAAATTTTGGACCCAGAGCAGATTTGAAAGAAACGTTTCTTTGACTACAGAGGTCCTAGTTGCTTCCTAAACATATTTACCAAAAGAAAATATCTTGGTTCTCTAGATTCCAACTTCTGGAAATTCGGTTGAACAGTTGTGGTGCCCAAGAGCTGAACTGACCTCCTCAGCCACGGTGAAGATAGTAAGCCCACCTTCACAGAAGACTAGTGCTTCATGAGGAACAGAGTTGCCACCCCCAACCAAAGCTTTGTGACATCATCAAGGCCCTACTTATGTCATAAAACTCCTCCTAGCCAGGTTTCTTTCCTACTAACCCCCAGAAATATCCAGCATACAGGTCCTAAAATGCTGCTCATACAGCCCCATGAAGACCCAAAATAAAAACCCCAATCTTCTTCCCAATTACTTGAGTCATATTTTCCAAGTAACTCAACCCCTTTATGTGTGTGTTTTTTTTCTGTAAAATAATTTTTGGTTTGAGTCAACAACTCACATGAATGTTTTTTTTTCCTAGCTCCAATGTCCTCATTGGTAATTTTCTATTGATTTTTCCATTACTTCATAATAATAATTATCAAACGTTCCACTTCTCTTCCTCCTCCCACATTCTTCTTGCTCCGCAAATAAACCTCTCCACTCAAACACCAGTCCAAATAGAGGGCAGGGTACTTTGAGCTGTGGGAAGTCCAAGCCCACCCTTCATCCATCCAGATTTAGCAATGTATGCATCCACAAAAAATATGATCACAAAAAGCCAGTGTATGATATGCAGACAATTGCAAGTTCCATTATCTTTGGCTTCTCCGTCTGCCACAATTGTCAGCCACATTCAGAACTTCCAGCTCGATCCCATGTTCTTTCATTCCCAGGTCACTGGATTAGTTGAATCCCCTTAGTTCAGGCACAGTGTCTCATAGTGTGGACCAAGCCTTTATATTCCTGACATCCTTGCTCTTTTTCTCCATCCATCTGCTCTTCCACTGGAGCTTGGAAGCTCCATCTAGTTTTCTGATTTTGACCCTGACTTGATCTCCATCATTTGCCAAACAAAAGTTCCATGGTAGTTTTCAAGATAGTCAGTCATCAATCTGACTATGGGACAAGGCACACATAGTTCCTAGGGACATGTCACAGTGTGGTCAACTTCTCCTCCCTGCTTAAGTACCTAGAGAGGGTCACCCTATGGCCTTCTGAGAACCACTCAAGAGATATCGATCTTGACATCCCCAGAATGGCCCCATAAATTGAGATATCATCAGTGTAAGTGCATTAACTTGTGTGTGTTTGTGTGTGTGTATTTAAATCACAATAACAAATGGATTGTAATATTGAAGTTTCTTCTCATCTTGAGAAGAATATTTGCTACAGAAACACTCTCACAGTAATAGTGAGAGTGTAAACTGTCTCATCAAGGAGAAATAACTGGAGGAATCCTCCATGAGTTAGGCTCAGAGTCCCAGGAATTTCATCCAAGGAAAGTCAATGAACTCAGTGATGGAAGATATACCCAGCCTAAATAAAATCCTAAATCATTTAGGTGAACATGAAATAATCTTACAACAGTTACAAGAGGTCTAAAATGCCTGGACTGGAACATAAGGGGAACACAATGACATGGAGCTGAGAGTGCATGGCAAAACTGATTGGATCTGGCAAAAATTATGTAAGCATACCAAGGAAACCACCAGTGGGACAAAACCCTAACAAATCTGTATGACAACATATCATGTTGAACATAATGAGATTTATAGACAAAGGAAAGATCTTAATTATGTCACTGTCACACAGGTGATGATGAACCAGTTCCATCGTAGAGTGACTCCCTGCTGTGTTTAAGATAACCTGTCAATTCTGTCTAGTCAGTTACAAGGAAATTTGCATAATTGCACAGATTAACTATCATCATCATTTACTGCACCATCAAAGGCAAGGCAAAGAAATCATAGACATGTTGTTGAATGCTGATGATGTTATTGGGAGTTTTGATGGGTTTTTTTCTTCAAGGGAAATCATCGGTGACTCTCATGCATGAAGCAGATCCTTTCTCTGTGATGTTTCCTGAATAGCCACTGAGATACCAGCCCATTGAGTTGTGGTCTCTCTCTCTTTTAAAAAGCACCTTCTACCTTCAGCTTGATCTCTTGCTTGAGCTTCCCTTCTGGCTACTAGGCTCCTTTTCTGATCCTGCAGAGGGCTTTTGTAAAAGATTGTGATCTCTAAGTTTTTCCCCTTTCAAGAATTTATCATTCTATTAATCACAATTCTAAACTGCTGTGGGAGTTTGTTTGTGACTTATGCCTTCACATGTGATACAAGCGACCTGTGTGTATAGGGTCTTCTCTCTGTTCATGTGGGGAAGGCATGGCAGCAGGAGTAGATGGCTGCTCATTCTCTGTAAGGAAATCAGTAAACAGTGGGGACCAAGTACAAGGATGTCCTGAAATATTAAGTCTTGTCCTTTCAAGGCCCCAAAGCCTCCAGCTAGGTTCAGGGTCACGACAATCTCCAAAACCCACCGAGCATGAAGTATTCAGAACGAGAAGCCTGTGTGTGCCATATCACATAAATTCATCGTGAGTACACCAATCTGTTTTTTTTTTTTAATGCTACATTATTTTGTCCCATCGGAACGATCTATATTACCAATTAACCAAATTTGCTGCATCTTTGGTGTCCTAGAATTGCTTTAAATTGTTGCTGGGACAGTCTTACAAACCTTCCTGTGCTGTTATGAGACCTTAAGGGGACAGCACTTATTTCAGAAATCAAAGGCAGTTGGGTTCAATCCTATGGTTAGCTGTTAGCTAGACACTGGAAGGATGGATTTGACTAAGAAGGGGAGACAGCATACATGGAGGCAGGTAACCTTTCCTTTGCAAAATGACCCATTTTGAGGCCTTACTTCAGGCTCTTCTCTTCTCCTAATCTTGGTTTTTTTATTAGTTTAGGAGAAGAATTAAAACTCCATTTACAGTATCTGTGAACCTGAATGAGTTAAGTATGTGTGACCAACTTGATGTCTGCCTGTCTGTCAACAGGGCCAGAGTTCAGGGGCATCTGATGCATAGCACAGGAATGTCAGCCATCAATCTCTGGTCCACCTAACTCTACAGCATTAGAGTTGTCATGGTTGCTCATCTGATCTTCCTCATATGATCTCCATCCACAGAGATGTCAGAAAAATCCTCCCCTGAGAGTGCAAGTTCTTTACAAATGAAAGATTATACAACAGAAGACACATGGGAGATTTATATGGGCAAGCTGTTGAAAGGATAAAGTGACAGAAGAAGTTTATTGATTAATTAAAGAAAGAATCCGCTTCAGCTGATAGGTTAGAACATAGGTAGGTGGAGTAAACAAAATAGAATGCCGGGAAGAAGAGGGAGTGAGCTCAGAGAAGCCATGCTCCCCTCTCCCCGGCAGATGCCATAGCTCTGCTCTCTGAGGCAGATGTCGATGCAGCCAGCCACCATGTCAGACATGCTGAATTTTTCCTGGTAAGTGCACCTCGTTATACTACACTGATTATTAGAAATGGGTTAAAATGCTGAATCTAATGGGCCAGCAGTGTTTAAAAGAATACAGTTTTTGTGTATTTATTTCAGGCATAACCTTCATGCGGCCGTGGTGCTGGGGACACAGCCTCGCTGCTCAAATAACTACATAATGGCTTGCGGCCTTGTGGACAACTGAATCCACTGAAAGCCTGAGAAAGCTTGGGAAAGAGTAAAGCATGTTTTCTTGTTAGCAGCGATATCTCTGTCTGCTCTGTTCCTAGAAGAAAGCAAGGGCTCTCATCTAAAGAGGCTTGCTGACTCAGCTTCAGCTGCAAAACCCTGCAGCCCTTAAGAGGTCCTGCCACACAACATTTAAATGGTGTTGATAAAAGCCAACTGAATGCTTGTATGTTTTCAGCAGTAGCAGGAAAAAAGACTGTGTTGTTTTAAAATGCCGGCTTTCTGGGCCATCCTGCCTGGGCAAACTCTGACTGTTTGAGGAAGGAGGGCCAGCTACAGAAAGAGGGCTTGAGTGTTGTCTGTTGCAGCCTCTTTGATGGCAAGGACCTTGAAACACTGTAGACTTGTGGCACTGAATGCGGCTCTGTTCGGTACCTCAGCCACAAGGTTGGAATGGCAGAAAGCTAAGGAATGGGCTACATCTGGCCAGCAAAGCCACGGTTTTAGTCCTACTGAGATTGCTTGGTAAATGAAAGACTCATGTGGTCAGAAAAACAGAGAGAGAAATAGAGTAAAGAGAGATTCAAAGACAAAGAAAATTTTTAAATGATTTACAGTGTGTTAAAAATATGTGCAGGCTAAAATTTGAAGTTCTTAAAGTTAAAAAAAGGAAGAGAGTTTTTGGGTGTGGTAGTACACACCTGTAAACCCAACACATGGGAGGCAGAGGGAGATTGACCTCTGTACCTTCAAGGTGAGGTAGCACACGCCTTTAATCCCAGTGCCTTGAAGGCAGAGACAAACAGATCTTTGTGAGTTCAATGTGTAGTAGCATACACCTCTAATCCCAATGCCTGAAAGGCAGAGAGAGGCAGATCTCTGAGACTTCAAGGACAGACAGGTATACAGAGTTATTCCAGGTCAAAGATACAGAGAACCTGTCTCAAAAGGCAAAAAATAAAAAGGAAAAATAAACAAAATAGAGGTTAAATTGAAGCGCACAAAGATGGAAAATTCACAGCGAATTTCGATATTGTATGCTATTATGCTCTTTTTGAATCATTTGAATTTTGAGGCAGTAGCAATAGCTGCTCAAAGATGTTTCTTTATAAAAGCTGCTGAAATAATCCAACATAGATATTTTGAAAATGCCTTGTCAATGAAATTTGGATCTAAGGACATGATGCTTTGGAAAGGAGTTTCTATTTTGTTTTCACAGAGGGTGATAGTCTGTGGATGCCTCTAGCCTAATATGGTAGGATGGACCACGCCCTACTTAAAGCTTGCTGTGAACACCTTAAAAAAATTGCTTCGCTCAACTGCCAACTGAGATAAAACAATAATGATGCCACCATTCAGCAGGAAGCATTTTGGAGAGAAAAAACTGCACCCACGTTCCCAAATATGGCTTATAAACGTTCTTTTACTTTTAAAGTGGGATGTGATATAGATATGAATATTTGCATTAGTATAGATTTTGCTTTACTGATAGAGATTTTAGGTCAATTTTTTTATATGGACATGCATTTTTGATCTTCATTAAGGTATTGTGATTGTGTAGTTCATTTAAAAATATAATGTATATAGGTTATTAATGGATAATCATTAATAATAGTCAAGTTTCTAGTCATGTTAGTTAGATTTTCTAGCTACATAGATATATATATTTCAGTTAGATAGGCATTATTCATATCTCTCTAGACTACAAAATAGGCTATTTAATGTTTTAGTACCTTAGGGTTTTTCATGACAGTGAGACACTCTACTCTTGGCAGCACATATCTACTTCAGGAAGAAGATGGGCATCAAAGAGGATCCTTATGGAGTTTGATAGCCATTTGGGGAAGAAACTGCTCTTGCCTGGACTGTTGCATAAACTGTACACAGAAAACACTCAGAGAGAGGACTACTGAACTTGCCTAAAGGCGAGATGATCTTTTCGTGTTCCTGATTCAGGAAAGGGTCAGCAAAACATTCTTCAAGACAAGCAGATAGTGACTGCCTTTGAAATTTCCTGCTTCATGGAAATGTCTGCTGGAAACTATGGGCCTGTAGGCTGAGGATGGAAACACCAACGGTACAGAGGAACTTTGGGTGACTGTCCAGGCAGCGAGATGTCTCTGTCATTTCTAGAGTTTGAAAATGGCTTACTTTTTGTTTGCTTAGGTAATACTGTATTACTCTGGAGTCTCTGATGGAGTTGAAGAATAGATAGATAGTTATAGTTTTCCATTGTTATGATAAAAGATAAAATAGATATAAATATTGTAACTGTAATTCTTGCTTGATAACTGTTGTGTTATATGTAATTTTGCTATGTTAAAATTAAAGATTCCGTTCTTGTTTAAACAGAAATAGGAGTAATGGTGGAGTATAGGTCATTGGTTAATTAAATAAAGAAACTGTTTGGCCTGCAAGGTTAGAACATAGGTGGGTGGAATAAACATAAGAGAATGCTGGGAGGAATAGGAATTGAGCTTAGAGATGCCATGCACCTCTCCCATGGGCAGAAATGGTAGCTCTGCACTCTGAGGCAGATGGCGATACAGCCAGCCACCAGGTCAGACATGCTAAATCTTTCCTTCTAAGCGCACCTCGTGCTGCAACATACATTATTAGACATGGGTTAAGAGGCTGAAAATAATGGGGCAGGCAGTGTGTAAATGAATAGTTTTGTGTTGTTGTTTCGGAGCCTAAACTTACAAGGCGGCCCCATGGGGATGCAGCCCTGCTGCTCAAATTTCTACAATCAAGGGGGAAATGGAAGAAGGGAAGAAAGAAGAGAGAGAGACAAGGAAGAATGGATGAATTCAATCATTCATTGAAAAAATGAGTGAACCAATGAATGAGGAGACCTAGTAGGAAAAAATGTGCTGCATTCCCTCAGAGAGTCAGGTCAAATTAGGGTTTGACAAGGTTTTCCACTAAGGAGGAGGCTTATTCCATTTTACCTTCTTTGTGCTTCAGGCCCACCCACAAGAGTGATGATGAGGACAGGGAGAAGAAGAGGAGAGGGTGTACCAGAATTCCCTGGTACAATTTCTCACCCAAATTGTAGC
Source organism: Microtus pennsylvanicus (assembly GCF_037038515.1). Taxonomy (NCBI): domain Eukaryota; kingdom Metazoa; phylum Chordata; class Mammalia; order Rodentia; family Cricetidae; genus Microtus; species Microtus pennsylvanicus. The sequence goes on along the minus strand of NW_027460879.1, from coordinate 5,263,016 downwards.
CAAATCACCTGACCTGGGACAGCTGATCTACATGCTGGACCCTACCTCCCAGTTTGACCACTCTAACATTTTAACCAAGTTTGTGAAGATGAAGGAACCAAAAATAGCCCAGTAACAGGATGGCAGGTTCCTTACAGGATGGGAGTCAGACATCAGTACCATACTGGTATTTGGCGGTTTGATGGGTGTGTGGGGTCTTTGCCAGACTCCACCTAGCATCATGGATTCCCTACTTTACTGATATTATGGAGTTCGGTGCATTCATCATATGTGTGCATGTCACACACTTTTGGGCATCATATGTACATGCTTATCCTGTGTGTGGGTGAGTGTGTTCATGAGTTTTATAGCCCAAGTACTACAGAACATGATCAATGATATGGAACACTGTTTTCCAGGTATGGCAGGGCAATTATTTAAATGAACTGACAAGGGTTGGATGGCATGGATAAGACCTATGAGAGTTCAAGGCATACCGAATCCAGGCATGACAAAGTAGGTGGCAGACAGAATTCTGGCAAAACTAAGTAGGTAGCTTGATGTCCAACTTACTGGAAAGAGCAACTGAGCGGAGACACTTTTCACTAAGCAACATGCTCTAGTGGATATCAAACATCTTTTGACTTACAGCCAGTACGAATTAAACCATTCATCAAATGAAACCTAATTTTCTCTGATTTTGAGTATACATTTGTGTCCCTTCCTGATTAATCTACTCTTTATCCTCTTGAGTCCCAATACATCACGCTGATATCGGTCACATCTTTCCATATGACATGGTTTTCCCTCAAGCTTCATACCGCCCCGAGATCATACAACTTTTTGTCCCGTCTCCAATGCTTCCTTGACAGCCATCTTGTCCTTTACCACACCATGCATCCCCAGTACTTTATTCTCCAAGGGGAAAAGACCATAAATCCTGCTTTGTTTTGAGGCATGTATTTCTGTGATGCCCCATCCACCAAACACAATCCATCATTGACCAAATAACACAACATGTTAACAAATTTTTATTCTTTGAGAAAGAATAATCCATTGGAAAAGATACCAGGATTCATGGAAGACCTGAGGTATCTCTGAAAAAACACATTCCCAAAGAGAGAATTAAGTCTGCCCCTCAAAATTTGAGAATTTCACTTTAACAGATCTTCACCAAATCATAGACATAGATATGGAAGTCATTATCAAACTTGATGAAATACACAGAAGGTTTGTTGGGAACTTGGCAAATAATTTTACCTATCTCTTGTGTTCCATCTTTTTTGTTGTACTGCACTCTTTTGCCCTGCAAGGAATCCCTGCCTAATTCCAAAGTCACCTCTACTGGAGGACATTCAGGCGTGATGTGGAGGTTGCCTTCAATGGAATCATCATGATGGTGGTAAAGGTACAGGACCGGATCATTCTCGTTGACCATGTAGAAACAGGTTGTTATGGCCTGCACCTCACCTGGGACCACACCACTCCACTCTTCCTTAGAGCCTGGCATGATGTGGAGGTTGCCTTTCAGGTAGTCATCCAGGAGGTGGTAAATGTACAAGACCGGATCTTTCTTGTAGGTAATATAAAACCAGGTCTTCATGATTGGCACCTCTTCTAGGACCCTCCCGTTCCAGTCTTTCTTAGAGCCATTTGTGCCCATGAATGTATGTTTCACTGCTCTGCCAACTATGGTGTTTGAGAGATGAGTGTCTGTCACCTGAGGAAATGGCACATTATTAGGCAGGATCTTCAGGTTTAAAATCCTTTCATCACTATGAAGCTCCAAGCCATAGACACAATCAATCCCATCATATTTCAACAAATAGAGAGAGGGATATGTTGGCAGTTGATCTAGAATGATGGCTTTCCAATGGGTGACTGGTTCATTGGCTTCCTTCCAGCCATGAGAAATTCTGCGGCCAACAATATTCTCCAGGGCCTCAAAAGGCTTACTAAGTTTTTGCTTCTGGAGCGATGGCCCATTCTTCCTCTGGAGATGTGGCATGCAACTCATACTAAGAGGCATCTTCATCAAGGTGGGAGACTTTCTGAGATAGGCCACAGCACTCCTGTTCCACTGTCTCTTGGCTCTGTTTCTGTGCTTGGGCTTCATAGCTGCCAATCTCTGCAAAGGAAGAACTCTTCAGTTTAAATCAGACACAAAGTGGTTTCCTCCACCATAAGTGCCTGCAAGGATAAGAAGGTGAGGATGTGAGGTCAAGGCTCTTTTTAGGAATAACTTTGGAGCAGGTGAAAAAGGCAGGGCTGAATAGATTTGGATACCTAAATGGAATATGTTCTTAAGAAATTAATAGGAAAAGTATCAAACTCTTGTCTACGGCTCAGTATATGTGTATCAGAGACATATTCCTGCTGCAAAATGCAATTGACCTCTACTGAGAAACCTACTTCCTGACTTACTATATCAATGAGAGAGGAAGCTATGCCTATACCTAAAGTGAGAAAGAAATATCTGAACAGATGGCAAACAATTCAAAGAGCAGCCACTCCTCTCCTTACCACTCAAGCTACTGGTTAGTTGGCTGATCTATAACCACCTGCCCAAGGTCATGGCACTCCAGTCCACTGGCTCTCTCTATTGTGTCTCCTGATCCAGATCCAGGTTGATTACATAAAGATATTCTGTATCTTCATTAGAGAAGTGAGTACTGTGAGTCAAACTGCCAAAAGAAAGAAACATTAATCTGTGCAACAGCACCTATTACAAATAATTATCTTTTAAAACACATATGGACAAAGAGGATTTTTGCCTTTTAAGTGGACTGAGAAATTGGACATTTTTAGCAAAGATAGAGTGGGGAGAATACCTGACATTAACCGTCCCCCAGCTATCAAATATAGGAGCTGTTAACGACATAAATTTTGGACCCAGAGCAGATTTGAAAGAAACCTTTCTTTGACTACAGAGGTCCTAGTTGCTTCCTAAACATATTTACCAAAAGAAAATATCTTGGCTCTCTAGATTCCAACTTCTGGAAATTCGGTTGAACAGTTGTGGAGCCCAAGAGCTGAACTGACCTCCTCAGCCAGCGTGAAGATAGTAAGCCCACCTTCACAGAAGACTAGTGCTTCATGTGGAACAGAGTTGCCACCCCCAACCAAAGCTTTGTGACATCATCAAGGCTCTACTTATGTCATAAAACTCCTCCTAGCCAGGTTTCTTCCCTACTAACCCCCAGAAATATCCAGCATACAGGTCCTAAAATGCTGCTCATACAGCCCCATGAAGACCCAAAATAAAAACCCCAATCTTCTTCCCAATTACTTGAGTCATATTTTCCAAGTAACTCAACCCCTTTATGTGTTTTTTTTTTTTCTGTAAAATAATTTTTGGTCTGAGTCAACAACTCACATGAATGTTTTTTTTTTCCTAGCTCCAATGTCCTCATTGGTTATTTTCTATTGATTTTTCCATTACTTCATAATAATAATTATCAAACTTTCCACTTCTCTTCCTCCTCCCACATTCTTCTTGCTCCGCAAATAAACCTCTCCACTCAAACACCAGTCCAAATAGAGGGCAGGGTACTTTGAGCTGTGGGAAGTCCAAGCCCACCCTTCATCCATCCAGATTTAGCAAGGTATGCATCCACAAAAAATATGATGACAAAAAGCCAGTGTATGATATGCAGACAATTGCAAGTGCCATTATCTTTGGCTTCTCCGTCTGCCCCAATTGTCAGCCACATTCAGAGCTTCCAGTTTGATCCCATGTTCTTTCATTCCCAGGTCACTGGATTAGTTGAAATCCCCTTAGTTCAGGCACAGTGTCTCATTGTGTGGACCAAGCCCTTATATTCCTGACATCCTTGCTCTTTTTCTCCATCCATCTGCTTTTCCACTGGAGCTTGGAAACTCCATCTAGTTTTCTGATTTTGACCCTGACTTGATCTCCATCATTTGCCAAACCAAAGTTCCATGGTGGTTTTCAAGATAGTCAGTCATCAGTCTGACTATGGGACAGAGCACACATAGTTCCTAGGGACATGTCACAGTGCGGTCAATTTCTCCTCCCTGCTTAAATACCTAGAGAGGGTCACCCTCTGGCCTTCTGAGAACACTCGAGAGATATCGATCTTGACATCCCCAGAATGGCCCCATAAATTGAGATATCATCAGTGTATGTGCATTAACTTGTGTGTATTTGTGTGTGTGTACTTAAATCACAATAACAAATGGAATGTATTATTGAAGTTTCTTCTCATCTTGAGAAGAATATTTGCTACAGAAACACTCTCACAGTAATAGTGAGAGTGTAAACTATCTAAGAAAGGAGAAATAACTGGAGGAATCCCCCAGGAGTTAGGCTCAGTGTCCCAGGAATTACGCCCAAGGAAAGTCAATAAACTCAGTAATGGAAGATACAACCCAGCCTAAATAAAACCCTAAATCATTTAGGTGGAACATGAGATACTCTTACAACAGTTACAAGAGGTCTAAAATGCCTGGACTGGAACATAAGGGGAACACAATGACGTGGATCTGAGAGTGCATGGCAAAACTGATTGGATCTGGCAAAAATTATGTAAGCATACCAAGGAAACCACCAGTGGGACAAAACCCTAAGAAATCTGTATGACAACATATCATGTTGAACATAATGAGATTTATAGACAAAGGAAAGATCTTAATTATGTCACTGTCACACAGGTGATGATGAACCAGTTCCATCGTAGAGTGACTCCCTGCTGTGTTTAAGATAACCTGTCAATTCTGTCTAGTCAGTTACAAGGAAATTTGCATGAAGTGCACAGATTAACTATCAGCATCATTTACTGCACAATCAAAGGCAAGGCAAAGAAATCATAGACATGTTGTTGAATGCTGATGATGTTATTTGGAGTTTTGATGGGTTTTTTCCTAAAGGGAAATCATCGGTGACTCTCATGCATGAAGCAGATCCTTTCTCTGTGATGTTTCCTGAATAGCCACTGAGATACCTGCCCATTGAGTTGTGGTCTCTCTCTCTTTTAAAAAGCAACTTCTACCTTCAGCTTGATCTCTTGCTTGAGCTTCCCTTCCGACTACTAGGCTCCTTTTCTGATCCTGCAGAGGGCTTTTGTAAGGGATTGTGATCTCTAAGTTTTTCCCCTTTCAAGAACTAATCATTCTATTAATCACAATTCTAAACTGCTGTGGGAGTTTGTTTGTGACTTATGCCTTCACATGTGATACAAGCGACCTGTGTGTATAGGGTCTTCTCTCTGTTCATGTGGGGAAGGCATGGCAGCAGGAGTAGATGGCTGCTCATTCTCTGTAAGGAAATCAGTAAACAGTGGCGACCAAGTACAAGGATGTCCTGAAATATTAAGTCTTGTCCTTTCAAGGCCCCAAAGTCTCCAGCTAGGTTCAAGGTCACGACAAACTCCAAAACCCACCGAGCATGAAGTATTCAGAACCAGAAGCCTGTGTGTGCCATATCACATAAATTCATCGTGAGTACACCAATCTGTTTTTTTTTTAATTCTAAATTATTTTGTCCCATCAGAACGATCTATATTACCAATTAACCAAATTTGCTGCATCTTTGGTGTCCTAGAATTGCTTTAAATTGTTGCTGGGACAGTCTTACAAACCTTCCCGTGCTGTTATGAGTCCTTAAGGGGACAGCACTTATTTCAGAAATCAAAGGCAGTTGGGTTCAATCCTATGGTTAGCTGTTAGCTAGACACTGGAAGGATGGATTTGACTAAGAAAGGGAGACAGCATACATGGAGGCAGGTAACCTTTCCTTTGCAAAATGACCCATTTTGAGGCCTTACTTCAGGCTCTTCTCTTCTCCTAATCTTGGATTTTTTTAGTTTAGGAGAAGAATTAAAACTCCATTTACAGTATCTGTGAACCTGAATGAGTTACGTATGTGTGACCAACTTGATGTCTGCCTGTCTGTCAACAGGGCCAGAGTTCAGGGGCATCTGATGCATAGCACAGGAATGTCAGCCATCAATCTCTGGTCCACCTAACTCTACAGCATTAGAGTTGTCATGGTTGCTCATCTGATCTTCCTCATATGATCTCCATCCACAGAGATGTCAGAAAAATCCTCCCCTGAGAGTGCAAGTTCTTTACAAATGAAAGATTATACAACAGAAGACACATGGGAGATTTATATGGGCAAGCTGTTGAAAGGATAAAGTGACAGAAGAAGTTTATTGATTAATTAAAGAAAGAATCCGCTTCAGCTGATAGGTTAGAACATAGGTAGGTGTAGTAAACAAAATAGAATGCCGGGAGGAAGAGGTAGTGAGCTCAGAGAAGCCATGCTCCCCTCTCCCCGGCAGATGCCATAGCTCTGCTCTCTGAGGCAGATGTCGATGCAGCCAGCCACCATGTCAGACATGCTGAATTTTTCCTGGTAAGTGCAACTCGTTATACTACACTGATTTTTAGAAATGGGTTAAAATGCTGAATCTAATGGGCCAGCAGTGTTTAAAAGAATACAGTTTTTGTGTATTTATTTCAGGCATAACCTTCATGCGGCCGTGGTGCTGGGGACACAGCCTCACTGCTCAAATAACTACAGAATGGCTTGCAGCCTTGTGGACAACTGAATCCACTGAAAGCCTGAGAAAGCTTGGGAAAGAGTAAAGCATGTTTTCTTGGTAGCAGCGATTTCTCGGTCTGCTCTGCTTGCTAGAAGAAAGCAAGGGCTCTCATCTAAAAGAGGCTTGCTGACTCAGCTTCAGCTGCAAAACCCTGCAGCCCTTAAGAGGTCCTGCCACAAAACATTTAAATGGTGTTGATAAAAGCCAACTGAATGCTTGTATGTTTTCAGCAGTAGCAGGGAAAAAAACTGTGTTGTTTTAAAATGCCAGATTTCTGGGCCATCCTGCTTGGGCAAACTCTGACTGTTTGATGAAGGAGGGCCAGCTACAGAAAGAGGGCTTGAGTGTTGTCTGTTGCAGACTCTTTGATGGCATGGAACCTGAAACACTGTAGACTTGTGGCAATGAATGCGGCTCTGTTCGGTACCTCAGCCACAAGGTTGGAATGGCAGAAAGCTAAGGAATGGGCTACATCTGGCCAGCAAAGCCACGGCCTTAGTCCTACTGAGATTGCTTGGTAAATCAAAGACTCATGTGGTCAGAAAAACAGAGAGAGAAATAGAGTAAAGAGAGATTCAAAGACAAAGAAAATTTTTAAATTATTTACATTGTGTTAAAAATATGTGCAGGATAAAATTTGAAGTTCTTAAAGTTAAAAAAAAGGAAGAGGGTTGTTGGGTGTGGTAGTACAAACCTGTAAACCTAACACATGGGAGGCAGAGGGAGATTGACCTCTGTACCTTCAGGGTGAGGTAGCACATGCTTTTAATCCCAATGCCTTGAAGGCAGAGACAAACAGATCTTTGTGAGTTCAATGTGTAGTAGCATACACCTTTAATCCCAATACCTGAAAGGCAGAGAGAGGCAGATCTCTGAGACTTCAAGGACAGAGAGGTATACAGAGTTATTCCAGGTCAAAGATACAGAGAACCTGTCTCAAAAGGCAAAAAATAAAAAGGAAAAATAAACAAAATAGAGGTTAAATTGAAGCGCACAAAGATGGAAAATTCACAGCGACTTTTGATATTGTATGCTATTATGCTCTTTTTGAATCATTTGAATTTTGAGGCAGTAGCAATAGCTGCTAAAAGATGTTTCTTTATAAAAGCTGCTGAAATAATCCAACATAGATATTTTGAAAATGCCTTGACTTTGAAATTTGGATCTAAGGACATGATGCTTTGGAAAGGAGTTTCTATTTTGTTTTCACAGAGGGTGATAGTCTGTGGATGCCTCTATCCTAATATGGTAGGATGGACCACGCCCTACTTAAAGGTTGCTGTGAACACCTTTAAAAAATTGCTTCGCTCAACTGCCAACTGAGATAAATCAATAATGATGCCACCATTCAGCAGGAAGCATTTTGGAGAGAAAAAACTGCACCCACATTCCCAAATATGGCTTATAAACATTCTTTTACATTTAAAGTGGGATGTGATATAGACATGAATATTTGCATTAGTATAGATTTTGCTTTACTGATAGAGATTTTAGGTCAATTGTGTTATATGTATATGCATTTTTGATCTTAATTAAGGTATTGTGATTGTGTAGTTCATTTAAAAATATAATGTATATAGGTTATTAATGGATAATTATTAGTAATAGTCAAGTTTGTAGTCATGTTAGTTAGATTTTCTAGCTACATAGATATATATATTTCAGTTAGATAGGCATTATTCATATCTCTCTAGACGACAAAATAGGCTATTTAATGTTTTAGTACCTTAGGGTTTTTCATGACAGTGAGACACTCTACTCTTGGCAGCACATATCTACTTCAGGAAGAAGATGGGCATCACAGACGATCCTTATGGAGTTTGATAGCCATTTGGGGAAGAAACTGCTCTTGCCTGGATTGTTGCATAAACTGTACACAGAAATCACTCAGAGAGAGGACTACTGAACTTGCCTAAAGGTGAGATGATCTTTTCGTGTTCCTGATTCAGGAAAGGGTCAGCAAAACATTCTTCAAGACAATCAGATAGTGACTGCCTTTGAAATTTCCTGCTTCATGGAAATGTCTGCTGGAAACTATGGGCCTGTAGGCTGAGGATGGTAACACCAATGGTACAGAGGACCTTTCGGAGACGGTCCAGGCAGCGAGATGTCTCTGTCATTTCTAGAGTTTGAAAATGGCTTACTTTTTGTTTGCTTAGGTAACACTGTATTATTCTGGAGTCTCTGATGGAGTTGAAGAATAGATAGATAGTTATAGTTTTCCATTGTTATGATAAAAGATAAAATAGATATAAATATTGTAACTGTAATTCTTGCTTGATAACTGTTTTGTTCTATGTAATTTTGCTATGTTAAAGTTAAAGATTCCATTCTTGTTTAAACAGAAATAGGAGTAATGATGGAGTATAGGTCATTGGTTAATTAAATAAAGAAACTGTTTGGCCTGCAAGGTTAGAACATAGGTGGGTGGAATAAACATAAGAGAATGCTGGGAGGAATAGGAATTGAGCTTAGAGATGCCATGCACCTCTGCCATGGGCAGAAATGGTAGCTCTGCATTCTGAGGCAGATGGCGATACAGCCAGCCACCAGGTCAGACATGCTAAATCTTTCCTTCTAAGCGCACCTCGTGCTGCAACATACATTATTAGACATGGGTTAAGAGGGTGAAAATAATGGGGCAGGCAGTGTTGAAATGAATAGTTTTGTGTTGTTATTTCGGAGCATAACCTTACAAGGCGGCCCCATGGGGATGCAGCCCTGCTGCTCAAATTTCTACAATCAAGGGGGAAATGGAAGAAGGGAAGAAAGAGATGAGAGAGACAAGGAAGAATGGATGAATTCAATCATTCCTTGGAAAAATGAGTGAACCAATGAATGAGGAGACCTAGTAGGAAAAAATGTGCTGCATTCCCTCAGAGAGTCAGGTCAAATTAAGGATTGACAAGGTTTTCCACTAAGGAGGAGGCTTATTCCATTTTACCTTCTTTGTGCTCCAGGCCCACCCACAAGAGTGATGATGAGGACAGGGAGAAGAAGAGGAGAGGGTGTACCAGAATTCCCTGGTACAACTTCTCACCCAAATTGTAGCCAAATCACCTGACCTGGGACAGCTGATCTACATGCTGGACCCTACCTCCCAGTTTGACCACTCTAACATTTTAACCAAGTTTGTGAAGATGAAGGAACCAAAAATAGCCCAGTTACAGGATGGCAGGTTCCTTACAGGATGGGAGTCAGACCTCAGTACCATACTGGTATTTGGCGGTTTGATGGGTGTGTGGGTCTTTGCCAGACTCCACATAGCATCATGGATTCCCTACTTTACTGATATTATGGAGTTGGGTGCGTTCATCATATGTGTGCATGTCACACACTAGTGGGCATCATATGTACATGTTTATCCTGTGTGTGGGTGAGTGTGTTCATGAGTTTTATAGCCCAACTACTACAGAACATGATCAATGAAAGGGAACACTGTTTTCCAGATATGGCAGGGCAATTATTTAAATGAACTGACAAGGGTTGGATGGCATGGATAAGACCTATGAGAGTTCAAGCCATACCGAATCCAGGCATGACAAAGTAGGTGGCAGACAGAATTCTGGCAAAACTAAGTAGGTAGCTTGATGTCCAACTTACTGGAGAAGAGCAACTGAGCGGAGACACTTTTCACTAAGCAACATGCTCTAGTGGAAATCAAACATCCTTTGACTTACAGCCAGTACGAATTAAACCATTCATCAAATGAAACCTAATTTTCTCTGATTTTGAGTATACATTTGTGTCCCTTCCTGATTAATCTACTCTTTATCCTCTTAAGTCCCAATACCTCACGCTGATATCGGTCACATCTTTCCATTTGACATGGTTTTCCCTCAAGCTTTGTACCGCCCCAAGATCATACAAATTTTTGTCCCCTCTCCACTCCTTCCTTGACAGCCATCTTGTCCTTTACCACACCACGCATCCCCAGTCCTTTACTCTCCAAGGGGAAAAGACCATAAATCCTGCTTTGTTTTGAGGCATGTATTTCTGTGATGCCCCATCCACCAAACACAATCCATCATTGACCAAATATCACAACATGTTAACAAATTTTTATTCTTTGAGAAAGAATAATCCATTGGAAAAGATACCAGGATTCATAGAAGACCTGAGGTATCTCTGAAAAAAACACGTTCCCAAAGAGAGAATTAAGTCTGCCCCTCAAAATTTGAGAATTTCACTTTAACAGATCTTCACCAAATCATAGACATAGATATGGAAGTCATTATCAAACTTGATGAAATACACAGAAGGTTTGTTGGGAACTTGGCAAATAATTTTACCTATCTCTTGGGTTCCATCTTTTTTGTTGTACTGCACTCTTTTGCCCTCCAAGGAATCCCTGCCTAATTCCAAAGTCACCTCTACTGGAGGACATTCAGGCGTGATGTGGAGGTTGCCTTCAATGGAATCATCATGATGGTGGTAAAGGTACAGGACCGGATCATTCTCGTTGACAATGTAGAAACAGGTCGTTATGGTCTGCACCTCATCTGGGACCACGCCACTCCACTCTTCCTTAGAGCCTGGCATGATGTGGAGGTTGCCTTCCAGGTAGTCATCCAGGAGGTGGTAAATGTACAAGACCGGATCTTTCTTGTAGGTAATATAAAACCAGGTCTTCATGATTGGCACCTCTTCTAGGACCCTCCCGTTCCAGTCTTTCTTAGAGCCATTTGTGCCCATGAATGTATGTTTCACTGCTCTGCCAACTATGGTGTTTGAGAGATGAGTGTCTGTCACCTGAGGAAATGGCACATTATTAGGCAGGATCTTCAGGTTTAAAATCCTTTCATCACTATGAAGCTCCAAGCCATAGACACAATCAATCCCATCATATTTCAACAAATAGAGAGAGGGATATGTTGGCAGTTGATCTAGAATGATGGCTTTCCAATGGGTGACTGGTTCATTGGCTTCCTTCCAGCCATGAGAAATTCTGCGGCCAACAATATTCTCCAGGGCCTCAAAAGGCTTACTAAGTTTTTGCTTCTGGAGCGATGGCCCATTCTTCTTCTGGAGATGTGGCATGCAACTCATACTAAGAGGCATCTTCATCATGGCGGGAGACTTTCTGAGATAGGCCACAGCACTCCTGTTCCACTGTCTCTTGGCTCTGTTTCTGTGCTTGGGCTTCATAGCTGCCAATCTCTGCAAAGGAAGAACTCTTCAATTTAAATCAGACACAAAGTGGTTTCCTCCACCATAAGTGCCTGCAAGGATAAGAAGGTGAGGATGTGAGGTCAAGGCTCTTTTTAGGAATAACTTTGGAGCAAAGTGAAAAAGGCAGGGCTGAATAGATTTGGATACCTAAATGGAATATGTTCTTATGAAATTAATAGGAAAATTATCAAACTCTTGTCTACATCTCAGTATTTGTGTATCAGAGACATATTCCTGCTTCAAAATGCAATTGACCTCTACTGAGAAACCTACTTCCTGACTTACTATATCAATGAGAGAGGAAGCTATGCCTATACCTAAAGTGAGAAAGAAATATCTGAACAGATGGCAAAGAATTCAAAGAACAGCCACTCCTCTCCTTACCACTCAAGGTACTGGTTAGTTGGCTGATCTATAACCACCTGCCCAAGGTCATGGCACTCCAGTCCACTGGCTCTCTCTATTGTGTCTCCTGATCCAGATCCAGATTGATTACATAAAGATATTCTGTATCTTCATTAGAGAAGTGAGTACTGTGAGTCAAACTGCCAAAAGAAAAAAAAAACATTAATCTGTGCAACAGCACCTATTAGAAATAATTATCTTTTAAAACACATATGGACAAAGAGGATCTTTGCCATTTAAGTGGACTGAGGAATTGGACATTTTTAGCAAAGATAGAGTGGGGAGAATACCCGACATTAACCGTCCCCCAGCTATCAAATATAGGAGCTGTTAACGACATAAATTTTGGACCCAGAGCAGATTTGAAAGAAACCTTTCTTTGACTACAGAGGTCCTAGTTGCTTCCTAAACATATTTAAAAAAAGAAAATATCTTGGCTCTCTAGATTCCAACTTCTGGAAACTCGGTTGAACAGTTGTGGAGCCCAAGAGCTGAACTGACCTCCTCAGCCACCGTGAAGATAGTAAGCCCACCTTCACAGAAGACTAGTGCTTCATGTGGAACAGAGTTGCCACCCCAACCAAAGCTTTGTGACATCATCAAGGCTCTACTTATGTCATAAAACTCCTCCTAGCCAGGTTTCTTCCCTACTAACCCCCAGAAATATCCAGCATACAGGTCCTAAAATACTGCTCATACAGCCCCATGAAGACCCAAAATAAAAACCCCAATCTTCTTCCCAATTATTTGAGTTATATTTTCCAAGTAACTCAACCTTTTTATGTGTGTTTTTTTTTCTTCTGTATAATACTTTTTGGTCTGAGTCAACAACTCACACGAATGTTATTTTTTCCTAGCTCCAATGTCCTCATTGGTTATTTTCTATTGATTTTTCCATTACTTCATAATAATAATTTTCAAAATTTCCACTTCTCTTCTCCTCCCACATTTTTCTTGCTCCGCAAATAAACCTCTCCACTCAAACACCAGTCCAAATAGAGGGCAGGGTACTTTGAGCTGTTGGAAGTCCAAGCCCACCCTTCATCCATCCAGATTTAGCAAGGTATGCATCCACAAAAAATATGATGACAAAAAGCCAGTGTATGATATGCAGACAATTGCAAGTGCCATTATCTTTGGCTTCTCCGTCTGCCACAATTGTCAGCCACATTCAGAGCTTCCAGTTTGATCCCATGTTCTTTCATTCCCAGGTCACTGGATTAGTTGAAATCCCCTTAGTTCAGGCACAGTGTCTCATAGTGTGGACCAAGCCCTTATATTCCTGACATCCTTGCTCTTTTTCTCCATCCATCTGCTCTTCCACTGGAGCTTGGAAGCTCCATCTAGGTTTCTGATTTTGACCCTGACTTGATCTCCATCATTTGCCAAACAAAAGTTCCATGGTGGTTTTCAAGATAGTCAGTCATCAGTCTGACTATGGGACAAGGCACACATAGTTCCTAGGGACATGTCACAGTGTGGTCAACTTCTCCTCCCTGCTTAAGTACCTAGAGAGGGTCACCCTCTGGCCTTCTGAGAACCACTCGAGAGATATCGATCTTGACATCCCCAGAATGGCCCCATAAATTGAGATATCATCAGTGTATGTGCATTAACTTGTGTGTGTTTGTGTGTGTGTATTTAAATCACAATAACAAATGGTTTGTAATATTGAAGTTTCTTCTCATCTTGAGAAGAATATTTGCTACAGAAACACTCTCACAGTAATAGTGAGAGTATAAACTATCTAAGAAAGGAGAAATAACTGGAGGAATCCTCCAGGAGTTAGGCTCAGTGTCCCAGGAATTACGCCCAAGGAAAGTCAATGAACTCAGTGATGGAAGATAAAACCCAGCCTAAATAAAACCCTAAATCATTTAGGTGGAACATGAGATACTCTTACAACAGTTACAAGAGGTCTAAAATGCCTGGACTGGAACATAAGGGGAACACAATGACGTGGAGCTGAGAGTGCATGGCAAAACTGATTGGATCTGGCAAAAATTATGTAAGCATACCAAGGAAACCACCAGTGGGACAAAACCCTAAGAAATCTGTATGACAACATATCATGTTGAACATAATGAGATTTATAGACAAAGGAAAGATCTTAATTATGTCACTGTCACACAGGTGATGATGAACCAGTTCCATCGTAGAGTGACTCCCTGCTGTGTTTAAGATAACCTGTCAATTCTGTCTATTCAGTTACAAGGAAATTTGCATTAATTGCACAGATTAACTATCAGCATCATTTACTGCACAATCAAAGGCAAGGCAAAGAAATCATAGACATGTTGTTGAATGCTGATGATGTTATTGGGAGTTTTGATGGGTTTTTTTCTTAAAGGGAAATCATCGGTGACTCTCATGCATGAAGCAGATCCTTTCTCTGTGATGTTTCCTGAATAGCCAATGAGATACCAGCCCATGGAGGTTGTGGTCTCTCTCTCTTTTACAAAGCAACTTCTACCTTCAGCTTGATCTCTTGCTTGAGCTTCCCTTCCGGCTACTAGGCTCCTTTTCTGATCCTGCAGAGGGCTTTTGTAAGGGATTGTGATCTCTAAGTTTTTCCCCTTTCAAGAACTAATCATTCTATTAATCACAATTCTAAACTGCTGTGGGAGTTTGTTTGTGACTTATGCCTTCACATGTGATACAAGCGACCTGTGTGTATAGGGTCTTCTCTCTGTTCATGTGAGGAAGGCATGGCAGCAGGAGTAGATGGCTGCTCATTCTCTGTAAGGAAATCAGTAAACAGTGGGCACCAAGTACAAGGATGTCCTGAAATATTAAGTCTTGTCCTTTCAAGGCCCCAAAGCCTCCAGCTAGGTTCAGGGTCACGACAATCTCCAAAACCCACCGAGCATGAAGTATTCAGAACCAGAAGCCTGTGTGTGCCATATCACATTACTTCATCGTGAGTACACCAATCTGTTTTTTTTTTAATTCTAAATTATTTTGTCCCATCAGAACGATCTATATTACCAATTAACCAAATTTGCTGCATCTTTGGTGTCCTAGAATTGCTTTAAATTGTTGCTGGGACAGTCTTACAAACCTTCCTGTGCTGTTATGAGACCTTAAGGGGACAGCACTTATTTCAGAAATCAAAGGCAGTTGGGTTCAATCCTATGGTTAGCTGTTAGCTAGACACTGGAAGGATGGATTTGACTAAGAAAGGGAGACAGCATACATGGAGGCAGGTAACCTTTCCTTTGCAAAATGACCCATTTTGAGGCCTTACTCAGGCTCTTCTCTTCTCCTAATCTTGGTTTTTTTATTAGTTTAGGAGAAGAATTAAAACTCCATTTACAGTATCTGTGAACCCGAATGAGTTAAGTATGTGTGACCAACTTGATGTCTGCCTGTCTGTCAACAGGGCCAGAGTTCAGGGGCATCTGATGCATAGCACAGGAATGTCAGCCATCAATCTCTGGTCCACCTAACTCTACAGCATTAGAGTTGTCATAGTTGCTCATCTGACCTTCCTCATATGATCTCCATCCACAGAGATGTCAGAAAAATCCTCCCCTGAGAGTGCAAGTTCTTTACAAATGAAAGATTATACAACAGAAGACACATGGGAGATTTATATGGGCAAGCTGTTGAAAGGATAAAGTGACAGAAGAAGTTTATTGATTAATTAAAGAAAGAATCCGCTTCAGCTGATAGGTTAGAACATAGGTAGGTGGAGTAAACAAAATAGAATGCCGGGAGGAAGAGGGAGTGAGCTCAGAGAAGCCATGCTCCCCTCTCCCCGGCAGATGCCATAGCTCTGCTCTCTGAGGCAGATGTCGATGCAGCCAGCCACCATTTAGACATGCTGAATTTTTCCTGGTAAGTGCACCTCGTTATACTACACTGATTATTAGAAATGGGTTAAAATGCTGAATCTAATGGGCCAGCAGTGTTTAAAAGAATACAGTTTTTGTGTATTTATTTCAGGCATAACCTTCATGCGGCCGTGGTGCTGGGGACACAGCCTCGCTGCTCAAATAACTACAGAATGTCTTGCAGCCTTTTGGACAATTGAATCCACTGAAAGCCTGAGAAAGCCTGAGTAAAGCAAGTTTTCTTGGTAGCAGCGATTTCTCGGTCTGTTCTGCTTGCTAGAAGTAAGCAAGGGCTCTCATCTAAAAGAGGCTTGCTGACTCAGCTTCAGCTGCAAAACCCTGCAGCCCTTAAGGGGTCCTGCCACAAAACATTTAAATGGTGTTGATAAAAGCCAACTGAATGCTTGTATGGTTTCAGCAGTAGCAGGAAAAAAAAACTGTGTTGTTTTAAAATGCTGGGTTTCTGGGCCATCCTGCTTGGGCAAACTCTGACTGTTTGAGGAAGGAGGGCCAACTACAGAAAGAGGGCTTGAGTGTTGTCTGTTGCAGCCTCTTTGATGGCAAGGACCTTGAAACACTGTAGACTTGTGGCACTGAATGCGGCTCTGTTCGGTACCTCAGCCACAAGGTTGGAATGGCAGAAAGGTAAGAAATGGGCTCCATCTGGCCAGCAAAGCCACGGCTTTAGTCCTACTGAGATTGCTTGGTAAATGAAAGACTCATGTGGTCAGAAAAACAGAGAGAGAAATAGAGTAAAGAGAGATTCAAAGACAAAGAAAATTTTTAAATGATTTACAGTGTGTTAAAAATATGTGCAGGCTAAAATTTGAAGTTCTTAAAGTTAAAAAAAGGAAGAGAGTTGTTGGGTGTGGTAGTACACACCTGTAAACCCAACACATGGGAGGCAGAGGGAGATTGACCTCTGTACCTTCAAGGTGAGGTAGCACACGCCTTTAATCCCAGTGCCTTGAAGGCAGAGACAAACAGATCTTTGTGAGTTCAATGTGTAGTAGCATACACCTTTAATCCCAATGCCTGAAAGGCAGAGAGAGGCAGATCTCTGAGACTTCAAGGACAGACAGGTATACAGAGTTATTCCAGGTCAAAGATACAGAGAACCTGTCTCAAAAGGCAAAAAATAAAAAGGAAAAGTAAACAAAATAGAGGTTAAATTGAAGCGCACAAAGATGGAAAATTCACAGCGAATTTTGATATTGTATGCTATTATGCTCTTTTTGAATCATTTGAATTTTGAGGCAGTAGCAATAGCTGCTAAAAGATGTTTCTTTATAAAAGCTGCTGAAATAATCCAACATAGATATTTTGAAAATGCCTTGACTTTGAAATTTGGATCTAAGGACATGATGCTTGGGAAAGGAGTTTCTATTTTGTTTTCACAGAGGGTGATAGTCTGTGGATGCCTCTATCCTAATATGGTAGGATGGACCACGCCCTACTTAAAGGTTGCTGTGAACACCTTTAAAAAATTGCTTCGCTCAACTGCCAACTGAGATAAATCAATAATGATGCCACCATTCAGCAGGAAGCATTTTGGAGAGAAAAAACTGCACCCACGTTCCCAAATATGGCTTATAAATATTCTTTTACATTTAAAGTGGGATGTGATATAGATATGAATATTTGCATTAGTATAGATTTTGCTTTACTGATAGAGATTTTAGGTCAATTTTGTTATATGTATATGCATTTTTGATCTTCATTAAGGTATTGTGATTGTGTAGTTCATTTAAAAATATAATGTATATAGGTTATTAATGGATAATCATTAATAATAGTCAAGTTTGTAGTTATGTTAGTTAGATTTTCTAGCTACATAGATATATATATTTCAGTTAGATAGGCATTATTCATATCTCTCTAGACTATAAAATAGGCTATTTAATGTTTTAGTACCTTAGGGTTTTTCATGACAGTGAGACACTCTACTCTTGGCAGCACATATCTACTTCAGGAAGAAGATGGACATCAAAGAGGATCCTTATGGAGTTTGATAGCCATTTGGGGAAGAAACTGCTCTTGCCTGGATTGTTGCATAAACTGTACACAGAAAACACTCAGAGAGAGGACTACTGAACTTGCCTAAAGGTGAGATGATCTTTTCGTGTTCCTGATTCAGGAAAGGGTCAGCAAAACATTCTTCAAAAAAAGCAGATAGTGACTACCTTTGAAATTTCCTGCTTCATGGAAATGTCTGCTGGAAACTATGGGCCTGTAGGCTGAGGGAGGACACACCAACGGTACAGAGGAACTTTGGGTGACTGTCCAGGCAGCGAGATGTCTCTGTCATTTCTAGAGTTTGAAAATGGCTTACTTTTTGTTTGCTTAGGTAATACTGTATTATTCTGGAGTTTCTGATGGAGTTGAAGAATAGATAGATAGTTATAGTTTTCCATTGTTATGATAAAAGATAAAATAGATATAAATATTGTAACTGTAATTCTTGCTTGATAACTGTTTTGTTCTATGTAATTTTGCTATGTTAAAGTTAAAGATTCCATTTTTGTTTAAACAGAAATAGGAGTAATGATGGAGTATAGGTCATTGGTTAATTAAATAAAGAAAATGTTTGGCCTGAATGGTTAGAACATAGGTGGGTGGAATAAACATAAGAGAATGCAGGGAGGAATAGGAATTGAGCTTAGAGATGCCATGCACCTCTGCCATGGGCAGAAATGGTAGCTCTGCACTCTGAGGCAGATGGCGATACAGCCAGCCACCAGGTCAGACATGCTAAATCTTTCCTTCTAAGCGCACCTCATGCTGCAACATACATTATTAGACATGGGTTAAGAGGCTGAAAATAATGGGGCAGGCAGTGTTGAAATGAATAGTTTCGTGTTGTTATTTCGGAGCATAACCTTACAAGGCGGCCCCATGGGGATGCAGCCCTGCTGCTCAAATTTCTACAATCAAGGGGGAAATGGAAGAAGGGAAGAAAGAAGAGAGAGAGACAAGGAAGAATGGATGGATTCAATCATTCATTGGAAAAATGAGGGAACGAGTGAATGAGGAGACCTAGTAGGAAAAAATGTGCTGCATTCCCTCAGAGAGTCAGGTCAAATTAAGGATTGACTAGGTTTTCCACTAAGGAGGAGGCTTATTCCATTTTACCTTCTTTGTGCTCCAGGCCCACCCACAGGAGTGATGATGAGGACAGGGAGAAGAAGAGGAGAGGGTGTACCAGAATTCCCTGGTACAATTTCTCACCCAAATTGTAGCCAAATCACCTGACCTGGGACAGCTTATCTACATGCTGGACCCTAACTCCCAGTTTGACAACTCTAACATTTTAACCAAGTTTGTGAAGATGAAGAACCAAAAATAGCCCAGTTACAGGATGGCAGGTTCCTTACAGGATGGGAGTCAGACATCAGTACCATACAGGTGTTTGGCGGTTTGATGGGTGTGTGGGGTCTTTGCCAGACTCCACCTAGCATCATGGATTCCCTACTTTACTGATATTATGGAGTTCGGTGCATTCATCATATGTGTGCATGTCACACACTAGTGGGCATCATACGTACATGTTTATCCTGTGTGTGGGTAGTGTGTTCATGAGTTTTATAGCCCAAGTACTACAGAACATGATCAATGAAAGTGAACACTGTTTTCCAGATATGGCAGGGCAATTATTTAAATGAACTGACAAGGGTTGGATGGCATGGATAAGACCTATGAGAGTTCAAGCCATACCGAATCCAGGCATGACAAAGTAGGTGGCAGACAGAATTCTGGCAAAACTAAGTAGGTAGCTTGATGTCCAACTAGCTGGAGAAGAGCAACTGAGCAGAGACACTTTTCACTAAGCAACATGCTCTAGTGGAAATCAAACATCCTTTGACTTACAGCCAGTACGATTTAAACCTTTCATCAAATGAAACCTAATTTTCTCTGATTTTGAGTATACATTTGTGTCCCTTCCTGATTAATCTACTCTTTATCCTCTTAAGTCCCAATACCTCACGCTGATATCGGTCACATCTTTCCATTTGACATGGTTTTCCCTCAAGCTTCATACGCCCCGAGATCATACAACTTTTTGTCTCCTCTCCACTGCTTCCTTGACAGCCATCTTGTCCTTTACCACACCACACATCCCCAGTCCTTTACTCTCCAAGGGGAAAAGACCATAAATCCTGCTTTGTTTTGAGGCATGTATTTCTGTGATGCCCCATCCACCAAACACAATCCATCATTGAACAAATAACACAACATGTTAACAAATTTTTATTCTTTGAGAAAGTAAAATCCATTGGAAAAGATACCAGGATTCATAGAAGACCTGAGGTATCTCTGAAAAAACACACTCCCAAAGAGAGAATTAAGTCTGCCCCTCAGAATTTGAGAATTTCACTTTAACAGATCTTCACCAAATCATAGACATAGATATGGAAGTCATTATCAAACTTGATGAAATACACAGAAGGTTTGTTGGGAACTTGGCAAATAATTTTACCTATCTCTTGGGTTCCATCTTTTTTGTTGTACTGCACTCTTTTGCCCTCCAAGGAATCCCTGCCTAATTCCAAAGTCACCTCTACTGGAGGACATTCAGGCGTGATGTGGAGGTTGCCTTCAATGGAATCATCATGATGGTGGTAAAGGTACAGGACCGGATCATTCTCGTTGACAATGTAGAAACAGGTCGTTATGGCCTGCACCTCATCTGGGACAACGCCATTCCACTCTTCCTTAGAGCCTGGCATGATGTGGAGGTTGCCTTCCAGGTAGTCATCCAGGAGGTGGTAAATGTACAAGACCGGATCTTTCTTGTAGGTAATATAAAACCAGGTCTTCATGATTGGCACCTCTTCTAGGACCCTCCCGTTCCAGTCATTCTTAGAGCCATTTGTGCCCATGAATGTATGTTTCACTGCTCTGCCAACTATGGTGTTTGAGAGATGAGTGTCTGTCACCTGAGGAAATGGCACATTATTAGGCAGGATCTTCAGGTTTAAAATCCTTTCATCACTATGAAGCTCCAAGCCATAGACACAATCAATCCCATCATATTTCAACAAATAGAGAGAGGGATATGTTGGCAGTTGATCTAGAATGATGGCTTTCAAATGGGTGACTGGTTCATTGGCTTCCTTCCAGCCATGAGAAATTCTGCGGCCAACAATATTCTCCAGGGCCTCAAAAGGCTTACTAAGTTTTTGCTTCTGGAGCGATGGCCCATTCTTCTTCTGGAGATGTGGCATGCAACTCATACTGAGTGGCATCTTCATCATGGCGGGAGACTTTCTGAGATAGGCCACAGCACTCCTGTTCCACTGTCTCTTGGCTCTGTTTCTGTGCTTGGGCTTCATAGCTGCCAATCTCTGCATAGGAAGAACTCTTCAGTTTAAATCAGACACAAAGTGGTTTCCTCCACCATAAGTGCCTGCAAGGATAAGAAAGTGAGCATGTGAGGTCAAGGCTGTTTTTAGGAATAACTTTGGAGCAGGTGAAAAAGGCAGGGCTGAATAGATTTGGATACCTAAATGGAATATGTTCTTAAGAAATTAATAGGAAAATTATCAAACTCTTGTCTACAGCTCAGTATATGTGTATCAGAGACATATTCCTGCTGCAAAATGCAATTGACCTCTACTGAGAAACCTACTTCCTGACTTACTATATCAATGAGAGAGGAAGCTATGCCTATACCTAAAGTGAGAAAGAAATATCTGAACAGATGGCAAAGAATTCAAAGAACAGCCACTCCTCTCCTTACCACTCAAGCTACTGGTTAGTTGGCTGATCTAGAACCACCTGCCCAAGGTCATGGCACTCCAGTCCACTGGCTCTCTCTATTGTGTTTCCTGATCCAGATCCAGGTTGATTACATAAAGATATTCTGTATCTTCATTAGAGAAGTGAGTACTGTGAGTCAAACTGCCAAAAGAAAGAAACATTAATCTGTGCAACAGCACCTATTAGAAATAATTATCTTTTAAAACACATATG
This sequence comes from Microtus pennsylvanicus, assembly GCF_037038515.1. Lineage (NCBI taxonomy): Eukaryota > Metazoa > Chordata > Mammalia > Rodentia > Cricetidae > Microtus > Microtus pennsylvanicus. The sequence continues at coordinate 5,241,082 of NW_027460879.1, read as the reverse complement.
GACAAAGAGGATCTTTGCCATTTAAATGGACTGAGGAATTGGACATTTTTAGCAAAGATAGAGTGGGGAGAAGACCTGACATTAACCGTCCCCCAGCTATCAAATATAGGAGCTGTTAACGACATAAATTTTGGACCCACAGCAGATTTGAAAGAAACCTTTCTTTGACTACAGAGGTCCTAGTTGCTTCCTAAACATATTTACCAAAAGAAAATATCTTGGCTCTCTAGATTCCAACTTCTGGAAATTCGGTTGAACAGTTGTGGAGCCCAAGAGCTGAACTGACCTCCTCAGCCACCGTGAAGATAGTAAGCCCACCTTCACAGAAGACTAGTGCTTCATCTGGAACAGAGTTGCCACCCCCAACCAAAGCTTTGTGACATCATCAAGGCTCTACTTATGTCATAAAACTCCTCCTAGCCAGGTTTCTTCCCTACTAACCCCCAGAAATATCCAGCATACAGGTCCTAAAATGCTGCTCATACAGCCCCATGAAGACCCAAAATAAAAACCCCAATCTTCTTCCCAATTACTTGAGTCATATTTTCCAAGTAACTCAACCCCTTTATGTGTTTTTTTTTCTGTAAAATAATTTTTGGTCTGAGTCAACAACTCACATGAATGTTTTTTTTTTCTAGTTTCAATGTCCTCAGTGGTTATTTTCTATTGATTTTTCCATTACTTCATAATAATAATTATCAAATTTTCCACTTCTCTTCCTCCTCCCACATTCTTCTTGCTCCGCAAATAAACCTCTCCACTCAAACACCAGTCCAAATAGAGGGCAGGGTACTTTGAGCTGTGGGAAGTCCAAGCCCACCCTTCATCCATCCAGATTTAGCAAGGTATGCATCCACAAAAATTATGATCACAAAAAGCCAGTGTATGATATGCAGACAATTGCAAGTGCCATTATCTTTGGCTTCTCCGTCTGCCACAATTGTCAGCCACATTCAGAGCTTCCAGTTTGATCCCATGTTCTTTCATTCCCAGGTCACTGGATTAGTTGAAATCCCCTTAGTTCAGGCACAGTGTCTCATAGTGTGGACCAAGCCCTTATATTATTGACATCCTTGCTCTTTTTCTCCATCAATCTGCTCTTCCACTGGAGCTTGGAAGCTCCATCTAGGTTTCTGATTTTGACCCTGACTTGATATCCATCATTTGCCAAACAAAAGTTCCATGGTGGTTTTCAAGATAGTCAGTCATCAGTCTGACTTTGGGACAAGGCACACATAGTTCCTAGGGACATGTCACCGTGCGGTCAACTTCTCCTCCCTGCTTAAGTACCTAGAGAGGGTAACCCTATGGCCTTCTGAGAACCACTCGAGAGATATCGATCTTGACATCCCCAGAATGGCCCCATAAATTGAGATATCATCAGTGTATGTGCATTAACTTGTGTGTGTTTGTGTGTGTGTGTATTTAAATCACAATAACAAATGGATTGTAATATTGAAGTTTCGTCTCATCTTGAGAAGAATATTTGCTACAGAAACACTCTCACAGTAATAGTGAGAGTGTAAACTATCTAAAAAAGGAGAAATAACTGGAGGAATCCCCCAGGAGTTAGGCTCAGTGTCCCAGGAATTACGCCCAAGGAAAGTCAATGAACTCAGTGATGGAGGATAAAACCCAGCCTAAATAAAACCCTAAATCATTTAGGTGGAACATGAGATACTCTTACAACAGTTACAAGAGGTCTAAAATGCCTGGACTGGAACATAAGGGGAACACAATGACATGGAGCTGAGAGTGCATGGCAAACTGATTGGAATTGGCAAAAATTATGTAAGCATACCAAGGAAACCACCAGTGGGACAAAACCCTAAGAAATCTGTATGACAACATATCATGTTGAACATAATGAGATTTATAGACAAAGGAAAGATCTTAATTATGTCACTGTCACACAGGTGATGATGAACCAGTTCCATCGTAGAGTGACTCCCTGCTGTGTTTAAGATAACCTGTCAATTCTGTCTAGTCAGTTACAAGGAAATTTGCATTAATTGCACAGATTAACTATCAGCATCATTTACTGCACAATCAAAGGCAAGGCAAAGAAATCATAGACATGTTGTTGAATGCTGATTATGTTATTGGGAGTTTTGATGGGTTTTTTTCTTCAAGGGAAATCATCGCTGACTCTCATGCATGAAGCAGATCCTTTCTCTGTGATGTTACCTGAATAGCCAATGAGATACCAGCCCATTGAGTTGTGGTCTCTCTCTCTTTTAAAAAGCACCTTCTACCTTCAGCTTGATCTCTTGCTTGAGCTTCCCTTCCGGCTACTAGGCTCCTTTTCTGATCCTGCAGAGGGTTTTTGTCAGGGATTGTGATCTCTAAGTTTTTCCCCTTTCAAGAACTTATCATTCTATTAATCACAATTCTAAACTGCTGTGGGAGTTTGTTTGTGACTTATGCCTTCACATGTGATACAAGCGACCTGTGTGTATAGGGTCTTCTCTCTGTTCATGTGGGGAAGGCATGGCAGCAGGAGTAGATGGCTGCTCATTCTCTGTAAGGAAATCTATAAACAGTGGGCACCAAGTACAAGGATGTCCTGAAATATTAAGTCTTGTCCTTTCAAGGCCCCAAAGCCTCCAGCTAGGTTCAGGGTCACGACAATCTCCAAAACCCACCGAGCATGAAGTATTCAGAACCAGAAGCCTGTGTGTGCCATATCACATAAATTCATCGTGAGTACACCAATCTGTTTTTTTTTTAATTCTAAATTATTTTGTCCCATCAGAACGATCTATATTACCAATTAACCAAATTTGGTGCATCTTTGGTGTCCTAGAATTGCTTTAAATTGTTGCTGGGACAGTCTTACAAACCTTCCTGTGCTGTTATGAGACCTTAAGTGGACAGCACTTTTTTCCGAAATCAAAGGCAGTTGGGTTCAATCCTATGGTTAGCTGTTAGCGAGACACTGGAAGGATGGATTTGACTAAGAAAGGGAGACAGCATACATGGAGGCAGGTAACCTTTCCTTTGCAAAATGACCCATTTTGAGGCCTTACTTCAGGCTCTTCTCTTCTCCTAATCTTGGTTTTTTTATTAGTTTAGGAGAAGAATTAAAACTCCATTTACAGTATCTGTGAACCCGAATGAGTTAAGTATGTGTGACCAACTTGATGTCTGCCTGTCTGTCAACAGGGCCAGAGTTCAGGGGCATCTGATGCATAGCACAGGAATGTCAGCCATCAATCTCTGGTCCACCTAACTCTACAGCATTAGAGTTGTCATGGTTGCTCATCTGATCTTCCTCATATGATCTCCATCCACAGAGATGTCAGAAAAATCCTCCCCTGAGAGTGCAAGTTCTTTACAAATGAAAGATTATACAACAGAAGACACATGGGAGATTTATATGGGCAAGCTGTTGAAAGGATAAAGTGACAGAAGAAGTTTATTGATTAATTAAAGAAAGAATCCGCTTCAGCTGATATGTTAGAACATAGGTAGGTGGAGTAAACAAAATAGAATGCCGGGAGGAAGAGGTAGTGAGCTCAGAGAAGCCATGCTCCCCTCTCCCCGGCAGATGCCATAGCTCTGCTCTCTGAGGAAGATGTCGATGCAGCCAGCCACCATTTAGACATGCTGAATTTTTCCTGGTAAGTGCACCTCGTTATACTACACTGATTATTAGAAATGGGTTAAAATGCTGAATCTAATGGGCCAGCAGTGTTTAAAAGAATACAGTTTTTGTGTATTTATTTCAGGCATAACCTTCATGCGGCCGTGGTGCTGGGGACACAGTCTCGCTGCTCAAATAACTACAGAATGGCTTGCAGCCTTTTGGACAATTGAATCCACTGAAAGCCTGAGAAAGCCTGAGTAAAGCATGTTTTCTTGGTAGCAGCGATTTCTCGGTCTGTTCTGCTTGCTAGAAGAAAGCAAGGGCTCTCATCTAAAAGAGGCTTGCTGACTCAGCTTCAGCTGCAAAACCCTGCAGCCCTTAAGAGGTCCTGCCACAAAACATTTAAATGGTGTTGATAAAAGCCAACTGAATGCTTGTATGTTTTCAGCAGTAGCAGGAAAAAAAAACTGTGTTGTTTTAAAATGCCGGGTTTCTGGGCCATCCTGCCTGGGCAAACTCTGACTGTTTGATGAAGGAGGGCCAACTACAGAAAGAGGACTTGAGTGTTGTCTGTTGCAGCCTCTTTGATGGCAAGGACCTTGAAACACTGTAGAATTGTGGCACTGAATGCGGCTCTGTTCCGTACCTCAGCCATAAGGTTGGAATGGCAGAAAGCTAAGGAATGGCCTACATCTGGCCAGCAAAGCCACGGCTTTAGTCCTACTGAGATTGCTTGGTAAATGAAAGACTCATGTGGTCAGAAAAACAGAGAGAGACATAGAGTAAAGAGAGATTCAAAGACAAAGAAAATTTTTAAATGATTTACAGTGTGTTAAAAATATGTGCAGGCTAAAATTTGAAGTTCTGAAAGTTAAAAAAAAGGAAGAGGATTGTTGGGTGTGGTAGTACACACCTGTAAACCCAACACATGGGAGGCAGAGGGAGATTGACCTCTGTACCTTCAAGGTGAGGTAGCACACGCCTTTAATCCCAGTGCCTTGATGGCAGAGACAAACAGATCTTTGTGAGTTCAATGTGTAGTAGCATACACCTTTAATCCCAATGCCTGAAAGGCAGAGAGAGGCAGATCTCTGAGACTTCAAGGACAGACAGGTATACAGAGTTATTCCAGGTCAAAGATACAGAGAACCTGTCTCAAAAGGCAAAAAATAAAAAGGAAAAATAAACAAAATAGAGGTTAAATTGAAGCGCACAAAGATGGAAAACTCACAGCGAATTTTGATATTGTATGCTATTATGCTCTTTTTGAATCATTTGAATTTTGAGGCAGTAGCAATAGCTGCTAAAAGATGTTTCTTTAAAAAAGCTGCTGAAATAATCCAACATAGATATTTTGAAAATGCCTTGACTTTGAAATTTGGATCTAAGGACATGATGCTTGGGAAAGGAGTTTCTATTTTGTTTTCACAGAGGGTGATAGTCTGTGGATGCCTCTATCCTAATATGGTAGGATGGACCACGCCCTACTTAAAGGTTGCTGTGAACACCTTTAAAAAGTTGCTTCGCTCAACTGCCAACTGAGATAAATCAATAATGATGCCACCATTCAGCAGGAAGCATTTTGGAGAGAAAAAACTACACCCACGTTCCCAAATATGGCTTATAAACATTCTTTTACATTTAAAGTGGGATGTGATATAGATATGAATATTTGCATTAGTATAGATTTTGCTTTACTGATAGAGATTTTAGGTCAATTTTGTTATATGTATATGCATTTTTGATCTTAATTAAGGTATTGTGATTGTGTAGTTCATTTAAATATATAATGTATATAGGTTGTTAATGGATAATCATTAATAATAGTCAAGTTTGTAGTCATGTTAGTTAGACTTTCTAGCTACATAGATATATATATTCAGTTAGATAGGCATTATTCATATCTCTCTAGACTACAAAATAGGCTATTTAATGTTTTAGTACCTTAGGGTTTTTCATGACAGTGAGACATTCTACTCTTGGCAGCACAAATCTACTTCAGGAAGAAGATGGGCATCAAAGAGGATCCTCATGGATTTTGATAGCCATTTGGGGAAGAAACTGCTCTTGCCTGGATTGTTGCATAAACTGTACACAGAAAACACTCAGAGAGAGGACTACTGAACCTGCCTAAAGGTGAGATGATCTTTTCGTGTTCCTGATTCAGGAAAGGGTCAGCAAAACATTCTTCAAGACAAGCAGATAGTGACTGCCTTTGAAATTTCCTGCTTCATGGAAATGTCTGCTGGAAACTATGGGCCTGTAGGCTGAGGGTGGAAACCCCAACGGTACAGAGGAACTTTGGGTGACTGTCCAGGCAGCGAGATGTCTCTGTCATTTCTAGAGTTTGAAAATGGCTTACGTTTTGTTTGCTTAGGTAATACTGTATTATTCTGGAGTCTCTGATGGAGTTGAAGAATAGATAGATAGTTATAGTTTTCCATTGTTATGATAAAAGATAAAATAGATGTAAATATTGTAACTGTAATTCTTGCTCGACAACTGTTTTGTTATATGTAATTTTGCTCTGTTAAAGTTAAAGATTCCGTTCTTGTTTAAACAGAAATAAAAGTAATGATGGAGTATAGGTCATTGGTTAATTAAATAAAGAAACTGTTTGGCCTGAAAGGTTAGAACATAGGTGGGTGGAATAAACATAAGAGAATGCTGGGAGGAATAGGAATTGAGCTTAGAGATGCCATGCACCTCTGCCAAGGGCAGAAATGGTAGCTCTGCACTCTGAGGCAGATGGCGATACAGCCAGCCACCAGGTCAGACATGTTAAATCTTTCCTTCTAAGCGCACCTCGTGCTGCAACATACATTATTAGACATGGGTTAAGAGGCTGAAAATAATGGGGCAGGCAGTGTTGAAATGAATAGTTTTGTGTTGTTATTTCGGAGCATAACCTTACAAGGCGGCCCCATGGGGATGCAGCCCTACTGCTCAAATTTCTACAATCAAGGGGGAAATGGAAGAAGGGAAAAAAGAAGAGAGAGAGACAGGGAAGAATGGATGGATTCAATCATTCATTGGAAAAATGAGTGAAGCAATGAATGAGGAGACCTAGTAGAAAAAAATGTGCTGAATTCGTCAGAGAGTCAGGTCAAATTAAGGATTGACAAGGTTTTCCACTAAGGAGGAGGCTTATTCCATTTTACCTTCTTTGTGCTCCAGGCCCACACACAAGAGTGATGATGAGGACAGGGAGAACAAGAAGAGAGGGGGTACCAGAATTCCCTGGTACAATTTCTCACCCAAATTGTAGCCAAATCACCTGACCTGGGACAGCTTATCTACATGCTGGACCCTAACTCCCAGTTTGACAACTCTAACATTTTAACCAAGTTTGTGAAGATGAAGGAACCAAAAATAGCCCAGTTACAGGATGGCAGGTTCCTTACAGGATGGGAGTCAGACATCAGTACCATACTGGTATTTGGCAGTTTGATGGGTGTGTGGGGTCTTTGCCAGACTCCACATAGCATCATGGATTCTCTACTTTACTGATATTATGGAGTTCGGTGCATTCATCATATGTGTGCATGTCACACACTAGTGGGCATCATATGTACATGCTTATCCTCTGTGTGGGTAAGTGTGTTCATGAGTTTTATAGCCCAAGTACTACAGAACATGATCAATGAAAGGGAACACTGTTTTCCAGATATGGCATGGCAATTATTTAAATGAACTGGCAAGGGTTGGATGGCATGGATAAGACCTATGAGAGGTCAAGGCATACCGAATCCAGGCATGACAAAGTAGGTGGCAGACAGAATTCTGGCAAAACTAAGTAGGAAGCTTGATGTCCAACTTACTGGAGAAGAGCAACTGAGCGGAGACACTTTTCACTAAGCAACATGCTCTAGTGGAAATCAAACAACCTTTGACTTACAGCCAGTACGAATTAAACCATTCATCAAATGAAACCTAATTTTCTCTGATTTTGAGTATACATTTGTGTCCCTTCCTGATTAATCTACTCTTTATCCTCTTAAGTCCCAATACCTCACGCTGATATCGGTCAAACCTTTCAATTTGACATGGTTTTCCCTCAAGCTTCATACCGCCCCGAGATCATACAACTTTTTGTCCCCTCTTCACTCCTTCCTTGACAGCCATCTTGTCCTTTACCACACCACGCATCCCCAGTCCTTTACTCTCCAAGGGGAAAAGACCATAAATCCTGCTTTGTTTTGAGGCATGTATTTCTGTGATGCCCCATCCACCAAACACAATCCATCATTGACCAAATAACACAACATGTTAACAAATTTTTATTCTTTGAGAAAGAATAATCCATTGGAAAAGATACCAGGATTCATAGAAGACCTGAGGTATCTCTGAAAAAACACATTCCCAAAGAGAGCATTAAGTCTGCCCCTCAAAATTTGAGAATTTCACTTTAACAGATCTTCACCAAATCATAGACATAGATATGGAAGTCATTATCAAACTTGATGAAATACACAGAAGTTTTGTTGGGAACTTGGCAAATAATTTTACCTATCTCTTGGGTTCCATCTTTTTTGTTGTACTGCACTCTTTTGCCCTCCAAGGAATCCCTGCCTAATTCCAAAGTCACCTCTACTAGAGGACATTCAGGCGTGATGTGGAGGTTGCCTTCAATGGAATCATCATGATGGTGGTAAAGGTACAGGACCGGATCATTCTCTTTGACAATGTAGAAACAGGTCGTTATGGCCTGCACCTCATCTGGGACCACGTCACTCCACTCTTCCTTAGAGCCTGGCAGATGTGGAGGTTGCCTTCCAGGTAGTCATCCAGGAGGTGGTAAATGTAAAAGAACGGATCTTTCTTGTAGGTAATATAAAACCAGGTCTTCATGATTGGCACCTCTTCTAGGACCATCCCGTTCCAGTCATTCTTAGAGCCATTTGTGCCCATGAATGTATGTTTCACTGCTCTGCCAACTATGGTGTTTGAGAGATGAGTGTCTGTCACCTGAGGAAATGGCACATTATTAGGCAGGATCTTCAGGTTTAAAATCCTTTCATCACTATGAAGCTCCAAGCCATAGACACAATCAATCCCATCATATTTCAACAAATAGAGAGAGGGATATGTTGGCAGTTGATCTAGAATGATGGCTTTCCAATGGGTGACTGGTTCATTGGCTTCCTTCCAGCCATGGGAAATTCTGCGGCCAACAATATTCTCCAGGGTCTCAAAAGGCTTACTAAGTTTTTGCTTCTGGAGCGATGGCCCATTCTTCTTCTGGAGATGTGGCATGCAACTCATACTGAGAGGCATCTTCATCATGGCGGGAGACTTTCTGAGATAGGCCACAGCACTCCTGTTCCACTGTCTCTTGGCTCTGTTTCTGTGCTTGGGCTTCATAGCTGCCAATCTCTGCATAGGAAGAACTTCAGTTTAAATCAGACACAAAGTGGTTTCCTCCACCATAAGTGCCTGCAAGGATAAGAAGGTGAGGATGTGAGGTCAAGGCTCTTTTTAGGAATAACTTTGGAGCAGGTGAAAAAGGCAGGGCTGAATAGATTTGGATACCTAAATGGAATATGTTCTTAAGAAATTAATAGGAAAATTATCAAACTCTTGTCTACAGCTCAGTATATGTGTATCAGAGACATATTCCTGCTGCAAAATGCAATTGACCTCTACTGAGAAACCTACTTCCTGACTTACTATATCAATGAGAGAGGAAGCTATGCCTATACCTAAAGTGAGAAAGAAATATCTGAACAGATGGCAAAGAATTCAAAGAACAGCCACTCCTCTCCTTACCACTCAAGCTACTGGTTAGTTGGCTGATCTATAACCACCTGCCCAAGGTCATGGCACTCCAGTCCACTGGCTCTCTCTATTGTGTCTCCTGATCCAGATCCAGGTTGATTACATAAAGATATTCTGTATCTTCATTAGAGAAGTGAGTACTGTGAGTCAAACTGCCAAAAGAAAGAAACATTAATCTGTGCAACAGCACCTATTAGAAATAATTATCTTTTAAAACACATATGGACAAAGAGGATCTTTGCCATTTAAGTGGACTGAGGAATTGGACATGTTTAGCAAAGATAGAGTGGGGAGAATACCCGACATTAATCGTCCCCCAGCTATCAAATATAGGAGCTGTTAACGACATAAATTTTGGACCCAGAGCAGATTTGAAAGAAACCTTTCTTTGACTACAGAGGTCCTAGTTGCTTCCTAAACATATTTACCAAAAGAAAATATCTTGGTTCTCTAGATTCCAACTTCTGGAAATTCGGTTGAACAGTTGTGGTGCCCAAGAGCTGAACTGACCTCCTCAGCCACGGTGAAGATAGTAAGCCCACCTTCACAGAAGACTAGTGCTTCATGAGGAACAGAGTTGCCACCCCCAACCAAAGCTTTGTGACATCATCAAGGCCCTACTTATGTCATAAAACTCCTCCTAGCCAGGTTTCTTTCCTACTAACCCCCAGAAATGTCCAGCATACAGGTCCTAAAATGCTGCTCATACAGCCCCATGAAGACCCAAAATAAAAACCCCCGTCTTCTTCCCAATTACTTGAGTCATATTTTCCAAGTAACTCAACCCCTTTATGTTTTTTTTTTCTGTAAAATAATTTTTGGTCTGAGTCAACAACTCACATGAATGGTTTTTTTTCCTAGCTCCAATGTCCTCATTGGTTATTTTCTATTGATTTTTCCATTACTTCATAATAATAATTATCAAACGTTCCACTTCTCTTCCTCCTCCCACATTCTTCTTGCTCCGCAAATAAACCTCTCCACTCAAACACCAGTCCAAATAGAGGGCAGGGTACTTTGAGCTGTGGGAAGTCCAAGCCCACCCTTCATCCATCCAGATTTAGCAATGTATGCATCCACAAAAAATATGATCACAAAAAGCCAGTGTATGATATGCAGACAATTGCAAGTTCCATTATCTTTGGCTACTCCGTCTGCCACAATTGTCTGCCACATTCAGAACTTCCAGTTCGATCCCATGTTCTTTCATTCCCAGGTCACTGGATTAGTTGAATCCCCTTAGTTCAGGCACAGTGTCTCATAGTGTGGACCAAGCCGTTATATTCCTGACATCCTTGCTCTTTTTCTCCATCCATCTGCTCTTCCACTGGAGCTTGGAAGCTCCATCTAGTTTTCTGATTTTGACCCTGACTTGATCTCCATCATTTGCCAAACAAAAGTTCCATGGAGGTTTTCAAGATAGTCAGTCATCAATCTGACTATGGGACAAGGCACACATAGTTCCTAGGGACATGTCACAGTGTGGTCAACTTCTCCTCCCTGCTTAAGTACCTAGAGAGGGTCACCCTATGGCCTTCTGAGAACCACTCAAGAGATATCGATCTTGATATCCCCAGAATGGCCCCATAAATTGAGATATCATCAGTGTAAGTGCATTAACTTGTGTGTGTTTGTGTGTGTGTATTTAAATCACAATAACAAATGGATTGTAATATTGAAGTTTCTTCTCATCTTGAGAAGAATATTTGCTACAGAAACACTCTCACAGTAATAGTGAGAGTGTAAACTGTCTCATCAAGGAGAAATAACTGGAGGAATCCTCCATGAGTTAGGCTCAGGGTCCCAGGAATTTCATCCAAGGAAAGTCAATGAACTCAGTGATGGAAGATATACCCAGCCTAAATAAAATCCTAAATCATTTAGGTGAACATGAAATAATCTTACAACAGTTACAAGAGGTCTAAAATGCCTGGACTGGAACATAAGGGGAACACAATGACATGGAGCTGAGAGTGCATGGCAAAACTGATTGGATCTGGCAAAAATTATGTAAGCATACCAAGGAAACCACCAGTGGGACAAAACCCTAACAAATCTGTATGACAACATATCATGTTGAACATAATGAGATTTATAGACAAAGGAAAGATCTTAATTATGTCACTGTCACACAGGTGATGATGAACCAGTTCCATCGTAGAGTGACTCCCTGCTGTGTTTAAGATAACCTGTCAATTCTGTCTAGTCAGTTACAAGGAAATTTGCATAATTGCACAGATTAACTATCATCATCATTTACTGCACCATCAATGGCAAGGCAAAGAAATCATAGACATGTTGTTGAATGCTGATGATGTTATTGGGAGTTTTGATGGGTTTTTTTCTTCAAGGGAAATCATCGGTGACTCTCATGCATGAAGCAGATCCTTTCTCTGTGATGTTTCCTGAATAGCCACTGAGATACCAGCCCATTGAGTTGTGGTCTCTCTCTCTTTTAAAAAGCAACTTCTACCTTCAGCTTGATCTCTTGCTTGAGCTTCCCTTCCGGCTACTAGGCTCCTTTTCTGATCCTGCAGAGGGCTTTTGTAAAAGATTGTGATCTCTAAGTTTTTCCCCTTTCAAGAACTTATCATTCTATTAATCACAATTCTAAACTGCTGTGGGAGTTTGTTTGTGACTTATGCCTTCACATGTGATACAAGCGACCTGTGTGTATAGGGTCTTCTCTCTGTTCATGTGGGGAAGGCATGGCAGCAGGAGAAGATGGCTGCTCATTCTCTGTAAGGAAATCAGTAAACAGTGGGGACCAAGTACAAGGATGTCCTGAAATATTAAGTCTTGTCCTTTCAAGGCCCCAAAGCCTCCAGCTAGGTTCAGGGTCACGACAATCTCCAAAACCCACCGAGCATGAAGTATTCAGAACCAGAAGCCTGTGTGTGCCATATCACATAAATTCATCGTGAGTACACCAATCTGGTTTTTTTTTTAATGCTACATTATTTTGTCCCATCGGAACGATCTATATTACCAATTAACCAAATTTGCTGCATCTTTGGTGTCCTAGAATTGCTTTAAATTGTTGCTGGGACAGTCTTACAAACCTTCCTGTGCTGTTATGAGACCTTAAGGGGACAGCACTTATTTCAGAAATCAAAGGCAGTTGGGTTCAATCCTATGGTTAGCTGTTAGCTAGACACTGGAAGGATGGATTTGACTAAGAAGGGGAGACAGCATACATGGAGGCAGGTAACCTTTCCTTTGCAAAATGACCCATTTTGAGGCCTTACTTCAGGCTCTTCTCTTCTCCTAATCTTGGTTTTTTTATTAGTTTAGGAGAAGAATTAAAACTCCATTTACAGTATCTGTGAACCCGAATGAGTTAAGTATGTGTGACCAACTTGATGTCTGCCTGTCTGTCAACAGGGCCAGAGTTCAGGGGCATCTGATGCATAGCACAGGAATGTCAGCCATCAATCTCTGGTCCACCTAACTCTACAGCATTAGAGTTGTCATGGTTGCTCATCTGATCTTCCTCATATGATCTCCATCCACAGAGATGTCAGAAAAATCCTCCCCTGAGAGTGCAAGTTCTTTACAAATGAAAGATTATACAACAGAAGACACATGGGAGATTTATATGGGCAAGCTGTTGAAAGGATAAAGTGACAGAAGAAGTTTATTGATTAATTAAAGAAAGAATCCGCTTCAGCTGATAGGTTAGAACATAGGTAGGTGGAGTAAACAAAATAGAATGCCGGGAGGAAGAGGGAGTGAGCTCAGAGAAGCCATGCTCCCCTCTCCCCGGCAGATGCCATAGCTCTGCTCTCTGAGGCAGATGTCGATGCAGCCAGCCACCATGTCAGACATGCTGAATTTTTCCTGGTAAGTGCACCTCGTTATACTACACTGATTATTAGAAATGGGTTAAAATGCTGAATCTAATGGGCCAGCAGTGTTTAAAAGAATACAGTTTTTGTGTATTTATTTCAGGCATAACCTTCATGCGGCCGTGGTGCTGGGGACACAGCCTCGCTGCTCAAATAACTACATAATGGCTTGCAGCCTTGTGGACAACTGAATCCACTGAAAGCCTGAGAAAGCTTGGGAAAGAGTAAAGCATGTTTTCTTGTTAGCAGCGATATCTCTGTCTGCTCTGTTCCTAGAAGAAAGCAAGGGCTCTCATCTAAAAGAGGCTTGCTGACTCAGCTTCAGCTGCAAAACCCTGCAGCCCTTAAGAGGTCCTGCCACACAACATTTAAATGGTGTTGATAAAAGCCAACTGAATGCTTGTATGTTTTCAGCAGTAGCAGGAAAAAAGACTGTGTTGTTTTAAAATGCCGGCTTTCTGGGCCATCCTGCCTGGGCAAACTCTGACTGTTTGAGGAAGGAGGGCCAGCTACAGAAAGAGGGCTTGAGTGTTGTCTGTTGCAGCCTCTTTGATGGCAAGGACCTTGAAACACTGTAGACTTGTGGCACTGAATGCGGCTCTGTTCGGTACCTCAGCCACAAGGTTGGAATGGCAGAAAGCTAAGGAATGGGCTACATCTGGCCAGCAAAGCCACGGTTTTAGTCCTACTGAGATTGCTTGGTAAATGAAAGACTCATGTGGTCAGAAAAACAGAGAGAGAAATAGAGTAAAGAGAGATTCAAAGACAAAGAAAATTTTTAAATGATTTACAGTGTGTTAAAAATATGTGCAGGCTAAAATTTGAAGTTCTTAAAGTTAAAAAAAGGAAGAGAGTTTTTGGGTGTGGTAGTACACACCTGTAAAACCAACACATGGGAGGCAGAGGGAGATTGACCTCTGTACCTTCAAGGTGAGGTAGCACACGCCTTTAATCCCAGTGCCTTGAAGGCAGAGACAAACAGATCTTTGTGAGTTCAATGTGTAGTAGCATACACCTCTAATCCCAATGCCTGAAAGGCAGAGAGAGGCAGATCTCTGAGACTTCAAGGACAGACAGGTATACAGAGTTATTCCAGGTCAAAGATACAGAGAACCTGTCTCAAAAGGCAAAAAATAAAAAGGAAAAGTAAACAAAATAGAGGTTAAATTGAAGCGCACAAAGATGGAAAATTCACAGCGAATTTTGATATTGTATGCTATTATGCTCTTTTTGAATCATTTGAATTTTGAGGCAGTAGCAATAGCTGCTCAAAGATGTTTCTTTATAAAAGCTGCTGAAATAATCCAACATAGATATTTTGAAAATGCCTTGACTTTGAAATTTGGATCTAAGGACATGATGCTTTGGAAAGGAGTTTCTATTTTGTTTTCACAGAGGGTGATAGTCTGTGGATGCCTCTATCCTAATATGGTAGGATGGACCACGCCCTACTTAAAGCTTGCTGTGAACACCTTAAAAAAATTGCTTCGCTCAACTGCCAACTGAGATAACACAATAATGATGCCACCATTCAGCAGGAAGCATTTTGGAGAGAAAAAACTGCACCCACGTTCCCAAATATGGCTTATAAACGTTCTTTTACTTTTAAAGTGGGATGTGATATAGATATGAATATTTGCATTAGTATAGATTTTGCTTTACTGATAGAGATTTTAGGTCAATTTTTTTATATGGACATGCATTTTTGATCTTCATTAAGGTATTGTGATTGTGTAGTTCATTTAAAAATATAATGTATATAGGTTATTAATGGATAATCATTAATAATAGTCAAGTTTCTAGTCATGTTAGTTAGATTTTCTAGCTACATAGATATATATATTTCAGTTAGATAGGCATTATTCATATCTCTCTAGACTACAAAATAGGCTATTTAATGTTTTAGTACCTTAGGGTTTTTCATGACAGTGAGACACTCTACTCTTAGCAGCACATATCTACTTCAGGAAGAAGATGGGCATCAAAGAGGATCCTTATGGAGTTTGATAGCCATTTGGGGAAGAAACTGCTCTTGCCTGGACTGTTGCATAAACTGTACACAGAAAACACTCAGAGAGAGGACTACTGAACTTGCCTAAAGGCGAGATGATCTTTTCGTGTTCCTGATTCAGGAAAGGGTCAGCAAAACATTCTTCAAGACAAGCAGATAGTGACTGCCTTTGAAATTTCCTGCTTCATGGAAATGTCTGCTGGAAACTATGGGCCTGTAGGCTGAGGATGGAAACACCAACGGTACAGAGGAACTTTGGGTGACTGTCCAGGCAGCGAGATGTCTCTGTCATTTCTAGAGTTTGAAAATGGCTTACTTTTTGTTTGCTTAGGTAATACTGTATTACTCTGGAGTCTCTGATGGAGTTGAAGAATAGATAGATAGTTATAGTTTTCCATTGTTATGATAAAAGATAAAATAGATATAAATATTGTAACTGTAATTCTTGCTTGATAACTGTTGTGTTATATGTAATTTTGCTATGTTAAAATTAAAGATTCCGTTCTTGTTTAAACAGAAATAGGAGTAATGGTGGAGTATAGGTCATTGGTTAATTAAATAAAGAAACTGTTTGGCCTGCAAGGTTAGAACATAGGTGGGTGGAATAAACATAAGAGAATGCTGGGAGGAATAGGAATTGAGCTTAGAGATGCCATGCACCTCTCCCATGGGCAGAAATGGTAGCTCTGCACTCTGAGGCAGATGGCGATACAGCCAGCCACCAGGTCAGACATGCTAAATCTTTCCTTCTAAGCGCACCTCTTGCTGCAACATACATTATTAGACATGGGTTAAGAGGCTGAAAATAATGGGGCAGGCAGTGTGTAAATGAATAGTTTTGTGTTGTTGTTTCGGAGCCTAAACTTACAAGGCGGCCCCATGGGGATGCAGCCCTGCTGCTCAAATTTCTACAATCAAGGGGGAAATGGAAGAAGGGAAGAAAGAAGAGAGAGAGACAAGGAAGAATGGATGAATTCAATCATTCATTGAAAAAATGAGTGAACCAATGAATGAGGAGACCTAGTAGGAAAAAATGTGCTGCATTCCCTCAGAGAGTCAGGTCAAATTAGGGTTTGACAAGGTTTTCCACTAAGGAGGAGGCTTATTCCATTTTACCTTCTTTGTGCTTCAGGCCCACCCACAAGAGTGATGATGAGGACAGGGAGAACAAGAGGAGAGGGTGTACCAGAATTCCCTGGTACAATTTCTCACCCAAATTGTAGCCAAATCACCTGACCTGGGACAGCTGATCTACAGGCTGGACCCTAACTCCCAGTTTGACAACTCTAACATTTTAACCAAGTTTGTGAAGATGAAGGAACCAAAAATAGCCCAGTAACAGGATGGCAGGTTCCTTACAGGATGGGAGTCAGACATCAGTACCATACTGGTATTTGGCGGTTTGATGGGTGTGTGGGGTCTTTGCCAGACTCCACCTAGCATCATGGATTCCCTACTTTACTGATATTATGGAGTTCGGTGCATTCATCATATGTGTGCATGTCACACACTAGTGGGCATCATATGTACATGCTTATCCTGTGTGTGGGTGAGTGTGTTCATGAGTTTTATAGCCCAAGTACTACAGAACATGATCAATGATATGGAACACTGTTTTCCAGGTATGGCAGGGCAATTATTTAAATGAACTGACAAGGGTTGGATGGCATGGATAAGACCTATGAGAGTTCAAGGCATACCGAATCCAGGCATGACAAAGTAGGTGGCAGACAGAATTCTGGCAAAACTAAGTAGGTAGCTTGATGTCCAACTTACTGGAAAGAGCAACTGAGCGGAGACACTTTTCACTAAGCAACATGCTCTAGTGGATATCAAACATCTTTTGACTTACAGCCAGTACGAATTAAACCATTCATCAAATGAAACCTAATTTTCTCTGATTTTGAGTATACATTTGTGTCCCTTCCTGATTAATCTACTCTTTATCCTCTTGAGTCCCAATACATCACGCTGATATCGGTCACATCTTTCCATATGACATGGTTTTCCCTCAAGCTTCATACCGCCCCGAGATCATACAACTTTTTGTCCCGTCTCCAATGCTTCCTTGACAGCCATCTTGTCCTTTACCACACCACGCATCCCCAGTACTTTATTCTCCAAGGGGAAAAGACCATAAATCCTGCTTTGTTTTGAGGCATGTATTTCTGTGATGCCCCATCCACCAAACACAATCCATCATTGACCAAATAACACAACATGTTAACAAATTTTTATTCTTTGAGAAAGAATAATCCATTGGAAAAGATACCAGGATTCATAGAAGACCTGAGGTATCTCTGAAAAAAACACATTCACAAAGAGAGAATTAAGTCTGCCCCTCAAAATTTGAGAATTTCACTTTAACAGATCTTCAACAAATCATAGACATAGATATGGAAGTCATTATCAAACTTGATGAAATACACAGAAGGTTTGTTGGGAACTTGGCAAATAATTTTACCTATCTCTTGGGTTCCATCTTTTTTGTTGTACTGCACTCTTTTGCCCTGCAAGGAATCCCTGCCTAATTCCAAAGTCACCTCTACTGGAGGACATTCAGGCGTGATGTGGAGGTTGCCTTCAATGGAATCATCATGATGGTGGTAAAGGTACAGGACCGGATCATTCTCGTTGACCATGTAGAAACAGGTTGTTATGGCCTGCACCTCACCTGGGACCACACCACTCCACTCTTCCTTAGAGCCTGGCATGATGTGGAGGTTGCCTTTCAGGTAGTCATCCAGGAGGTGGTAAATGTACAAGACCGGATCTTTCTTGTAGGTAATATAAAACCAGGTCTTCATGATTGGCACCTCTTCTAGGACCCTCCCGTTCCAGTCTTTCTTAGAGCCATTTGTGCCCATGAATGTATGTTTCACTGCTCTGCCAACTATGGTGTTTGAGAGATGAGTGTCTGTCACCTGAGAAAATGGCACATTATTAGGCAGGATCTTCAGGTTTAAAATCCTTTCATCACTATGAAGCTCCAAGCCATAGACACAATCAATCCCATCATATTTCAACAAATAGAGAGAGGGATATGTTGGCAGTTGATCTAGAATGATGGCTTTCCAATGGGTGACTGGTTCATTGGCTTCCTTCCAGCCATGAGAAATTCTGCGGCCAACAATATTCTCCAGGGCCTCAAAAGGCTTACTAAGTTTTTGCTTCTGGAGCGATGGCCCATTCTTCCTCTGGAGATGTGGCATGCAACTCATACTAAGAGGCATCTTCATCAAGGTGGGAGACTTTCTGAGATAGGCCACAGCACTCCTGTTCCACTGTCTCTTGGCTCTGTTTCTGTGCTTGGGCTTCATAGCTGCCAATCTCTGCATAGGAAGAACTCTTCAGTTTAAATCAGACACAAAGTGGTTTCCTCCACCATAAGTGCCTGCAAGGATAAGAAGGTGAGGATGTGAGGTCAAGGCTCTTTTTAGGAATAACTTTGGAGCAGGTGAAAAAGGCAGGGCTGAATAGATTTGGATACCTAAATGGAATATATTCTTAAGAAATTAATAGGAAAAGTATCAAACTCTTGTCTACGGCTCAGTATATGTGTATCAGAGACATATTCCTGCTGCAAAATGCAATTGACCTCTACTGAGAAACCTACTTCCTGACTTACTATATCAATGAGAGAGGAAGCTATGCCTATACCTAAAGTGAGAAAGAAATATCTGAACAGATGGCAAAGAATTCAAAGAACAGCCACTCCTCTCCTTACCACTCAAGCTACTGGTTAGTTGGCTGATCTATAACCACCTGCCCAGGTCATGGCACTCCAGTCCACTGGCTCTCTCTATTGTGTCTCCTGATCCAGATCCAGGTTGATTACATAAAGATATTCTGTATCTTCATTAGAGAAGTGAGTACTGTGAGTCAAACTGCCAAAAGAAAGAAACATTAATCTGTGCAACAGCACCTATTAGAAATAATTAGCTTTTAAAACACATATGGACAAAGAGGATCTTTGCCATTTAAGTGGACTGAGGAATTGGACATTTTTTGCAAAGATAGAGTAGGGAGAATACCTGACATTAACCGTCCCCCAGCTATCAAATATAGGAGCTGTTAACGACATAAATTTTGGACCCAGAGCAGATTTGAAAGAAACCTTTCTTTGACTACAGAGGTCCTAGTTGCTTCCTAAACATATTTACCAAAAGAAAATATCTTGGCTCTCTAGATTCCAACTTCTGGAAATTCGGTTGAACAGTTGTGGAGCCCAAGAGCTGAACTGACCTCCTCAGCCACCGTGAAGATAGTAAGCACACCTTCACAGAATACTAGTGCTTCATGTGGAACAGAGTTGCCACCCCCAACCAAAGCTTTGTGACATCATCAAGGCCCTACTTATGTTTTAAAACTCCTCCTAGCCAGGTTTCTTCCCTACTAACCCCCAGAAATATCCAGCATACAGGTCCTAAAATGCTGCTCATACAGCCCCATGAAGACCCAAAATAAAAACCCCAATCTTCTTCCCAATTACTTGAGTCATATTTTCCAAGTAACTCAACCTTTTTATGTGTTTTTTTTTTCTGTAAAATAATTTTTGTGCGTCAACAACTCACATGAATGTTTTTTTTTTTCTAGCTCCAATGTCCTCATTGGTTATTTTCTATTGATTTTTCCATTACTTCATAGTAATAATTATCAATCTTTCCACTTCTCTTCCTCCTCCCACATTCTTCTTGCTCCGCAAATAAACCTCTCCACTCAAACACCAGTCCAAATAGAGGGCAGGGTACTTTGAGCTGTGGGAAGTCCAAGCCCACCCTACATCCATCCAGATGTAGCAAGGTATGCATCCACAAAAAATGTGATCACAAAAAGCCAGTGTATGATATGCAGACAATTGCAAGTGCCATTATCTTTGGCTACTCCGACTGCCACAATTGTCAGCCACATTCAGAGCTTCCAGTTTGATCCCATGTTCTTTCATTCCCAGGTCACTGGATTAGTTGAAATCCCCTTAGTTCAGGCACAGTGTCTCATAGTGTGGACCAAGCCCTTATATTCCTGACATCCTTGCTCTTTTTCTCCATCCATCTGCTCTTCCACTGGAGCTTGGAAGCTCCATCTAGTATTCTGATTTTGACCCTGACTTGATCTCCATCATTTGCCAAACAAAAGTTCCATGGTGGTTTTCAAGACAGTCAGTCATCAGTCTGACTATGGGACAAGGCACACATAGTTCCTAGGAACATGTCACAGTGCGGTCAAGTTCTCCTCCCTGCTTAAGTACCTAGAGAGGGTCACCCTATGGCCTTCTGAGAACCACTCGAGAGATATCGATCTTGACATCCCCAGAATGGCCCCATAAATTGAGATATCATCAGTGTATGTGCACTAACTTGTGTGTGTTTGTGTGTGTGTATATTTAAATCACAATAACAAATGGATTGTAATATTGAAGTTTCTTCTCATCTTGAGAAGAATATTTGCTAAAGAAACACTCTCACATTAATAGTAAGAGTGTAAACTATCTAAGAAAGGAGAAATAACTGGAGGAATCCCCCAGGAGTTAGGCTCAGTGTCCCAGGAATTACGCCCAAGGAAAGTCAATGAACTCAGTGATGGAAGATAAAACCCAGCCTAAATAAAACCCTAAATCATTTAGGTGGAACATGAGATACTCTTACAACAGTTACAAGAGGTCTAAAATGCCTGGACTGGAACATAAGGGGAACACAATGACGTGGAGCTGAGAGTGCATGGCAAAACTGATTGGATCTGGCAAAAATTATGTAAGCATACCAAGGAAACCACCAGTGGGACAAAACCCTAACAAATCTGTATGACAACATATCATGTTGAACATAATGAGATTTATAGACAAAGGAAAGATCTTAATTATGTCACTGTCACACAGGTGATGATGAACCAGTTCCATCGTAGAGTGATTCCCTGCTGTGTTTAAGATAACCTGTCAATTCTGTCTAGTCAGTTACAAGGAAATTTGCATTAATTGCACAGATTAACTATCATCATCATTTACTGCACCATCAAAGGCAAGGCAAAGAAATCATAGACATGTTGTTGAATGCTGATGATGTTATTGGGAGTTTTGATGGGTTTTTTTCTTCAAGGGAAATCATCGGTGACTCTCATGCATGAAGCAGATCCTTTCTCTGTGATGTTTCCTGAATAGTCACTGAGATACCAGCCCATTGAGTTGTGGTCTCTCTCTCTTTTAAAAAGCAACTTCTACCTTCAGCTTGATCTCTTGCTTGAGCTTCCCTTCCGGCTACTAGGCTCATTTTCTGATCCTGCAGAGGGCTTTTGTAAGGGACTGTGATCTCTAAGTTTTTCCCCTTTCAAGAACTAATCATTCTATTAATCACAATTCTAAACTGCTGTGGGAGTTTGTTTGTGACTTATGCCTTCACATGTGATACAAGCGACCTGTGTGTATAGGGTCTTCTCTCTGTTCATGTGGGGAAGGCATGGCAGCAGGAGTAGATGGCTGCTCATTCTCTGTAAAGAAATCAGTAAACAGTGGGGACCAAGTACAAGGATGTCCTGAAATATTAAGTCTTGTCCTTTCAAGGCCCCAAAGCCTCGAGCTAGGTTCAGGGTAATGACAATCTCCAAAACCCACCGAGCATGAAGTATTCAGAACCAGAAGCCTGTGTGTGCCATATCACATAAATTCATCGTGAGTACACCAATCTGTTTTTCTTTTAATGCTACATTATTTTGTCCCCTCAGAACGATCTATATTACCAATTACCCAAATTTGCTGCATCTTTGGTGTCCTAGAATTGCTGTAAATTGTTGCTGGGACAGTCTTACAAACCTTCCTGTGCTGTTATGAGACCTTAAGGGGACAGCACTTATTTCAGAAATCAAAGGCAGTTGGGTTCAATCCTATGGTTAGCTGTTAGCTAGACACTGGAAGGATGGATTTGACTAAGAAGGGGAGACAGCATACATGGAGGCAGGTAACCTTTCCTTTGCAAAATGACCCATTTTGAGGCCTTACTTCAGGCTCTTCTCTTCTCCTAATCTTGGTTTTTTTATTAGTTTAGGAGAAGAATTAAAACTCCATTTACAGTATCTGTGAACCTGAATGAGTTAAGTATGTGTGACCAACTTGATGTCTGCCTGTCTGTCAACAGGGCCAGAGTTCAGGGGCATCTGATGTATAGCACAGGAATGTCAGCCATCAATCTCTGGTCCACCTAACTCTACAGCATTAGAGTTGTCATGGTTGCTCATCTGATCTTCCTCATATGATCTCCATCCACAGAGATGTCAGAAAAATCCTCCCCTGAGAGTGCAAGTTCTTTACAAATGAAAGATTATACAACAGAAGACACATGGGAGATTTATATGGGCAAGCTGTTGAAAGGATAAAGTGACAGAAGAAGTTTATTGATTAATTAAAAAAAGAATCCGCTTCAGCTGATAGGTTAGAACATAGGTAGGTGGAGTAAACAAAATAGAATGCCGGGAGGAAGAGGGAGTGAGCTCAGAGAAGCCATGCTCCCCTCTCCCCGGCAGATGCCATAGCTCTGCTCTCTGAGGCAGATGTCGATGCAGCCAGCCACCATGTGAGACATGCTGAATTTTTCCTGGTAAGTGCACCTCGTTATACTACACTGATTATTAGAAATGGGTTAAAATGCTGAATCTAATGGGCCAGCAGTGTTTAAAAGAATACAGTTTTTGTGTATTTATTTCAGGCATAACCTTCATGCGGCCGTGGTGCTGGGAACACCGCCTCGCTGCTCAAATAACTACAGAATGGCTTGCAGCCTTGTGGACAACTGAATCCACTGAAAGCCTGAGAAAGCTTGGGAAAGAGTAAAGCCTGTTTTCTTGGTAGCAGCGATATCTCGGTCTGCTCTGCTTGCTAGAAGAAAGCAAGGGCTCTCATCTAAAAGAGGCTTGCTGACTCAGCTTCAGCTGCAAAACCCTGCAGCCCTTAAGAGGTCCTGCCACACAACATTTAAATGGTGTTGATAAAAGCCAACTGAATGCTTGTATGTTTTCAGCAGTAGCAGGAAAAAAAAAAAACTGTGTTGTTTTAAAATGCCGGTTTTCTGGGCCATCCTGCCTGGGCAAACTCTGACTGTTTGAGGAAGGAGTGCCAGCTACAGAAAGAGGGCTTGAGTGTTGTCTGTTGCAGCCTCTTTGATGGCAAGGACCTTGAAACACTGGAGACTTGTGGCACTGAATGCGGCTCTGTTCGGTACCTCAGCCACAAGGTTGGAATGGCAGAAAGCTAAGGAATGGGCTACATCTGGCCTGCAAAGCCACGGCTTTAGTCCTACTGAGATTCCTTGGTAAATGAAAGACTCATGTGGTCAGAAAAACAGAGAGCGAAATAGAGTAAAGAGAGATTCAAAGACAAAGAAAATTTTTAAATGATTTACAGTGTGTTAAAAATATGTGCAGGCTAAAATTTGAAGTTCTTAAAGTTAAAAAAAGGAAGGGAGTTGTTGGGTGTGGTAGTACACACCTGTAAACCCAACACATGGGAGGCAGAGGGAGATTGACCTCTGTATTTTCAAGGTGAGGTAGCACACGCCTTTAATCCCAGTGCCTTGAAGGCAGAGACAAACAGATCTTTGTGAGTTCAATGTGTAGTAGCATACACCTTTAATCCCAATGCCTGAAAGGCAGAGAGAGGCAGATCTCTGAGACTTCAAGGACAGACAGGTATACAGAGTAATTCCAGGTCAAAGATACAGAGAACCTGTCTCAAAAGGCAAAAAATAAAAAGGAAAAATAAACAAAATAGAGGTTAAATTGAAGCGCACAAAGATGGAAAATTCACAGCGAATTTTGATATTGTATGCTATTATGCTCTTTTTGAATCATTTGAATTTTGAGGCAGTAGCAATAGCTGCTAAAAGATGTTTCTTTATAAAAGCTGCTGAAATAATCCAACATAGATATTTTGAAAATGCCTTGACTTTGAAATTTGGATCTAAGGACATGATGCTTTGGAAAGGAGTTTCTATTTTGTTTTCACAGAGGGTGATAGTCTGTGGATGCCTCTATCCTAATATGGTAGGATGGACCACGCCCTACTTAAAGGTTGCTGGGAACACCTTTAAAAAATTGCTTCGCTCAACTGCCAACTGAGATAAATCAATAATGATGCCACCATTCAGCAGGAAGCATTTTGGAGAGAAAAAACTGCACCCACGTTCCCAAATATGGCTTATAAACGTTCTTTTACAATTAAAGTGGGATGTGATATAGATATGAATATTTGCATTAGTATAGATTTTGCTTTACTGGTAGAGATTTTAGGTCAATTTCGTTATATGTATATGCATTTTTGATCTTCATTAAGGTATTGTGATTGTGTAATTCATTTAAAAATATGATGTATATAGGTTATTAATGGATAATCATTCATAATAGTCAAGTTTGTAGTCATGTTAGTTAGATTTTCTAGCTACATAGATATATATATTTCAGTTAGATAGGCATTATTCATATCTCTCTAGACTACAAAATAGGCTATTTAATGTTTTAGTACCTTAGGGTTTTTCATGACAGTGAGACACTCTACTCTTGGCAGCACATATCTACTTCAGGAAGAAGATGGGCATCAAAGAGGATCCTTATGGAGTTTGATAGCCATTTGGGGAAGAAACTGCTCTTGCCTGGACTGTTGCATAAACTGTACACAGAAAACACTCAGAGAGAGGACTACTGAACTTGCCTAAAGGTGAGATGATCTTTCCGTGTTCCAGATTCAGGAAAGGGTCAGCAAAACATTCTTCAAGACAAGCAGATAGTGACTGCCTTTGAAATTTCCTGCTTCATGGAAATGTCTGCAGGAAACTATGGGCCTGTAGGCTGAGGATGGAAACACCAACGGTACAGAGGAACTTTGGGTGACTGTCCAGGCAGCGAGATGTCTCTGTCATTTCTAGAGTTTGAAAATGGCTTACGTTTTGTTTGCTTAATTACTACTGTATTATTCTGGAGTCTCTGATAGAGTTGAAGAAGAGATAGATAGTTATAGTTTTCCATTGTTATGATAAAAGATAAAATAGATATAAATATTGTAACTGTAATTCTTGCTTGATAACTGTTTTGTTATATGTAATTTTGCTATGTTAAAGTTAAAGATTCCGTTCTTGTTTAAACAGAAATAGGAGTAATGATGGAGTATATGTCATTGGTTAATTAAATAAAGAAACTGTTTGGCCTGAAAGGTTAGAACATAGGTGGGTGGAATAAACATAATAGAATGCTGGGAGGAATAGGAATTGAGCTTAGAGATGCCATGCACCTCTGCCATGGGCAGAAATGGTAGCTCTGCACTCTGAGGCAGATGGCGATACAGCCAGCCACCAGGTCAGACATGCTAAATCTTTCCTTCCAAGCCCACCACGTGCTGCAGCATACATTATTAGACATGGGTTAAGAGGCTGAAAATAATGGGGCAGGCAGTGTTGAAATGAATAGTTTTGTGTTGTTATTTCGGAGCATAACCTTACAAGGCGGCCCCATGGGGATGCAGCCCTGCTGCTCAAATTTCTACAATCAAGGGGGAAATATAAGAAGGGAAGAATGAAGAGAGAGAGACAAGGAAGAATGGATGAATTCAATTATTCATTGGAAAAATGAGTGAACCAATGAATGAGGAGACCTAGTAGGAAATAATGGTCTGCATTCCCTCAGAGAGTCAAGTCAAATTAAGGATTGACAAGGTTTTCCACTAAGGAGGAGGCTTATTCCATTTTACCGTCTTTGTGCTCCAGGCCTACCCACAAGAGTGATGATGAGGACAGGGAGAAGAAGAGGAGAGGGTGTACCAGAATTCCCTGGTACAATTTCTCACCCAAATTGTAGCCAAATCACCTGACCTGGGACAGCTGATCTACAGGCTGGACCCTAACTCCCAGTTTGACAACTCTAACATTTTAACCAAGTTTGTGAAGATGAAGGAACCAAAAATAGCCCAGTTACAGGATGGCAGGTTCCTTACAGGATGGGAGTCAGACATCAGTACCATACTGGTATTTGGCGGTTTGATGGGTGTGTGGGGTCTTTGCCAGACTCCACCTAGCATCATGGATTCCCTACTTTACTGATATTATGGAGTTCGGTGCATTCATCATATGTGTGCATGTCACACACTAGTGGGCATCATATGTACATGTTTATCCTGTGTGTGGGTGAGTGTGTTCATGAGTTTTATAGCCCAAGTACTACAGAACATGATCAATGAAAGGGAACACTGTTTTCCAGATATGGCAGGGCAATTATTTAAATGAACTGACAAGGGTTGGATGGCATGGATAAGACCTATGAGAGTTCAAGGCATACCGAATCCAGGCATGACAAAGTAGGTGGCAGACAGAATTCTGGCAAAACTAAGTAGGTAGCTTGATGTCCAACTTACTGGAGAAGAGCAACTGAGCGGAGACATTTTTCACTAAGCAACATGCTCTAGTGGAAATCAAACAACCTTTGACTTACAGCCAGTACGAATTAAACCATTCATCAAATGAAACCTAATTTTCTCTGATTTTGAGTATACATTTGTGTCCCTTCCTGATTAATCTACTCTTTATCCTCTTAAGTCCCAATACCTCACGCTGATATCGGTCACATCTTTCCATTTGACATGGTTTTCCCTCAAGCTTTGTACTGCCCCGAGATCATACAACTTTTTGTCCCCTCTCCACTGCTTCCTTGACAGCCATCTTGTCCTTTACCACACCACGCATCCCCAGTACTTTACTCTCCAAGGGGAAAAGACCATAAATCCTGCTTTGTTTTGAGGCATGTATTTCTGTGATGCCCCATCCACCAAACACAATCCATCATTGACCAAATAACACAACATGTTAACAAATTTTTATGCTTTGAGAAAGAATAATCCATTGGAAAAAATACCAGGATTCATAGAAGACCTCTGGTATCTCAGAAAAAAAACACATTCCCAAAGAGAGAATTAAGTCTGCCCCTCAAAATTTGAGAATTTCACTTTAACAGATCTTCACCAAATCATAGACATAGATATGGAAGTCATTATCAAACTTGATGAAATACACAGAAGGTTTGTTGGGAACTTGGCAAATAATTTTACCTATCTCTTGGGTTCCATCTTTTTTGTTGTACTGCACTCTTTTGCCCTCCAAGGAATCCCTGCCTAATTCCAAAGTCACGTCTACTGGAGGACATTCAGGCGTGATGTGGAGGTTGCCTTCAATGGAATCATCATGATGGTGGTAAAGGTACAGGACCGGATCATTCTCGTTGACCATGTAGAAACAGGTCGTTATGGCCTGCACCTCACCTGGGACCACGCCACTCCACTCTTCCTTAGAGCCTGGCATGATGTGGAGGTTGCCTTCCAGGTAGTCATCCAGGAGGTGGTAAATGTACAAGACCGGATCTTTCTTGTAGGTAATATAAAACCAGGTCTTCATGATTGGCACCTCTTCTAGTACCCTCCCGTTCCAGTCTTTCTTAGAGCCATTTGTGCCCATGAATGTATGTTTCACTGCTCTGCCAACTATGGTGTTTGAGAGATGAGTGTCTGTCACCTGAGGAAATGGCACATAGGCAGGATCTTCAGGTTTAAAATCCTTTCATCACTATGAAGCTCCAAGCCATAGACACAATCAATCCCATCATATTTCAACAAATAGAGAGAGGGATATGTTGGCAGTTGATCTAGAATGATGGCTTTCCAATGGGTGACTGGTTCATTGGCTTCCTTCCAGCCATGAGAAATTCTGCGGCCAACAATATTCTCCAGGGCCTCAAAAGGCTTACTAAGTTTTTGCTTCTGGAGCGATGGCCCATATTCCTCTGGAGATGTGGCATGCAACTCATACTAAGAGGCATCTTCATCATGGGGGGAGACTTTCTGAGATAGGCCACAGCACTCCTGTTCCACTGTCTCTTGGCTCTGTTTCTGTGCTTGGGCTTCATAGCTGCCAATCTCTGCATAGGAAGAACTCTTCAGTTTAAATCAGACACAAAGTGGTTTCCTCCACCATAAGTGCCTGCAAGGATAAGAAGGTGAGGATGTGAGGTCAAGGCTCTTTTTAGGAATAACTTTGGAGCAGGTGAAAAAGGCAGGGCTGAATAGATTTGGATACCTAAATGGAATATGTTCTTAAGAAATTAATAGGAAAAGTATCAAACTCTTGTCTACGGCTCAGTATATGTGTATCAGAGACATATTCCTGCTGCAAAATGCAATTGACCTCTACTGAGAAACCTACTTCCTGACTTACTATATCAATGAGAGAGGAAGCTATGCCTATACCTAAAGTGAGAAAGAAATATCTGAACAGATGGCAAAGAATTCAAAGAACAGCCACTCCTCTCCTTACCACTCAAGCTACTGGTTAGTTGGCTGATCTATAACCACCTGCCCAAGGTCATGGCACTCCAGTCCACTGGCTCTCTCTATTGTGTCTCCTGATCCAGATCCAGGTTGATTACATAAAGATATTCTGTATCTTCATTAGAGAAGTGAGTACTGTGAGTCAAACTGCCAAAAGAAAGAAACATTAATCTGTGCAACAGCACCTATTAGAAATAATTAGCTTTTAAAACACATATGGACAAAGAGGATCTTTGCCATTTAAGTGGACTGAGGAATTGGACATTTTTAGCAAAGATAGAGTAGGGAGAATACCTGACATTAACCGTCCCCCAGCTATCAAATATAGGAGCTGTTAACGACATAAATTTTGGACCCAGAGCAGAATTGAAAGAAACCTTTCTTTGACTACAGAGGTCCTAGTTGCTTCCTAAACATATTTACCAAAAGAAAATATCTTGGCTCTCTAGAATCCAACTTCTGGAAATTCGGTTGAACAGTTGTGGAGCCCAAGAGCTGAACTGACCTCCTCAGCCACCGTGAAGATAGTAAGCACACCTTCACAGAATACTAGTGCTTCATGTGGAACAGAGTTGCCACCCCCAACCACAGCTTTGTGACATCATCAAGGCCCTACTTATGTCTTAAAACTCCTCCTAGCCAGGTTTCTTCCCTACTAACCCCCAGAAATATCCAGCATACAGGTCCTAAAATGCTGCTCATACAGCCCCATGAAGACCCAAAATAAAAACCCCAATCTTCTTCCCAATTACTTGAGTCATATTTTCCAAGTAACTCAACCTTTTTATGTGTTTTTTTTTTTCTGTATAATAATTTTTGGTCTGAGTCAACAACTCAATGTATGTTTTTTTTCCTAACTCCAATGTCCTCATTGGTTATTTTCTATTGATTTTTCCATTACTTCATAGTAATAATTATCAATCTTTCCACTTCTCTTCCTCCTCCCACATTCTTCTTGCTCCGCAAATAAACCTCTCCACTCAAACACCAGTCCAAATAGAGGGCAGGGTACTTTGAGCTGTGGGAAGTCCAAGCCCACCCTTCATCCATCCAGATTTAGCAAGGTATGCATCCACAAAAAATGTGATCACAAAAAGCCAGTGTATGATATGCAGACAATTGCAAGTGCCATTATCTTTGGCTTCTCCGTCTGCCCCAATTGTCAGCCACATTCAGAGCTTCCAGTTTGTTCCCATGTTCTTTCATTCCCAGGTCACTGGATTAGTTGAAATCCCCTTAGTTCAGGCACAGTGTCTCATAGTGTGGACCAAGCCCTTATATTCCGGACATCCTTGCTCTTTTTCTCCATCCACCTGCTCTTCCACTGGAGCTTGGAAGCTCCATCTAGTTTTCTGATTTTGACCCTGCCTTGATCTCCATCATTTGACAAACAAAAGTTCCATGGTGGTTTTCAAGACAGTCAGTCATCAGTCTGACTATAGGACAAGGCACACATAGTTCCTAGGGACATGTCACAGTGCGGTCAACTTCTCCTCCCTGCTTAAGTACCTAGAGAGGGTCACCCTATGGCCTTCTGAGAACCACTCGAGAGATATCGATCTTGACATATCCAGAATGGCCCCATAAATTGAGATATCATCAGTGTATGTGCATTAACTTGTGTGTGGTGTGTGTGTATTTAAATCACAATAACAAATGGATTGTAATATTGAAGTTTCTTCTCATCTTGAGAAGAATATTTGCTACAGAAACACTCTCACAGTAATAGTGAGAGTGTAAACTGTCTCAGCAAGGAGAAATAACTGGAGGAATCCCCCAGGAGTTAGGCTCAGTGTCCCAGGAATTACGCCCAAGGAAAGTCAATGAACTCAGTGATGGAAGATAAAACCCAGCCTAAATAAAACCCTAAATCATTTAGGTGGAACTTGAGATACTCTTACAACAGTTACAAGAGGTCTAAAATGCCTGGAATGGAACATAAGGGGAACACAATGACGTGGAGCTGAGAGTGCATGGCAAAACTGATTGGATCTGGCAAAAATTATGTAAGCATACGAAGGAAACCACCAGTGGGACAAAACCCTAACAAATCTGTATGACAACATATCATGTTGAACATAATGAGATTTATAGACAAAGGAAAGATCTTAATTATGTCACTGTCACACAGGTGATGATGAATCTGTTCCATCGTAGAGTGACTCCCTGCTGTGTTTAAGATAACCTGTCAATTCTGTCTAGTCAGTTACAAGGAAATTTGCATTAATTGCACAGATTAACTATCAGCATCATTTACTGCACCATCAAAGGCAAGGCAAAGAAATCATAGACATGTTGTTGAATGCTGATGATGTTATTGGGAGTTTTGATGGGTTTTTTTCTTAAAGGGAAATCATCGGTGACTCTCATGCATGAAGCAGATCCTTTCTCTGTGATGTTTCCTGAATAGCCACTGAGATACCAGCCCATTGAGTTGTGGTCTCTCTCTCTTTTAAAAAGCAACTTCTACCTTCAGCTTGATCTCTTGCTTGAGCTTCCCTTCCGGCTACTAGGCTCCTTTTCTGATCCTGCAGAGGGCTTTTGTAAGGGATTGTGATCTCTAAGTTTTTCCCCTTTCAAGAACTAATCATTCTATTAATCACAATTCTAAACTGCTGTGGGAGTTTGTTTGTGACTTATGCCTTCACATGTGATACAAGCGACCTGTGTGTATAGGTTCTTCTCTCTGTTCATGTGGGGAAGGCATGGCAGCAGGAGTAGATGGCTGCTCATTCTCTGTAAGGAAATCAGTAAACAGTGGGGACCAAGTACAAGGATGTCCTGAAATATTAAGTCTTGTCCTTTCACGGCCCCAAAGCCTCCAGCTAGGTTCAAGGTCACGACAATCTCCAAAACCCACCGAGCATGAAATATTCAGAACCAGAAGCCTGTGTGTGCCATATCACATAAATTCATCGTGAGTACACCAATCTGTTTTTTTTTTAATGCTACATTATTTTGTCCCATCAGAACGATCTATATTACCAATTACCCAAATTTGCTGCATCTTTGGTGTCCTAGAATTGCTGTAAATTGTTGCTGGGACAGTCTTACAAACCTTCCTGTGCTGTTATGAGACCTTAAGGGGACAGCACTTATTTCAGAAATCAAAGGCAGTTGGGTTCAATCCTATGGTTCGCTGTTAGCTAGACACTGGAAGGATGGATTTGACTAAGAAGGGGAGACAGCATACATGGAGGCAGGTAACCTTTCCTTTGCAAAATGACCCATTTTGAGGCCTTACTTCAGGCTCTTCTCCTAATCTTGGTTTTTTATTAGTTTAGGAGAAGAATTAAAACTCCATTTACAGTATCTGTGAACCTGAATGAGTTAAGTATGTGTGACCAACTTGATGTCTGCCTGTCTGTCAACAGGGCCAGAGTTCAGGGGCATCTGATGTATAGCACAGGAATGTCAGCCATCAATCTCTGGTCCACCTAACTCTACAGCATTAGAGTTGTCATGGTTGCTCATCTGATCTTCCTCATATGATCTCCATCCACAGAGATGTCAGAAAAATCCTCCCCTGAGAGTGCAAGTTCTTTACAAATGAAAGATTATACAACAGAAGACACATGGGAGATATATATGGGCAAGCTGTTGAAAGGATAAAGTGACAGAAGAAGTTTATTGATTAATTAAAGAAAGAATCCGCTTCAGCTGATAGGTTAGAACATAGGTAGGTGTAGTAAACAAAATAGAATGCCGGGAGGAAGAGGTAGTGAGCTCAGAGAAGCCATGCTCCCCTCTCCCCGGCAGATGCCATAGCTCTGCTCTCTGAGGCAGATGTTGATGCAGCCAGCCACCATGTCAGACATGCTGAATTTGTCCTGGTAAGTGCACCTCGTTATACTACACTGATTATTAGAAATGGGTTAAAATGCTGAATCTAATGGGCCAGCAGTGTTTAAAAGAATACAGTTTTTGTGTATTTATTTCAGGCATAACCTTCATGCGGCCGTGGTGCTGGGAACACAGCCTTGCTGCTCAAATAACTACAGAATGGCTTGCAGCCTTGTGGACAACTGAATCCACTGAAAGCCTGAGAAAGCTTGGGAAAGAGTAAAGCATGTTTTCTTGGTAGCAGCGATTTCTCGGTCTGCTCTGCTTGCTAGAAGAAAGCAAGGGCTCTCATCTAAAAGAGGCTTGCTGACTCAGCTTCAGCTGCAAAACCCTGCAGCCCTTAAGAGGTCCTGCCACACAACATTTAAATGGTGTTGATAAAAGCCAACTGAATGCTTGTATGTTTTCAGCAGTAGCAGGAAAAAAAAAAACTGTGTTGTTTTAAAATGCCGGTTTTCTGGGCCATCCTGCCTGGGCAAACTCTGACTGTTTGAGGAAGGAGGGCCAGCTACAGAAAGAGGGCTTGAGTGTTGTCTGTTGCAGCCTCTTTGATGGCAAGGACCTTGAAACACTGGAGACTTGTGGCACTGAATGCGGCTCTGTTCGGTACCTCAGCCACAAGGTTGGAATGGCAGAAAGCTAAGGAATGGGCTACATCTGGCCAGCAAAGCCACGGCTTTAGTCCTACTGAGATTGCTTGGTAAATGAAAGACTCATGTGGTCAGAAAAACAGAGAGAGAAATAGAGTAAAGAGAGATTCAAGACAAAGAAAATTTTTAAATGATTTACAGTGTGTTAAAAATATGTGCAGGCTAAAATTTGAAGTTTTTAAAGTTAAAAAAAGGAAGGGAGTTGTTGGGTGTGGTAGTACACACCTGTAAACCCAACACATGGGAGGCAGAGGGAGATTGACCTCTGTATTTTCAAGGTGAGGTAGCACACGCCTTTAATCCCAGTGCCTTGAAGGCAGAGACAAACAGATCTTTGTGAGTTCAATGTGTAGTAGCATACACCTTTAATCCCAATGCCTGAAAGGCAGAGAGAGGCAGATCTCTGAGACTTCAAGGACAGACAGGTATACAGAGTAATTCCAGGTCAAAGATACAGAGAACCTGTCTCAAAAGGCAAAAAATAAAAAGGAAAAATAAACAAAATAGAGGTTAAATTGATGCGCACAAAGATGGAAAATTCACAGCGAATTTTGATATTGTATGCTATTATGCTCTTTTTGAATCATTTGAATTTTGAGGCAGTAGCAATAGCTGCTAAAAGATGTTTCTTTATAAAAGCTGCTGAAATAATCCAACATAGATATTTTGAAAATGCCTTGACTTTGAAATTTGGATCTAAGGACATGATGCTTTGGAAAGGAGTTTCTATTTTGTTTTCACAGAGGGTGATAGTCTGTGGATGCCTCTATCCTAATATGGTAGGATGGACCACGCCCTACTTAAAAATTGCTGTGAACACCTTTAAAAAATTGCTTCGCTCAACTGCCAACTGAGATAAATCAATAATGATGCCACCATTCAGCAGGAAGCATTTTGGAGAGAAAAAACTGCACCCACGTTCCCAAATATGGCTTATAAACATTCTTTTACATTTAAAGTGGGATGTGATATAGATATGAATATTTGCATTAGTATAGGTTTTGCTTTAATGGTAGAGATTTTAGGTCAATTTCGTTATATGTATATGCATTTTTGATCTTCATTAAGGTATTGTGATTGTGTAATTCATTTAAAAATATAATGTATATAGGTTATTAATGGATAATCATTCATAATAGTCAAGTTTGTAGTCATGTTAGTTAGATTTTCTAGCTACATAGATACATATATTTCAGTTAGATAGGCATTATTCATATCTCTCTAGACTACAAAATAGGCTATTTAATGTTTTAGTACCTTAGGGTTTTTCATGACAGTGAGACACTCTACTCTTGGCAGCACATATCTACTTCAGGAAGAAGATGGGCATCAAAGAGGATCCTTATGGAGTTTGATAGCCATTTGGGGAAGAAACTGCTCTTGCCTGGATTGTTGCATAAACTGTACACAGAAAACACTCAGAGAGAGGACTACTGAACTTGCCTAAAGGTGAGATGATCTTTCCGTGTTCCAGATTCAGGAAAGGGTCAGCAAAACATTCTTCAAGACAAGCAGATAGTGACTGCCTTTGAAATTTCCTGCTTCATGGAAATGTCTGCTGGAAACTATGGGCCTGTAGGCTGAGGATGGAAACACCAACGGTACAGAGGAACTTTGGGTGACTGTCCAGGCAGCGAGATGTCTCTGTCATTTCTAGAGTTTGAAAATGGCTTACGTTTTGTTTGCTTAGGTAATACGGTATTATTCTGGAGTCTCTGATGGTGTTGAAGAAGAGATAGATAGTTATAGTTTTCCATTGTTATGATAAAAGATAAAATAGATATAAATATTGTAACTGTAATTCTTGCTTGATAACTGTTTTGTTATATGTAATTTTGCTATGTTAAAGTTAAAGATTCCATTTTTGTTTAAACAGAAATAGGAGTAATGATGGAGTATAGGTCATTGGTTAATTAAATAAAGAAACTGTTTGGCCTGAAAGGTTAGAACATAGGTGGGTGGAATAAACATAAGAGAATGCTGGGAGGAATAGGAATTGAGCTTAGAGATGCCATGCACCTCTGCCATGGGCAGAAATGGTAGCTCTGCACTCTGAGGCAGATGGCGATACAGCCAGCCACCAGGTCAGACATGCTAAATCTTTCCTTCTAAGCCCACCTCGTGCTGCAGCATACATTATTAGACATGGGTTAAGAGGCTGAAAATAATGGGGCAGGCAGTGTTTAAATGAATAGTTTTGTGTTGTTATTTCGGAGCATAACCTTACAAGGCGGCCCCATGGGGATGCAGCCCTGCTGCTCAAATTTCTACAATCAAGGGGGAAATGGAAGAAGGTAAGAAAGAATAGAGAGAGACAAGGAAGAATGGATGGATTCATTCATTCATTGGAAAAATGAGGGAACCAATGAATGAGGAGACCTAGTAGGAAAAAATGTGCTGCATTACCTCAGAGAGTCAGGTCAAATTAAGGATTGACAAGGTTTTCCACTAAGGAGGAGGCTTATTCCATTTTACCTTCTTTGTGCTCCAGGCCCACCCACAAGAGTGATGATGAGGACAGGGAGAACAAGAGGAGAGGGTGTACCAGAATTCCCTGGTACAATTTCTCACCCAAATTGTAGCCAAATCACCTGACCTGGGACAGCTGCTCTACATGCTGTACCCTAACACCCAGTTTGACAACTCTAACATTTTAAACAAGTTTGTGAAGATGAAGGAACCAAAAATAGACCAGTTACAGGATGGCAGGTTCCTTACAGAATGGGAGTCAGACATCAGTACCATACTGGTATTTGGCGGTTTGATGGGTGTGTGGGGTCTTTGCCAGACTCCACCTAGCATCATGGATTCCCTACTTTACTGATATTATGGAGTTCGGTGCATTCATCATATGTGTGCATGTCACACACTAGTGGGCATCATATGTACATGTTTATCCTGTGTGTGGGTGAGTGTGTTCATGAGTTTTATAGCCCAAGTACTACAGAACATGATCAATGAAAGGGAACACTGTTTTCCAGATATGGCAGGGCAATTATTTAAATGAACTGACAAGGGTTGGATGGCATGGATAAGACCTATGAGAGTTCAAGGCATACCGAATCCAGGCATGACAAAGTAGGTGGCAGACAGAATTCTGGCAAAACTAAGTAGGTAGCTTGATGTCCAACTTACTGGAGAAGAGCAACTGAGCAGAGACACTTTTCACTAAGCAACATGCTCTAGTGGAGATCAAACATCCTTTGACTTACAGCCAGTACGAATTAAACGATTCATCAAATGAAACCTAATTTTCTCTGATTTTGAGTATACATTTGTGTCCCTTCCTGATTAATCTACTCTTTATCCTCTTAAGTCCCAATACCTCACGCTGATATCGGTCACATCTTTCCATTTGACATGGTTTTCCCTCAAGCTTCGTACCGCCCCGAGATCATACAACTTTTTGTCCCCTGTTCACTGCTTCCTTGACAGCCATTTTGTCCTTTACCACACCACGCATCCCCAGTTCTTTACTCTCCAAGGGGAAAAGACCATAAATCCTGCTTTGTTTTGAGGCATGTATTTCTGTGATGCCCCATCCACCAAAAACAATCCATCATTGACCAAATAACACAACATGTTAACAAATTTCTATTCTTTGAGAAAGAATAATCCATTGGAAAAGATACCAGGATTCATAGAAGACCTCTGGTATCTCAGAAAA
This sequence comes from Microtus pennsylvanicus, assembly GCF_037038515.1. NCBI lineage: Eukaryota > Metazoa > Chordata > Mammalia > Rodentia > Cricetidae > Microtus > Microtus pennsylvanicus. The sequence continues at coordinate 5,204,354 of NW_027460879.1, read as the reverse complement.
AAAACACATTCCCAAAGAGAGAATTAAGTCTGCCCCTCAAAATTTGAGAATTTCACTTTAACAGATCTTCACCAATTCATAGACATAGATATGGAAGTCATTATCAAACTTGATGAAATACACAGAAGGTTTGTTGGGAACTTGGCAAATAATTTTACCTATCTCTTGGTTTCCATCTTTTTTGTTGTACTTCACTCTTTTGCCCTCCAAGGAATCCCTGCCTAATTCCAAAGTCACCTCTACTGGAGGACATTCAGGCGTGATGTGGAGGTTGCCTTCAATGGAATCATCATGATGGTGGTAAAGGTACAGGACCGGATCATTCTCGTTGACAATGTAGAAACAGGTCGTTATGGCCTGCACCTCACCTGGGACCACACCACTCCACTCTTCCTTAGAGCCTGGCATGATGTGGAGGTTGCCTTCCAGGTAGTCATCCAGGAGGTGGTAAATGTACAAGACCGGATCTTTCTTGTAGGTAATATAAAACCAGGTCTTCATGATTGGCACCTCTTCTAGGACCATCCCGTTCCAGTCATTCTTAGAGCCATTTGTGCCCATGAATGAATGTTTCACTGCTCTGCCAACTATGGTGTTTGAGAGATGAGTGTCTGTCACCTGAGGAAATGGCACATTGTTAGGCAGGATCTTCAGGTTTAAAATCCTTTCATCACTATGAAGCTCCAAGCCATAGACACAATCAATCCCATCATATTTCAACAAATAGAGAGAGGGATATGTTGGCAGTTGATCTAGAATGATGGCTTTCCAATGGGTGACTGGTTCATTGGCTTCCTTCCAGCCATGAGAAATTCTGCGGCCAACAATATTCTCCAGGGCCTCAAAAGGCTTACTAAGTTTTTGCTTCTGGAGCAATGGCCCATTCTTCTTCTGGAGATGTGGCATGCTACTCATACTAAGAGGCATCTTCATCATGGCGGGAGACTTTCTGAGATAGGCCACAGCACTCCTGTTCCACTGTCCTTGGCTCTGTTTCTGTGCTTGGGCTTCATAGCTGCCAATCTCTGCATAGGAAGAACTCTTCAGTTTAAATCAGACACAATGTGGTTTCCTCCACCATAAGTGCCTGCAAGGATAAGAAGGTGAGGATGTGAGGTCAAGGCTCTTTTTAGGAATAACTTTGGAGCAGGTGAAAAAGGCAGGGCTGAATAGATTTGGATACCTAAATGTAATATGTTCTTAAGAAATTAATAGGAAAAGTATCAAACTCTTGTCTACAGCTCAGTATCAGAGACATATTCCTGCTGCAAAATGCAATTGACCTCTACTGAGAAACCTACTTCCTGACTTACTATATCAATGAGAGAGGAAGCTATGCCTATACCTAAAGTGAGAAAGAAATATCTGAACAGATGGCAAAGAATTCAAAGAACAGCCACTCCTCTCCTTACCACTCAAGCTACTGGTTAGTTGGCTGATCTATAACCACCTGCCCAAGGTCATGGCACTCCAGTCCACTGGCTCTCTCTATTGTGTCTTTTGATCCAGATCCAGGTTGATTACATAAAGATATTCTGTATCTTCATTAGAGAAGTGAGTACTGTGAGTCAAACTGCCAAAAGAAAGAAACATTAATCTGTGCAACAGCACCTATTAGAAATAATTAGCTTTTAAAACACATATGGACAAAGAGGATCTTTGCCATTTAAGTGGACTGAGGAATTGGACATTTTTAGCAAAGATAAAGTGGGGAGAATACCTGACATTAACCGTCCCCCAGCTATCAAATATAGGAGCTGTTAACGAAATAAATTTTGGACCCAGAGCAGATTTGAAAGAAACCTTTCTTTGACTACAGAGGTCCTAGTTGCTTCCTAAACATATTTACCAAAAGAAAATATCTTGGCTCTCTAGATTCCAACTTCTGGAAATTTGGTTGAACAGTTGTGGAGCCCAAGAGCTGAACTGACCTCCTCAGCCACCGTGAAGATAGTAAGCCCACCTTCAAAAAAGACTAGTGCTTCATGTGGAACAGAGTTGCCACCCCCAACCAAAGCTTTGTGACATCATCAAGGCTCTACTTATGTCATAAAACTCCTCCTATCCAGGTTTCTTTCCTACTAACCCCCAGAAATATCCAGCATACAGGTCCTAAAATGCTGCTCATACAGCCCCATGAAGACCCAAAATAAAAACCCCAATCTTCTTCCCAATTACTTGAGTCATATTTTCCAAGCAACTCAACCCCTTTATGTGTTTTTTTTTTTTCTGTAAAATAATTTTTGGTCTGAGTCAACAATTCACATGAATGTTTTTTTTCCTAGCTCCAATGTCCTCATTGGTTATTTTCTATTGATTTTTCCATTACTTCATAATAATAATTATCAAACTTTCCACTCCTCTTCCTCCTCCCACATTCTTCTTGCTCCGCAAATAAACCTCTCCACTCAAACATCAGTCAAAATAGAGGGCAGGGTACTTTAGCTGTGGGAAGTCCAAGCCCACCCTTCATCCATCCAGATTTAGCAAGGTATGCATCCACAAAAAATATGATCACAAAAAGCCAGTGTATGATATGCAGACAAGTGACAGTGCCATTATCTTTGGCTTCTCCGTCTGCGACAATTGTCAGCCACATTCAGAGTTTCCAGTTTGATCCCATGTTCTTTCATTCCCAGGTCACTGGATTAGTTGAAATCCCCTTAGTTCAGGCACAGTGTCTCATAGTGTGAACCAAGCCCTTATATTCCTGACATCCTTGCTCTTTTTCTCCATCCATCTGCTCTTCCACTGGAGCTTGGAAGCTCCATCTAGTTTTCTGATTTTGACCCTGACTTGATCTCCATCATTTGCCAAACAAAAGTTCCATGGTGGTTTTCAAGATAGTCAGTCATCAGTCTGACTATGGGACAAGGCACACATAGTTCCTAGGGACATGTCACAGTGCGGTCAACTTCTCCTCCCTGCCTAAGTACCTAGAGAGGGTCACCCTATGGACTTCTGAGAACCACTCGAGAGATATCGATCTTGACATCCCCAGAATGGCCCCATAAATTGAGATATCATCAGTGTATGTGCATTAACCTGTGTGTGTTTGTGTGTGTGTATTTAAATCACAATAACAAATGGATTGTAATATTGAAGTTTCTTCTCATCTTGAGAAGAATATTTGCTACAGAAACACTCTCACAGTAATCGTGAGAGTGTAAACTCTCTCAGCAAGGAGAAATAACTGGAGGAATCCCCCAGGAGTTAGGCTCAGTGTCCCAGGAATTACGCCCAAGGAAAGTCAATGAACTCAGTGATGGAAGATAAAACCCAGCCTAAATAAAACCCTAAATCATTTAGGTGGAACATGAGATACTCTTACAACAGTTACAAGAGGTCTAAAATGCCTGGACTGGAACATAAGGGGAACAAAAGGACGTGGAGCTGAGAGTGTATGGCAAAACTGATTGGATCTGGCAAAAATTATGTAAGCATACCAAGGAAACCACCAGTGGGACAAAACCCTAAGAAATCTGTATGACAACATATCATGTTGAACATAATGAGATTTATAGACAAAGGAAAGATCTTAATTATGTCACTGTCACACAGGTGATGATGAACCAGTTCCATCGTAGAGTGACTCCCTGCTGTGTTTAAGATAACCTGTCAATTCTGTCTAGTCAGTTACAAGGAAATTTGCATAATTGCACAGATTAACAATCAGCATCATTTACTGCACAATCAAAGGCAAGGCAAAGAATTCATAGACATGTTGTTGAATGCTGATGATGTTATTGGGAGTTTTGATGGGTTTTTTTCTTAAAGGGAAATCATCGGTGACACTCATGCATGAAGCAGATCCTTTCTCTGTGATGTTTCCTGAATAGCCACTGAGATACCAACCCATTGAGTTGTGGTCTCTCTCTCTTTTAAAAAGCAACTTCTACCTTCAGCTTGATCCCTTGCTTGAGCTTCCCTTCTGGCTACTAGGCTCCTTTTCTGATCCTGCAGAGGGCTTTTGTAAGGGATTGTGATCTCTAAGTTTTTCCCCTTTCAAGAACTAATCATTCTATTAATCACAATTCTAAACTGCTGTGGGAGTTTGTTTGTGACTTAAGCCTTCACATGTGATACAAGCGACCTGTGTCTATAGGGTCTTCACTCTGTTCATATGGGGAAGGCATGGCAGCAGGAGTAGATGGCTGATCATTCTCTGTAAGGAAACCAGTAAACAGTGGGGACCAAGTACAAGGATGTCCTGAAATATTAAGTCTTGTCCTTTCAAGGCCCCAAAGCCTCTAGCTAGGTTCAGGGTCACGACAATCTCCAAAACCCACCGAGCATGAAGTATTCAGAACCAGAAGCCTGTGTGTGCCATATCACATAAATTCATCGTGAGTACACCAATCTGTTTTTTTTTAATTCTAAATTATTTTGTCCCATCAGAACGATCTATATTACCAATTAACCAAATTTGCTCCATCTTTGGTGTCCTAGAATTGCTTTAAATTGTTGCTGGGACAGTCTTACAAACCTTCCTGTGCTGTTATGAGACCTTAAGGGGACAGCACTTATTTCAGAAATCAAAGGCAGTTGGGTTTAATCCTATGGTTAGCTGTTAGCTAGACACTGGAAGGATGGATTTGACTAAGAAAGGGAGACAGCATACATGGAGGCAGGTAACCTTTCCTTTGCAAAATGACCCATTTTGAGGCCTTACATCAGGCTCTTTTCTTCTCCTAATCTTGGTTTTTTTATTAGTTTAGGAGAAGAATTAAAACTCCATTTACAGTATCTGTGAACCTGAATGAGTTAAGTATGTGTGACCAACTTGATGTCTGCCTGTCTGTCAACAGGGCCAGAGTTCAGGGGCATCTGATGCATAGCACAGGAATGTCAGCCATCAATCTCTGGTCCACCTAACTCTACAGCATTAGAGTTGTCATGGTTGCTCATCTGATCTTCCTCATATGATCTCCATCCACAGAGATGTCAGAAAAATCCTCCCCTGAGAGTGCAAGTTCTTTACAAATGAAAGATTATACAACAGAAGACACATGGGAGATTTATATGGGCAAGCTGTTGAAAGGATAAAGTGACAGAAGAAGTTTATTGATTAATTAAAGAAAGAATCCGCTTCAGCTGATAGGTTAGAACATAGGTAGGTGGAGTAAACAAAATAGAATGCCGGGAGGAAGAGGTAGTGAGCTCAGAGAAGCCATGCTCCCCTCTCCCCGGCAGATGCCATAGCTCTGCTCTCTGAGGCAGATGTCGATGCAGCCAGCCACCATGTCAGACATGCTGAATTTTTCCTGGTAAGTGCACCTCGTTATACTACACTGATTATTAGAAATGGGTTAAAATGCTGAATCTAATGGGCCAGCAGTGTTTAAAAGAATACAGATTTTGTGTATTTATTTCAGGCATAACCTTCATGCGGCCGTGGTGCTGGGGACACAGCCTCGCTGCTCAAATAACTACAGAATGGCTTGCAGCCTTGTGGACAACTGAATCCACTGAAAGCCTGAGAAAGCTTGGGAAAGTGTAAAGCATGTTTTCTTGGTAGCAGCAATTTCTCGGTCTGCTCTGCTTGCTAGAAGAAAGCAAGGGCTCTCATCTAAAAGAGGCTTGCTGACTCAGCTTCAGCTGCAAAACCCTGCAGCCCTTACGAGGTCCTGCCACAAAACATTTAAATGGTGTTGATAAAAGCCAACTGAATGCTTGTATGTTTTCAGCAGTAGCAGGATAAAAAACTGTGTTGTTTTAAAATGCCGGCTTTCTGGGCCATCCTGCCTGGGCAAACTCTGACTGTTTGAGGAAGGAGGGCCAGCTACAGAAAGAGGGCTTGAGTGTGGTCTGTTGCAGCCTCTTTGATGGCAAGGACCTTGAAACACTGTAGACTTGTGGCACTGAATGCGGCTCTGTTCGGTACCTCAGCCACAAGGTTGGAATGGCAGAAAGCTAAGGAATGGGCTACATCTGGCCAGCAAAGCCACGGCTTTAGTCCTACTGGGATTGCTTGGTAAATGAAAGACTCATGTGGTCAGAAAAACAGAGAGAGAAATAGAGTAAAGAGAGATTCAAAGACAAAGAAAATTTTTAAATGATTTACAGTGTGTTAAAAATATGTGCAGGCTAAAATGTGAAGTTCTTAAAGTTAAAAAAAGGAAGAGAGTTGTTGGGTGTGGTAGTACACACCTGTAAACCCAACACATGGGAGGCAGAGGGAGATTGACCTCTGTACCTTCAAGGTGAGGTAGCACACGCCTTTAATCCCAGTGCCTTGAAATCAGAGACAAACAGATCTTTGTGAGTTCAATGTGTAGTAGCATACACCTTTAATCCCAATGCCTGAAAGGCAGAGAGAGGCAGATCTCTGAGACTTCAAGGACAGACAGGTATACAGAGTTATTCCAGGTCAAAGATACAGAGAACCTGTCTCAAAAGGCAAAAAATAAAAAGGAAAAATAAACAAAATAGAGGTTAAATTGAAGCGCACAAAATGGAAAATTCACAGCAAATTTTGATATTGTATGCTATTATGCTCTTTTTGAATCATTTGAATTTTGAGGCAGTAGCAATAGCTGCTAAAAGATGTTTCTTTATAAAAGCTGCTGAAATAATCCAACATAGATATTTTAAAAATGCCTTGACTTTGAAATTTGGATCTAAGGACATGATGCTTTGGAAAGGAGTTTCTATTTGTTTTCACAGAGGGTGATAGTCTGTGGATGCCTCTATCCTAATATGGTAGGATGGACCACGCCCTACTTAAAGGTTGCTGTGAACACCTTTAAAAATTTGCTTCGCTCAACTGCCAACTGAGATAAATCAATAATGATGCCACCATTCAGCAGGAAGCCTTTTTGAGAGAAAAAACTGCACCCACGTTCCCAAATATGGCTTATAAACGTTCTTTTACATTTAAAGTGGGATGTGATATAGATATGAATATTTGCATTAGTATAGATTTTGCTTTACTGATAGAGATTTTAGGTCAATTTTGTTATATGTATATGCATTTTTGATCTTAATTAAGGTATTGTGATTGTGTAGTTCATTTAAAAATATAATGTATATAGGTTATTAATGGATAATCATTAATAATAGTCAAGTTTGTAGTCATGTTAGTTAGATTTTCTAGCTACTTAGATATATATATATATATATATATATATATATTTCAGTTAGATTGGCATTATATCTCTCTAGTCTACAAAATAGGCTATTTAATGTTTTATTACCTTAGGGTTTTTCATGACAATGAGACACTCTACTCTTGGCAGCACATGTCTACTTCAGGAAGAAGATGGGCATCAAAGAGGATCCTTATGGAGTTTGATAGCCATTTGGGGAAGAAACTGCTCTTGCCTGGATTGTTGCATAAACTGTACACAGAAAACACTCAGAGAGAGGACTACTGAACTTGCCTAAAGGTGAGATGATCTTTCCGTGTTCCTGATTCAGGAAAGGGTCAGCAAAACATTCTTCCAGACAAGCAGATAGTGACTGCCTTTGAAATTTCCTGCTTCATGGAAATGTCTGCTGGAAACTATGGGCCTGTAGGCTGAGGATGGAAACACCAACGGTACAGAGGAACTTTGGGTGACTGTCCAGGCAGCGAGATGTCTCTGTCATTTCTAGAGTTTGAAATGGCTTACTTTTTGTTTGCTTAGATAATACTGTATTATTCTGGAGTCTCTGATGGAGTTGATAGTTATAGTTTTCCATTGTTATGATAAAAGATAAAATAGATATAAATATTGTAACTGTAATTCTTGCTTGATAACTGTTGTGTTATATGTAATTTTGCTATGTTAAAGTTAAAGATTCCGTTCTTGTATAAACAGAAATAGGAATAATGATGGAGTACAGGTCATTGGTTAATTAAATAAAGAAACTGTTTGGCCTGAAAGGTTAGAACATAGGTGGGTGGAATAAACATAAGAGAATGCTGGGAGGAATAGGAATTGAGCTTAGAGATGCCATGCACCTCTCCCATGGGCAGAAATGGTAGCTCTGCACTCTGAGGAAGTTGGCGATACAGCCAGCCACCAGGTCAGACATGCTAAATCTTTCCTTCTAAGCGCACCTCGTGCTGCAACATACATTATTAGACATGGGTTAAGAGGCTGAAAATAATGGGGCAGGCAGTGTTGAAATGAATAATTTTGTGTTGTTATTTCGGAGCATAACCTTACAAGGCGACCCCATGGGGATGCAGCCCTGCAGCTCAAATTTCTACAATCAAGGGGGAAATGGAAGAAGGGAAGAAAGAAGAGAGAGAGACAAGGAAGAATGGATGAATTCAATCATTCATTGGAAAAATGAGTGAACAAATGAATGAGGAGACCTAGTAGGAAAAAATGTGCTGCATTCCCTCAGAGAGTCAGGTCAAATTAAGGATTGACAAGGTTTTCCACTAAGGAGGAGGCTTATTCCATTTTACCTTCTTTGTGCTCCAGGCCGACCCACAAGACTGATGATGAGGACAGGGAGAAGAAGAGGAGAGGGTGTACCAGAATTCCCTGGTACAATTTCTCACCCAAATTGTAGCCAAATCACCTGACCTGGGACAGCTGATCTACATGCTGGACCCTAACTCCCACTTTGACAACTCTAACATTTTAACCAAGTTTGTGAAGATGAAGGAACCAAAAATAGCCCAGTTACATGATGGCAGGTTCCTTACAGGATGGGAGTCAGACATCAGTACCATACTGGTATTTGGCGGTTTGATGGGTGTGTGGGGTCTTTGCCAGACTCCACCTAGCATCATGGATTCCCTACTTTACTGATATTATGGAGTTCGGTGCATTCATCATATGTGTGCATGTCACACACTAGTGGGCATCATATGTACATGTTTATCCTGTGTGTGGGTGAGTGTGTTCATGAGTTTTATAGCCCAAGTACTACAGAACATGATCAATGAAAGGGAACACTGTTTTCCAGATATGGCAGGGCAATTATTTAAATGAACTGACAAGGGTTGGATGGCATGGATAAGACCTATGAGAGTTCAAGGCATACCGAATCCAGGCATGACAAAGTAGGTGGCAGACAGAATTCTGGCAAAACTAAGTAGGTAGCTTGATGTCCAACTTACTGGAGAAGAGCACCTGAGCGGAGACACTTTTCACAAAGCAACATGCTCTAGTGGAGATCAAACATCCTTTGACTTACAGCCAGTACGAATTAAACCATTCATCAAATGAAACCTAATTTTCTCTGATTTTGAGTATACATTTGTGTCCCTTCCTGATTAATCTACTCTTTATCCTCTTAAGTCCCAATACCTCACGCTGATATCGGTCACATCTTTCCATTTGACATGGTTTTCCCTCAAGCTTCATACCGCCCCGAGTTCATACAACAACTTTTTGTCCCCACTCCACTGCTTCCTTGACAGCCATCTTGTCCTTTACCACACCACACATCCCCAGTCCTTTACTCTCCAAGGGGAAAAGACCATAAATCATGCTTTGTTTTGAGGCATGTATTTCTGTGATGCCCCATCCACCAAACACAATCCATCATTGACCAAATAACACAACATGTTAACAAATTTTTATTCTTTGAGAATGAATAATCCATTGGAAAAGATACCAGGATTCATAGAAGACCTGAGGTATCTCTGAAAAAACACATTCCCAAAGAGAGAATTAAGTCTGCCCCTCAAAATTTGAGAATTTCACTTTAACAGATCTTTACCAAATCATAATCATAGATATGGAAGTCATTATTAAACTTGATGAAATACACAGAAGGTTTGTTGGGAACTTGGCAAATAATTTTACCTATCTCTTGGGTTCCATCTTTTTTGTTGTACTGCACTCTTTTGCCCTGCAAGGAATCCCTGCCTAATTCCAAAGTCACGTCTACTGGAGGACATCCAGGCGTGATGTGGAGGTTGCCTTCAATGGAATCATCATGATTTTGGTAAAGGTACAGGACCGGATCATTCTCGTTGACAATGTAGAAACAGGTCGTTATGGTCTGCACCTCATCTGGGACCACGCCACTCCACTCTTCCTTAGAGCCTGGCATGATGTGGAGGTTGCCTTCCAGGTAGTCATCCAGGAGGTGGTAAATGTACAAGACCAGATCTTTCTTGTAGGTAATATAAAACCAGGTCTTCATGATTGGCACCTCTTCTAGGACCATCCCATTCCAGTCATTCTTAGAGCCATTTGTGCCCATGAATGTATGTTTCACTGCTCTGCCAACTATGGTGTTTGAGAGATGAGTGTCTGTCACCTGAGGAAATGGCACATAGGCAGGATCTTCAGGTTTAAAATCCTTTCAACACTATGAAGCTCCAAGCCATAGACACAATCAATCCCATCATATTTCAACAAATAGAGAGAGGGATATGTTGGCAGTTGATCTAGAATGATGGCTTTCCAATGGGTGACTGGTTCATTGGCTTCCTTCCAGCCATGAGAAATTCTGCGGCCAACAATATTCTCCAGGGCCTCAAAAGGCTTACTAAGTTTTTGCTTCTGGAGCGATGGCCCATTCTTCTTCTGGAGATGTGGCATGCAACTCATACTAAGAGGCATCTTCATCATGGCGGGAGACTTTCTGAGATAGGCCACAGCACTCCTGTTCCACTGTCTCTTGGCTCTGTTTCTGTGCTTGGGCTTCATAGCTGCCAATCTCTGCATAGGAAGAACTCTTCAGTTTAAATCAGACACAAAGTGGTTTCCTCCACCATAAGTGCCTGCAAGGATAAGAAGGTGAGGATGTGAGGTCAAGGCTCTTTTTAGGAATAACTTTGGAGTAGGTGAAAAAGGCAGGGCTGAATAGATTTGCATACTTAAATGTAATATGTTCTTAAGAAATTAATAGGAAAATTATCAAACGCTTTTCTACAGCTCAGTACATGTGTATCAGAGACATATTCCTGCTGCAAAATGCAATTGACCTCTACTGAGAAACCTACTTCCTGACTTACTACATCAATGAGAGAGGAAGCTATGCCTATACCTAAAGTGAGAAAGAAATATCTGAACAGATGGCAAAGAATTCAAAGAACAGCCATTTCTCTCCTTACCACTCAAGCTACTGGTTAGTTGGCTGATCTATAACCACCTGCCCAAGGTCATGGCACTCCAGTCCACTGGCTCTCTCTATTGTGTCTCCTGATCCAGATCCAGATTGATTACATAAAGATATTCTGTATCTTCATTAGAAAAGTGAGTACTGTGAGTCAAACTGCCAAAAGAAAGAAACATTAATCTGTGCACCAGCACCTATTAGAAATAGTTATCTTTTAAAACACATATGGACAAAGAGGATCTTTGCCATTTAAGTAGACTGAGAAATTGGACATTTTTAGCAAAGATAGAGTGGGGAGAATACCCGACATTAACCGTCCCCAGCTATCAAATATAGGAGCTGTTAACGACATAAATTTTGGACCCAGAGCAGATTTGAAAGAAACCTTTCTTTGACTACAGAGGTCCTAGTTGCTTCCTAAACATATTTACCAAAAGAAAATATCTTGGCTCTCTAGATTCCAACTTCTGGAAATTCGGTTGAACAGTTGTGGAGCCCAAGAGCTGAACTGACCTCCTCAGCCACCGTGAAGATAGTAAGCCCACCTTCACAGAAGACCAGTGCTTCATGTGGAACAGAGTTGCCACCCCCAACCAAAGCTTTGTGACATCATCAAGGCTCTACTTATGTCATAAAACTCCTCCTAGCCAGGTTTCTTCCCTACTAACCCCCAGAAATATCCAGCATACAGGTCCTAAAATGCTGCTCATACAGCCCCATGAAGACCCAAAATAAAAACCCCAATCGTCTTCCCAATTACTTGAGTCATATTTTCCAAGTAACTCAACCCCTTTATGTGCTTTTTTTTTCTGTAAAATAATTTTGGTCTGAGTCAACAACTCACATGAATGTTTTTTTTCCCTAGCTCCAATGTCCTCATTGGTTATTTTCTATTGATTTTTCCATTACTTCATAATAATAATTATCAAACTTTCCACTTCTCTTCCTCCTCCCACATTCTTCTTGCTCCGCAAATAAACCTCTCCACTCAAACACCAGTCCAAATAGAGGGCAGGGTACTTTGAGCTGTGGGAAGTCCAAGCCCACCCTTCATCCATCCAGATTTAGCAAGGTATGCATCCACAAAAAATATGATCACAAAAAGCCAGTGTATGATATGCAGACAATTGCAAGTGCCATTATCTTTGGCTTCTCCGTCTGCCCCAATTGTCAGCCACATTCAGAGCTTCCAGTTTGATCCCATGTTCTTTCATTCCCAGGTCACTGGATTAGTTGAAATCCATTAAGTTCAGGCACAGTGTCTCATAGTGTGGACCAAGCCCTTATATTCCTGACATCCTTGCTCTTTTTCTCCATCCATCTGCTCTTCCACTGGAGCTTGGAAGCTCCATCTAGTTTTCTGATTTTGACCCTGACTTGATCTCCATCATTTGCCAAACAAATGTTCCATGGTGGTTTTCAAGATAGTCAGTCATCAGTCTGACTATGGGACAAGGCACACATAGTTCCTAGGGACATGTCACAGTGCGGTCAACTTCTCCTCCCTGCTTAAGTACCTAGAGAGGGTCACCCTATGGCCTTCTGAGAACCACTCGAGAGATATCGATCTTGACATCCCCAGAATGGCCCCATAAATTGAGATATCATCAGTGTATGTGCATTAACTTGTGTGTGTTTATGTGTGTGTATTTAAATCACAATAACAAATGGATTGTAATATTGAAGTTTCTTCTCATCTTGAGAAGAATATTTGCTACAGAAACACTCTCACAGTAATCGTGAGAGTGTAAACTGTCTCATCAAGGAGAAATAACTGGAGGAATCCCCCAGGAGTTAGGCTCAGTGTCCCAGGAATTACGCCCAAGGAAAGTCAATGAACTCAGTGGTGGAAGATAAAACCCAGCCTAAATAAAACCCTAAATCATTTAGGTGGAACATGAGATACTCTTACAACAGTTACAAGAGGTCTAAAATGCCTGGACTGGAACATAAGGGGAACACAATGACGTGGAGCTGAGAGTGCATGGCAAAACTGATTGGATCTGGCAAAAATTATGTAAGCATACCAAGGAAACCACCAGTGGGACAAAACCCTAAGAAATCTGTATGACAACATATCATGTTGAACATAATGAGATTTATAGACAAAGGAAAGATCTTAATTATGTCACTGTCACACAGGTGATGATGAACCAGTTCCATCGTAGAGTGACTCCCTGCTGTGTTTAAGATAACCTGTCAATTCTGTCTAGTCAGTTACAAGGAAATTTGCATTAATTGCACAGATTAACTATCAGCATCATTTACTGCACAATCAAAGGCAAGGCAAAGAAATCATAGACATGTTGTTGAATGCTGATGATTTTATTGGGAGTTTTGATGGTTTTTTTTCAGAAAGGGAAATCATCGGTGACTCTCATGCATGAAGCAGATCCTTTCTCTGTGATGTTTCCTGAATAGCCACTGAGATACCAGCCCATTGAGTTGTGGTCTCTCTCTCTTTTACAAAGCAACTTCTACCTTCAGCTTGATCTCTTGCTTGAGCTTCCCTTCCGGCTACTAGGCTCCTTTTCTGATCCTGCAGAGGGTTTTTTAAGGGATTGTGATCTCTAAGTTTTTCCACTTTCAAGAACTAATCATTCTATTAATCACAATTCTAAACTGCTGTTGGAGTTTGTTTGTGACTTATGCCTTCACATGTGATACAAGCGACCTGTGTGTATAGGGTCTTCTCTCTGTTCATATGGGGAAGGCATGGCAGCAGGAGTAGATGGCTGCTCATTCTCTGTAAGGAAATCAGTAAACAGTGGGGACCAAGTACAAGGATGTCCTGAAATATTAAGTCTTGTCCTTTCAAGGCCCCAAAGCCTCCAGCTAGGTTCAGGGTCACGACAATCTCCAAAACCCACCGAGCATGAAGTATTCAGAACCAGAAGCCTGTGTGTGCCATATCACATATATTCATCGTGAGTACACCAATCTGTTTTTTTTTAATGCTAAATTATTTTGTCCCATCAGAACGATCTATATTACCAATTAACCAAATTTGCTGCATCTTTGGTGTCCTAGAATTGCTTTAAATTGTTGCTGGGACAGTCTTACAAACCTTCCTGTGCTGTTAGGAGACCTTAAGGGGACAGCACTTATTTCAGAAATCAAAGGCAGTTGGGATCAATCCTATGGTTAGCTGTTAGGTAGACACTGGAAGGATGGATTTGACTAAGAAAGGGAGACAGCATACATGGAGGCAGGTAACCTTTCCTTTGCAAAATGACCCATTTTGAGGCCTTACTTCAGGCTCTTCTCTTCTCCTAATCTTGGTTTTTTTATTAGTTTAGGAGAAGAATTAAAACTCCATTTACAGTATCTGTGAACCCGAATGAGTTAAGTATGTGTGACCAACTTGATGTCTGCCTGTCTGTCAACAGGGCCAGAGTTCAGGGGCATCTGATGCATAGCACAGGAATGTCAGCCATCAATCTCTGGTCCACCTAACTCTACAGCATTAGAGTTGTCATGGTTGCTCATCTGATCTTCCTCATATGATCTCCGTCCACAGAGATGTCAGAAAAATCCTCCCCTGAGAGTGCAAGTTCTTTACAAATGAAAGATTATACAACAGAAGAAACATGGGAGATTTATATGGGCAAGCTGTTGAAAGGATAAAGTGACAGAAGAAGTTTATTGATTAATTAAAGAAAGAATCCCCTTCGGCTGATAGGTTAGAACATTAGTAGGTGGAGTAAACAAAATAGAATGCCGGGAGGAAGAGGTAGTGAGCTCAGAGAAGCCATGTTCCCCTCTCCTCGGAAGATGCCATAGCTCTGCTCTCTGAGGCAGATGTCAATGCAGCCAGCCACCATGTCAGACATGCTGAATATTTCCTGGTAAGTGCACCTCGTTATACTACACTGATTATTAGAAATGGGTTAAAATGCTGAATCTAATGGGCCAGCAGTGTTTAAAAGAATACAGTTTTGGTGTATTTATTTCAGGCATAACCTTCATGCGGCCGTGGTGCTGGGGACACAGCCTCGCTGCTCAAATAACTACAGAATGGCTTGCAGCCTTGTGGACAACTGAATCCACTGAAAGCCTGAGAAAGCTTGGGAAAGAGTAAAGCATGTTTTCTTGGTAGCAGCGATTTCTCGGTCTGCTCTGCTTGCGAGAAGAAAGCAAGGGCTCTCATCTAAAAGAGGCTTGCTGACTCAGCTTCAGCTGCAAAACCCTGCAGCCCTTAAGAGGTCCTGCCACAAAACATTTAAATGGTGTTGATAAAAGCCAACTGAATGCTTGCATGTTTTCAGCAGTAGCAGGAAAAAAAACTGTGTTGTTTTAAAATGCCGGCTTTCTGGGCCATCCTGCCTGGGCAAACTCTGACTGTTTGAGGAAGGAGGGCCCGCTACAGAAAGAGGGCTTGAGTGTTGTCTGTTGTAGCCTTTTTGATGGCAAGGACCTTGAAACACTGTAGACTTGTGGCACTGAATGCGGCTCTGTTCGGTACCTCAGCCACAAGGTTGGAATGGCAGAAAGCTAAGGAATGGGCTACATCTGGCCAGCAAGCCACGGCTTTAGTCCTACTGAGATTGCTTGGTAAATGAAAGACTCATGTGGTCAGAAAAACAGAGAGAGAAATAGAGTAAAGAGAGATTCAAGACAAAGAAAATTTTTAAATGATTTACAGTGTGTTAAAAATATGTGCAGGCTAAAATTTGAAGTTCTTAAAGTTAAAAAAAGGAAGGGAGTTGTTGGGTGTGGTAGTACACACCTGTAAACCCAACACATCGGAGTCAGAGGGAGATTGACTTCTGTACCTTCAAGGTGAGGTAGCACACGCCTTTAATCCCAGTGCCTTGAAGGCAGAGACAAACAGATCTTTGTGAGTTCAATGTGTAGTAGCATACACCTTTAATCCCAATGCCTGAAAGGCAGAGAGAGGCAGATCTCTGAGACTTCAAGGACAGACAGGTATACAGAGTTATTCCAGGTCAAAGATACAGAGAACCTGTCTCAAAAGGCAAAAAATAAAAAGGAAAAATAAACAAAATAGAGGTTAAATTGAAGCGCACAAAGATGGAAAATTCACAGCGAATTTTGATATTGTATGCTATTATGCTCTTTTTGAATCATTTGAATTTTGAGGCAGTAGCAATAGCTGCTAAAAGATGTTTCTTTATAAAAGCTGCTGAAATAATCCAACATAGATATTTTGAAAATGCCTTGACTTTGAAATTTGGATCTAAGGACATGATGCTTTGGAAAGGAGTTTCTATTTTGTTTTCACAGAGGGTGATAGTCTGTGGATGCCTCTATCCTAATATGGTAGGATGGACCACGCCCTACTTAAAAATTGCTGTGAACACCTTTAAAAAATTGCTTCGCTCAACTGCCAACTGAGATCAATCAATAATGATGCCACCATTCAGCAGGAAGCATTTTGGAGAGAAAAAACTGCACCCACGTTCCCAAAATTGGCTTATAAACGTTCTTTTACATATAAAGTGGGATGTGATATAGATATGAATATTTGCATTAGTATAGATTTTGCTTTACTGATAGAGATTTTAGGTCAATTTTGTAATATGTATATGCATTTTTGATCTTCATTAAGGTATTGTGATTGTGTAGTTCATTTAAAAATATACTGTATAGCCAGGCGATGGTGGCGCACGCCTTTAATCCCAGCACTCGGGAGGCAGAGGCAGGCGGATCTCTGTGAGTCGAGACCAGCCTGGTCTACAAGAGCTGGTTCCAGGACAGGCTCCAAAGCCACAGAGAAACCCTGTCTCGAAAAACCAAAAAAAAAAAAAATAATGTATATAGGTTATTAATGGATAATCATTAATAATAGTCAAGTTTGTAGTCATATTAGTTAGATTTTTAGCTACATAGATATATATGTTTCAGTTAGATAGGCATTATTCATATCTCTCTAGACTACAAAATAGGGTATTTAATGTTTTAGTACCTTAGGGTTTTTCATGACAGTGAGACACTCTACTCTTGGCAGCACATACCTACTTCAGGAAGAAGATGGGCATCACAGAGGATACTTATGGAGTTTGATAGCCATTTGGGGAAGAAACTGCTCTTGCCTGGATTGTTGCATAAACTGTACACAGAAAACACTCAGAGAGAGGACTACTGAACTTGCCTAAAGGTGAGATGATCTTTTCGTGTTCCTGATTCAGGAAAGGGTCAGCAAAACATTCTTCAAGACAAGCAGATAGTGACTGCCTTTGAAATTTCCTGCTTCATGGAAATGTCTGCTGGAAACTATGGGCTTATAGGCTGAGGATGGAAACACCAACGGTACAGAGGAACTTTGGGTAACTGTCCAGGCAGCGAAATGTCTCTGTCATTTCTAGAGTTTGAAAATGGCTTACTTTTGTTTGCTTAGGTAATACTGTATTATTCTGGAGTCTCTGATGGAGTTGATAGTTATAGTTTTCCATTGTTATGATAAAAGATAAAATAGATATAAATATTGTAACTGTAATTCTTGCTTGATAACTGTTTTGTTATATGTAATTTTGCTATGTTAAAGTTAAAGATTCCGTTCTTGTTTAAACAGAAATAGGAGTAATGATGGAGTATAGGTCATTGGTTAATTAAATAAAGAAACTGTTTGGCCTGAAAGGTTAGAACATAGGTGGGTGGAATAAACATAAGAGAATGCTGGGAGGAATAGGAATTGAGCTTAGAGATGCCATGCACCTCTCCCATGGGCAGAAATGGTAGCTCTGCACTCTGAGGCAGATGGCGATACAGCCAGCCACCAGGTCAGAAATGCTAAATCTTTCCTTCTAAGCGCACCTCGTGCTGCAACATACATTATTAGACATGGGTTAAGAGGCTGAAAATAATGGGGCAGGCAGTGTTGAAATGAATAGTTTTGTGTTGTTATTATGGAGCATAACCTTACAAGGCGGCCCCATGGGGATGCAGCCCTGCTGCTCAAATTTCTACAATCAAGGGGGAAATGGAAGAAGGGAAGAAAGAGGAGAGAGAGACAAGGAAGAATGGATGAATTCAATCATTCATTGGGAAAATGAGTGAACCAATGAATGAGGAGACCTAGTAGGAAAAAAATGTGTTGCATTCCCTCAGAGAGTCAGGTCAAATTAAGGATTGACAAGGTTTTCCACTAAGGAGGAGGCTTATTCCATTTTACCTTCTTTGTGCTCCAGGCCCACCCACAAGAGTGATGATGAGGACAGGGAAAAGAAGAGGAGAGGGTGTACCAGAATTCCCTGGTACAACTTCTCACCCAAATTTTAGCCAAATCACCTGACCTGGGACAGCTGATCTACATGCTGGACCCTAACTCCCAGTTATCAACTAACATTTTAACCAAGTTTGTGAAGATGAAGGAACCAAATATAGCCCAGTTACAGGATGGCAGGTTCCTTACAGGATGGGAGTCAGACATCAGTACCATACTGTTATTTGGCGGTTTGATGGGTGTGTGGGGTCTTTGACAGACTCCACCTAGCATCATGGATTCCCTACTTTACTGATATTATGGAGTTCGGTGCATTCATCATATGTGTGCATGTCACACACTAGTGGGCATCATATGTACATGTTTATCCCGTGTGTGGGTGAGTGTGTTCATGAGTTTTATAGCACAAGTACTACAGAACATGATCAATGAAAGGGAACACTGTTTTCCAGATATGGCAGGGCAATTATTTAAATGAACTGACAAGGGTTGGATGGCATGGATAAGACCTATGAGAGTTCAAGGCATACCGAATCCAGGCATGACAAAGTAGGTGGCAGACAGAATTCTGGCAAAACTAAGTAGGTAGCTTGATGTCCAACTTACTGGAGAAGAGCAACTGAGCGGAGACACTTTTCACTAAGCAACATGCTCTAGTGGAGATCAAACATCCTTTGACTTACAGCCAGTATGAATTAAACCTTTCATCAAATGAAACCTAATTTTCTCTGATTTTGAGTATACATTTGTGTCCCTTCCTGATTAATCTACTCTTTATCCTCTTAAGTCCCAATACCTCACGCTGATATCGGTCACATCTTTCCATTTGACATGGTTTTCCCTCAAGCTTCATACCGCCCCGAGATCATACAACTTTTTGTCCCCTCTCCACTGCTTCCTTGACAGCCATCGTGTCCTTTACCACACCACGCATCCCCAGTCCTTTACTCTCCAAGGGGAAAAGACCATAAATCATGCTTTGTTTTGAGGCATGTATTTCTGTGATGCCCCATCCACCAAACACAATCCATCATTGACCAAATAACACAACATGTTAACAAATTTTTATTCTTTGAGAAAGAATAATCCATTGGAAAAGATACCAGGATTCATAGAAGACCTGAGGTATCTCTGAAAAAACCCATTCCCACCGAGAGCATTAAGTCTGCCCCTCAAAATTGAGAATTTCACTTTAACAGATCTTCACCAAATCATAGACATAGATATGGAAGTCATGATCAAACTTGATGAAATACACATAAGGTTTGTTGGGAACTTGGCAAATAATTTTACCTATCTCTTGGATTCCATCTTTTTTGTTGTACTGCACTCTTTTGCCCTCCAAGTAATCCCTGCCTAATTCCAAAGTCACCTCTACTGGAGGATATTCAGGCGTGATGTGGAGGTTGCCTTCAATGGAATCATCATGATGGTGGTAAAGGTACAGGACTGGATCATTCTCGTTGACAATGTAGAAACAGGTCGTTATGGTCTGCACCTCATCTGGGACCACGCCACTCCACTCTTCCTTAGAGCCTGGCATGATGTGGAGGTTGCCTTCCAGGTAGTCATCCAGGAGGTGGTAAATGTACAAGACCGGATCTTTCTTGTAGGTAATATAAAACCAGGTCTTCATGATTGGCACCTCTTCCAGGACCATCCCATTCCAGTCACTCTTAAAGCCATTTGTGCCCATGAATGTATGTTTCACTGCTCTGCCAACTATGGTGTTTGAGAGATTAGTGTCTGTCACCTGAGGAAATGGCACATTGTTAGGCAGGATCTTCAGGTTTAAAATCCTTTCATCACTATGAAGCTCCAGGCCATAGACACAATCAATCGCATCATATTTCAACAAATAGAGAGAGGGATTTGTTGGCAGTTGATCTAGAATGATGGCTTTCCAATGGGTGACTGGTTCATTGGCTTCCTTCCAGCCATGAGAAATTCTGCGGCCAACAATATTCTCCAGGGCCTCAAAAGCTTACTAAGTTTTTGCTTCTGGAGCGATGGCCCATTCTTCTTCTGGAGGTGTGGCATGCCACTCATAATGAGAGGCATCTTCATCATGGCGGGAGACTTTCTGAGATAGGCCACAGCACTCCTGTTCCACTGTCTCTTGGCTCTGTTTCTGTGCTTGGGCTTCATAGCTGCCAATCTCTGCATAGGAAGAACTCTTCAGTTTAAATCAGACACAAAGTGGTTTCCTCCACCATAAGTGCCTGCAAGGATAAGAAGGTGAGGATGTGAGGTCAAGGCTGTTTTTAGGAATAACTTTGGAGCAGGTGAAAAAGGCATGGCTGAATAGATTTGGATACCTAAATGGAATATGTTCTTAAGAAATTAATAGGAAAATTATCAAACTCTTGTCTACAGCTCAGTATATGTGTATCAGAGACATATTCCTGCTGCAAAATGCAATTGACCTCTACTGAGAGATCTACTTCCTGACTTACTATATCAATGAGAGAGGAAGCTATGCCTATACCTAAAGTGAGAAAGAAATATCTGAACAGATGGCAAAGAATTCAAAGAACAGCCACTCCTCTCCTTACCACTCAAGCTACTGGTTAGTTGGCTGATCTATCACCACCTGCCCAAGGTCATGGCACTCCAGTCCACTGGCTCTCTCTATTGTGTCTCCTGATCCAGATCCAGGTTGATTACATAAAGATATTCTGTATCTTCATTAGAGAAGTGAGTACTGTGAGTCAAACTGCCAAAAGAAAGAAACATTAATCTGTGCAACAGCACCTCTTAGAAATAATTATCTTTTAAAACACATATGGACAAAGAGGATCTTTGCCATTTAAGTGGACTGAGGAATTGGACATTTTTAGCAAAGATAGAGTGGGGAGAATACCTGACATTAACCGTCCCCCAGCTATCAAATATAGGAGCTGTTAACGACATAAATTTTGGACCCAGAGCAGATTTGAAAGAAACCTTTCTTTGACTAAAGAGGTCCTAGTTGCTTCCTAAACATATTTACCAAAAGAAAATATCTTGGCTCTCTAGATTCCAACTTTTGGAAATTCGGTTGAACAGTTGTGGAGCCCAAGAGCTGAACTGACCTCCTCAGCCATCGTGAAGATAGTAAGCCCACCTTCACAGACGACTAGTGCTTCATGTGGAACAGAGTTGCCACCCCCAACCAAAGCTTTGTGACATCATCAAGGCTCTACTTATGTCATAAAACTCCTCCTAGCCAGGTTTCTTCCCTACTAACCCCCAGAAATATCCAGCATACAGGTCCTGAAATGCTGCTCATACAGCCCCATGAAGACCCAAAATAAAAACCCCAATCTTCTTCCCAATTACTTGAGTCATATTTTCCAAGTAACTCAACCCTTTTATGTGTTTTTTTTTTTCTGTAAAATAATTTTTGGTCTGAGTCAACAACTCACATGAATGTTTTTTTTTTCCTAGCTCCAATGTCCTCATTGGTTATTTTCTATTGATTTTTCCATTACTTCATAATAATAATTATCAAACTTTCCACTTCTCTTCCTCCTCCCACATTCTTCTTGCTCCTCAAATAAACCTCTCCACTCAAACACCAGTCCAAATAGAGGGCAGGGTACTTTGAGCTGTGGGAAGTTCAAGCCCACCCTTCATCCATCCTGATTTAGCAAGGTATATGCATCCACAAAAAATATGATCACAAAAAGCCAGTGTATGATATGCAGACAATTTCAAGTTCCATTATCTTTGGCTTCTCCGTCTGCCCCAATTGTCAGCCACATTCAGAGCTTCCAGTTTGATCCCATGTTCTTTCATTCCCAGGTCACTGGATTAGTTGAAATCCCCTTAGTTCAGGCACAGTGTCTCATAGTGTGGACCAAGCCCTTATATTCCTGACATCCTTGCTCTTTTTCTCCATCCATCTGCTCTTCCACTGGAGCTTGGAAGCTCCATCTAGGTTTCTGATTTTGACCCTGACTTGATCTCCATCATTTGCCAAACAAAAGTACCATGGTGGTTTTCAAGATAGTCAGTCATCAGTCTGACTATGGGACAAGGCACACATAGTTCCTAGGGACATGTCACAGTGCGGTCAACTTCTCCTCCCTGCTTAAGTACCTAGAGAGGGTCACCCTATGGCCTTCTGAGAACCACTCGAGAGATATCGATCTTGACATCCCCAGAATGGCCCCATAAATTGAGATATCATCAGTGTATGTGCATTAACTTGTGTGTGTTTGTGTGTGTGTATTTAAATCACAATAACAAATGGATTGTAACATTGAAGGTTCTTCTCATCCTGAGAAGTATATTTGCTACAGAAACACTCTCACAGTAACAGTGAGAGTGAAAATTATCTAAGAAAGGAGAAATAACTGGAGGAATCCCCCAGGAGTTAGGCTCAGTGTCCCAGGAATTACGCCCAAGGAAAGTCAATGAACTCAGTGATGGAAGATAAAACCCAGCCTAAATAAAACCCTAAATCATTTAGGTGGAACATGAGATACTCTTACAACAGTTACAAGAGGTCTAAAATGCCTGGACTGGAACATAAGGGGAACACAATGACGTGGAGCTGAGAGTGCATGGCAAAACTGATTGGATCTGGCAAAAATTATGTAAGCATACCAAGGAAACCACCAGTGGGACAAAACCCTAAGAAATCTGTATGACAACATATCATGTTGAACATAATGAGATTTATAGACAAAGGAAAGATCTTAATTATGTCACTGTCACACAGGTGATGATGAACCAGTTCCATCGTAGAGTGACTCCCTGCTGTGTTTAAGATAACCTGTCAATTCTGTCTAGTCAGTTACAAGGAAATTTGCATTAATTGCACAGATTAACTATCAGCATCATTTACTGCACAATCAAAGGCAAGGCAAAGAAATCATAGACATGTTGTTGAATGCTGATGATGTTATTGGGAGTTTTGATGGGATTTTTTCTTAAAGGGAAATCATCGGTGACTCTCATGCATGAAGCAGATCCTTTCTCTGTGATGTTTCCTGAATAGCCACTGAGATACCAGCCCATTGAGTTGTGGTCTCTCTCTCTTTTAAAAAGCAACTTCCACCTTCAGCTTGATCTCTTGCTTGAGCTTCCCTTCCGGCTACTAGGCTCCTTTTCTGATCCTGCAGAGGGCTTTTGTAAGGGATTGTGATCTCTAAGTTTTTCCCCTTTCAAGAACTAATCATTCTATTAATCACAATTCTAAACTGCTGTTGGAGTTTGTTTGTGACTTATGCCTTCACATGTGATACAAGCGACCTGTGTGTATAGGGTCTTCTCTCTGTTCATGTGGGGAAGGAATGGCAGGAGGAGTAGATGGCTGCTCATTCTCTGTAAGGAAATCAGTAAACAGTGGGGACCAAGTACAAGGATGTCCTGAAATATTAAGTCTTGTACTTTCAAGGACCCAAAGTCTCCAGCGAGGTTCAGGGTCACGACAATCTCCAAAACCCACCAAGCATGAAGTATTCAGAACCAGAAGCCTGTGTGTGCCATATCACATAAATTCATCGTGAGTACACCAATCTGTTTTTTTTTCAATTCTAAATTATTTTGTTTCATTAGAACGATCTATATTACCAATTAACCAAATTTGCTGCATCTTTGGTGTCCTAGAATTGCTTTAAATTGTTGCTGGGACAGTCTTACAAACCTTCCTGTGCTGTTATGAGACCTTAAGGGGACAGCACTTATTTCAGAAATCAAAGGCAGTTGGGATCAATCCTATGGTTAGCTGTTAGCTAGACACTGGAAGGATGGATTTGACTAAGAAAGGGAGACAGCATACATGGAGGCAGGTAACCTTTCCTTTGCAAAATGACCCATTTTGAGGCCTTACTTCAGGCTCTTCTCTTCTCCTAATCTTGGTTTTTTTATTAGTTTAGGAGAAGAATTAAAACTCCATTTACAGTATCTGTGAACCCGAATGAGTTAAGTATGTGTGACCCACGTGATGTCTGCCTGTCTGTCAACAGGGCCAGAGTTCAGGGGCATCTGATGCATAGCACAGGAATGTCAGCCATCAATCTCTGGTCCACCTATCTCTACAGCATTAGAGTTGTCATGGTTGCTCATCTGATCTTCCTCATATGATCTCCATCCACAGAGATGTCAGAAAAATCCTCCCCTGAGAGTGCAAGTTCTTTACAAATGAAAGATTATACAACTGAAGACACATGGGAGATTTATATGGGCAAGCTGTTGAAAGGATAAAGTGACAGAAGAAGTTTATTGATTAATTAAAGAAAGAATCTGCTTCAGCTGATAGGTTAGAACATAGGTAGTTGGACTAAACAAAATAGAATGCCGGGAGAAAGAGGTAGTGAGCTCAGAGAAGCCATGCTCCCCTCTCCCCGGCAGATGCCATAGCTCTGCTCTCTGAGGCAGATGTCGATGCAGCCAGCCACCATGTCAGACATGCTGAATTTTTCCTGGTAAGTGCACCTCGTTATACTACACTGATTATTAGAAATGGGTTAAAATGCTGAATCTAATGGGCCAGCAGTGTTTAAAAGAATACAGTTTTTGTGTATTTATTTCAGGCATAACCTTCATGCGGCCGTGGTGCTGGGGACACAGCCTCGCTGCTCAAATAACTACATAATGGCTTGCAGCCTTGTGGACAACTGAATCCACTGAAAGCCTGAGAAAGCTTGGGAAAGAGTAAAGCATGTTTTCTTGGTAGCAGCGATTTCTCGGTCTGCTCTGCTTGCTAGAAGAAAGCAAGGGCTCTCATCTAAAAGAGGCTTGCTGACTCAGCTTCAGCTGCAAAACCCTGCAGCCCTTAAGAGGTCCTGCCACAAAACATTTAAATGGTGTTGATAAAAGCCAACTGAATGCTTGTATGTTTTCAGCAGTAGCAGGAAAAAAAACTGTGTTGTTTTAAAATGCTGGCTTTCTGGGCCATCCTGCCTGGGCATACTCTGACTGTTTGAGGAAGGAGGGCCAGCTACAGAAAGAGGGCTTGAGTGTTGTCTGTTGCAGCCTCTTTGATGGCAAGAACCTTGAAACACTGTAGACTTGTGGCACTGAATGCGGCTCTGTTCGGTACCTCAGCCACAAGGTTGGAATGGCAGAAAGCTAAGGAATGGGCTACATCTGGCCAGCAAAGCAACGGCCTTAGTCCTACTGAGATTGCTTTGGTAAATGAAAGACTCATGTGGTCAGAAAAACAGAGAGAGAAATAGAGTAAAGAGAGATTCAAAGACAAAGAAAATTTTTAAATGATTTACAGTGTGTTAAAAATATGTGCAGGCTAAAATTTGAAGTTCTTAAAGTTAAAAAAAGGAAGAGAGTTGTTGGGTGTGGTAGTACACACCTGTAAACCCAACACATGGGAGGCAGAGGGAGATTGACCTCTGTACCTTCAAGGTGAGGTAGCACACGCCTTTAATCCCAGTGCCTTGAAGGCAGAGACAAACAGATCTTTGTGAGTTCAATGTGTAGTAGCATACACCTTTAGTCCCAATGCCTGAAAGGCAGAGAGAGGCAGATCTCTGAGACTTCAAGGACAGACAGGTATACAGAGTTATTCCAGGTCAAAGATACAGAGAACCTGTATCAAAAGGCAAAAAATTAAAAGGAACAGTAAACAAAATAGAGGTTAAATTGAAGCGCACAAAGATGGAAAATTCACAGTGAATTTTGATATTGTATGCTATTATGCTCTTTTTGAATCATTTGAATTTTGAGGCAGTAGCAATAGCTGCTAAAAGATGTTTCTTTAAAAAAGCTGCTGAAATAATCCAACATAGATATTTTGAAAATGCCTTGACTTTGAAATTTGGATCTAAGGACATTATGCTTTGGAAAGGAGTTTCTATTTTGTTTTCACAGAGGGTGATAGTCTGTGGATGCCTCTATCCTAATATGGTAGGATGGACCACGCCCTACTTAAAGGTTGCTGTGAACACCTTTAAAAAATTGCTTCGCTCAACTGCCAACTGAGATAAATCAATAATGATGCCACCATTCAGCAGGAAGCATTTTGGAGAGAAAAAAACTGCACCCACGTTCCCAAATATGGCTTATAAACGTTCTTTTACATTTAACGTGGGATGTGATATAGATATGAATATTTGCATTAGTATAGATTTTGCTTTACTGATAGAGATTTTATGTCAATTTTGTTATATGTATATGCATTTTTGATCTTAAT
Organism: Microtus pennsylvanicus; assembly: GCF_037038515.1. Taxonomy (NCBI): domain Eukaryota; kingdom Metazoa; phylum Chordata; class Mammalia; order Rodentia; family Cricetidae; genus Microtus; species Microtus pennsylvanicus. The sequence goes on along the minus strand of NW_027460879.1, from coordinate 5,178,012 downwards.
TAAGGTATTGTGATTGTGTAGTTCATTTAAAAATATAATGTATATAGGTTATTAATGGATAATCATTAATAATAGTCAAGTTTGTAGTCATGTTAGTTAGATTTCCTAGCTACATAGATATATATATTTCAGTTAGATAGGCATTATTCATATCTCTCTAGACTACAAGATAGGCTATTTAATGTTTTAGTACCTTAGGGTTTTTCATGACAGTGAGACACTCTACTCTTGGCAGCACATATCTACTTCAGGAATAAGATGGGCATCAAAGAGGATCCTTATGGAGTTTGATAGCCATTTGGGGAAGAAACTGCTCTTGCCTGGATTGTTGCATAAACTGTACACAGAAAACACTCAGAGAGAGGACTACTGAACTTGCCTAAAGGTGAGATGATCTTTTCGTGTTCCTGATTCAGGAAAGGGTCAGCAAAACATTCTTCAAGACAAGCAGATAGTGACTGCCTTTGAAATTTCCTGCTTCATGGAAATGTCTGCTGGAAACTATGGGCCTGTAGGCTGAGGATGGAAACACCAACGGTACAAAGGAACTTTGGGTGACTGTCCAGGCAGCGAGATGTCTCTGTCATTTCTAGAGTTTGAAAATGGCTTACTTTTTGTTTGCTTAGGTAATACTGTATTATTCTGGAGTCTCTGATGGAGTTGAAGAAGAGATAGATAGTTATAGTTTTCCATTGTTATGATAAAAGATAAAATAGATATAAATATTGTAACTGTAATTCTTGCTTGATAACTGTTTTGTTATATGTAATTTTGCTATGTTAAAGTTAAAGATTCCGTTCTTGTTTAAACAGAAATAGGAGTAATGATGGAGTATAGGTCATTGGTTAATTAAATAAAGAAACTGTTTGGCCTGAAAGGTTAGAACATAGGTGGGTGGAATAAACATAAGAGAATGCTGGGAGGAATAGGAATTGAGCTTAGAGATGCCATGCACCTCTCCCATGGGCAGAAATGGTAGCTCTGCACTCTGAGGCAGATGGCGATACAGCCAGCCACCAGGTCAGACATGCTAAATCATTCCTTCTAAGCGCACCTCGTGCTACAACATACATTTTTAGACATGAGTTAAGAGGCTGAAAATAATCGGGCAGGCAGTGTTGAAATGAATAGTTTTGTGTTGTTATTTTGGAGCATAACCTTACAAGGCGGCCCCATGGGGATGCAGCCCTGCAGCTCAAATTTCTACAATCAAGGGGGAAATGGAAGAAGGGAAGAAAGAAGAGAGAGAGACAAGGAAGAATGGATGAATTCAATCATTCATTGGAAAAATGAGTGAACCAATGAATGAGGAGACCTAGTAGGAAAAAATGTGCTGCATTCCCTCAGAGAGTCAGGTCAAATTAAGGATTGACAAGGTTTTCCACTAAGGAGGAGGCTTATTCCATTTTACCTTCTTTGTGCTCCAGGCCCACCCACAAGAGTGATGATGCGGACAGGGAGAAGAAGAGGAGAGGGTGTACCAGAATTCCCTGGTACAACTTCTCACCCAAATTGTAGCCAAATCACCTGACCTGGGACAGCTGATCTACATGCTGGATCCTAACTCCCAGTTTGACAACTCTAACATTTTAACCAAGTTTGTGAAGATGAAGGAACCAAAAATAGCCCAGTTACAGGATGGCAGGTTCCTTACAGGATGGGAGTCAGACATCAGTACCATACTGGTATTTGGCGGTTTGATGGGTGTGTGGGGTCTTTGCCAGACTCCACCTAGCATCATGGATTCCCTACTTTACTGATATTATGGAGTTCGGTGCATTCATCATATGTGTGCATGTCACACACTAGTGGGCATCATATGTACATGTTTATCCTGTGTGTGGGTGAGTGTGTTCATGTGTTTTATAGCCCAAGTACTACAGAACATGATCAATGAAAGGGAACACTGTTTTCCAGATATGGCAGGGCAATTATTTAAATGAACTGACAAGGGTTGGATGGCATGGATAAGACCTATGAGAGTTCAAGGCATACCGAATCCAGGCATGACAAAGTAGGTGGCAGACAGAATTCTGGCAAAACTAAGTAGGTAGCTTGATGTCCAACTTACTGGAGAAGAGCAACTGAGCGGAGACACTTTTCACTAAGCAACATGCTCTAGTGGAGATCAAACATCCTTTGACTTACAGCCAGTACGAATTAAACCATTCATCAAATGAAACCTAATTTTCTCTGATTTTGAGTATACATTTGTGTCCCTTCCTGATTAATCTACTCTTTATCCTCTTAAGTCCCAATAAATCACGCTGATATCGGTCACATCTTTCCATTTGACATGGTTTTCCCTCAAGCTTCATACCGCACCGAGATCATACAACTTTTTGTCCCCTCTCCACTGCTTCCTTGACAGCCATCTTGTCCTTTACCACACCACGCATCCCCAGTCCTTTACTCTCCAAGGGGAAAAGACCATAAATCCTGCTTTGTTTTGAGGCATGTATTTCTGTGATGCCCCATCCACCAAACACAATCCATCATTGACCAAATAACACAACATGTTAACAAATTTTTATTCTTTGAGAAAGAATAATCCATTGGAAAAGATACCAGGATTCATAGAAGACCTGAGGTATCTCTGAAAAAAACACATTCCCAAAGAGAGAATTAAGTCTGCCCCTCAAAATTTGAGAATTTTACTTTAACAGATCTTCACCAAATCATAGACATAGATATGGAAGTCATTATCAAACTTGATGAAATACACAGAAGGTTTGTTGGGAACTTGGCAAATAATTTTACCTATCTCTTGGGTTCCATCTTTTTTGTTGTACTGCACTCTTTTGCCCTCCAAGGAATCCCTCCCTAATTCCAAAGTCACCGCTACTGGAGGTCATTCAGGCGTGATGTGGAGGTTGCCTTCAATGGAATCATCATGATGGTGGTAAAGGTACAGGACCGGATCATTCTCGTTGACAATGTAGAAACAGGTCGTTATGGTCTGCACCTCATCTGGGACCACGCCACTCCACTCTTCCTTAGAGCCTGGCATGATGTGGAGGTTGCCTTCCAGGTAGTCATCCAGGAGGTGGTAAATGTACAAGACGGGATCTTTCTTGTAGGTAATATAAAACCAGGTCTTCATGATTGGCACCTCTTCTAGGACCATCCTGTTCCAGTCATTCTTAGAGCCATTTGTGCCCATGAACGTATGTTTCACTGCTCTGCCAACTATGGTGTTTGAGAGATGAGTGTCTGTCACCTGAGGAAATGGCACATTATTAGGCAGGATCTTCAGGTTTAAAATCCTTTCATCACTATGAAGCTCCAAGCCATAGACACAATCAATCCCATCATATTTCAACAAATAGAGAGAGGGATATGTTGGCAGTTGATCTAGAATGATGGCTTTCCAATGGGTGACTGGTTCATTGGCTTCCTTCCAGCCATGAGAAATTCTGCGGCCAACAATATTCTCCAGGGCCTCAAAAGGCTTACTAAGTTTTTGCTTCTGGAGCGATGGCCCATTCTTCTTCTGGAGATGTGGCATGCAACTCATACTAAGAGGCATCTTCATCATGGCGGGAGACTTTCTGAGATAGGCCACAGCACTCCTGTTCCACTATCTCTTGGCTCTGTTTCTGTACTTGGGCTTCATAGCTGCCAATCTCTGCATAGGAAGAACTCTTAAGTTTAAATCAGACACAAAGTGGTTTCCTCCACCATAAGTGCCTGCAAGGATAAGAAAGTGAGGATGTGAGGTCAAGGCTCTTTTTAGGAATAACTTTGGAGCAGGTGAAAAAGGCAGGGCTGAATAGATTTGGATACCTAAATGGAATAGGTTCTTAAGAAATTAATAGGAAAATTATCAAACTCTTGTCTACAGCTCAGTATATGTGTATCAGAGACATATTCCTGCTGCAAAATGCAATTGACCTCTACTGAGAAACCTACTTCCTGACTTACTATATCAATGAGAGAGGAAGCTATGCCTATACCTAAAGTGAGAAAGAAATATCTGAACAGATGGCTAAGAATTCATAGAACAGCCATTCCTCTCCTTACCACTCAAGCTACTGGTTAGTTGGCTGATCTATAACCACCTGCCCAAGGTCATGGCACTCCAGTCCACTGGCTCTCTCTATTGTGTCTCCTGATCCAGATCCAGGTTGATTACATAAAGATATTCTGTATCTTCATTAGAGAAGTGAGAACTGTGAGTCAAACTGCCAAAAGAAAGAAACATTAATCTGTGCAACAGCACCTCTTAGAAATAATTATCTTTTAAAACACATATGGACAAAGAGGATCTTTGCCATTTAAGTGGACTGAGAAATTGGACATTTTTAGCAAAGATAGAGTGGGGAGAAGACCTGACATTAACCGTCCCCCAGCTATCAAATATAGAAGCTGTTAATGACATAAATTTTGGACCCAGAGCAGATTTGAAAGAAACATTTCTTTGACTACAGAGGTCCTAGTTGCTTCCTAAACATATTTACCAAAAGAAAATATCTTGGCTCTCTAGATTCCAACTTCTGGAAATTCGGTTGAACAGTTGTGGAGCTCAAGAGCTGAACTGACTTCCTCAGCCACCATGAACATAGTAAGCCCACCTTCACAGAAGATTAGTGCTTCATGTGGAACAGAGTTGCCACCCCCAACCAAAGCTTTGTGACATCATCAAGGCTCTACTTATGTCATAAAACTCCTCCTAGCCAGGTTTCTTCCCTACTAACCCCCAGAAATATCCAGCATACAGGTCCTAAAATGCTGCTCATACAGCCCCATGAAGACCCAAAATAAAAACCCCAATCTTCTTCCCCATTACTTGAGTCATATTTTCCAAGCAACTCAACCCCTTTATGTGTTTTTTTTTTCTGTAAAATAATTTTTGGTCTGAGTCAACAACTCACATGAATGTTTTTTTTTCTAGCTCCAATATCCTCATTGGTTATTTTCTATTGATTTTTCCATTACTTCATAATAATAATTATCAAACTTTCCACTTCTCTTCCTCCTCCCACATTCTTCTTGCTCCGCAAATAAACCTCTCCACTCAAACACCAGTCCAAATAGAGGGCAGGGTACTTTGAGCTGTGGGGAGTCCAAACCCACCCTTCATCCATCCAGATTTAGCAAGGTATGCATCCACAAAAAATATGATCACAAAAAGCCAGTTTATGATATGCAGACAATTGCAAGTGCCATTATCTTTGGCTTCTCCGTCTGCCCCAATTGTCAGCCACATTCAGAGCTTCCAGTTTGATCCCATGTTCTTTCATTGCCAGGTCACTGGATTAGTTGAAATCCCCTTAGTTCAGGCACAGTGTCTCATAGTGTGGACCAAGCCCTTATATTCCTGACATCCTTGCTCTTTTTCTCCATCCATCTGCTCTTCCACTGGAGCTTGGAAGCTCCATCTAGGTTTCTGATTTTGACCCTGACTTGATCTCCATCATTTGCCAAACAAAAGTTCCATGGTGGTTTTCAAGATAGTCAGTCATCAGTCTGACTATGGGACAAGGCACACGTAGTTCCTAGGGACATGTCACAGTGTGGTCAACTTCTCCTCCCTGCTTAAGTACCTAGAGAGGGTCACCCTATGGCCTTCTGAGAACCACTCGAGAGATATCGATCTTGACATCCCCAGAAATTGAGATATCATCAGTGTATGTGCATTAACTTGTGTGTGTTTGTGTGTGTCTATTTAAATCACAATAACAAATGGATTGTAATATTGAAGTTTCTTCTCATCTTGAGAAGAATATTTGCTACAGAAACACTCTCACAGTAATAGTGAGAGTGTAAACTATCTAAGAAAGGAGAAATAACTGGAGGAATCCCCCAGGAGTTAGGCTCAGTGTCCCAGGAATTACGCCCAAGGAAAGTCAATGAACTCAGTGATGGAAAATAAAACCCAGCATAAATAAAACCCTAAATCATTTAGGTGGAACATGAGATACTCTTACAACAGTTACAAGTGGTCTAAAATGCCTGGACTGGAACATAAGGGGAACACAATGACGTGGAGCTGAGAGTGCATGGCAAAACTGATTGGATCTGGCAAAAATTATGTAAGCATACCAAGGAAACCACCAGTGGGACAAAACCCTAAGAAATCTGTATGACAACATATCATGTTGAACATAATGAGATTTATAGACAAAGGAAAGATCTTAATTATGTCACTGTCACACAGGTGATGATGAACCAGTTCCATCGTAGAGTGACTCCCTGCTGTGTTTAAGATAACCTGTCAATTCTGTCTAGTCAGTAACAAGGAAATTTGCATTAATTGCACAGATTAACTATCAGCATCATTTACTGCACAATCAAAGGCAAGGCAAAGAAGTCATAGACATGTTGTTGAATGCTGATGATGTTATTGGGAGTTTTGATGGTTTTTTTTCTTAAAGGGAAATCATCGGTGACTCTCATGCATGAAGCAGATCCTTTCTCTGTGATGTTTCCTGAATAGCCACTGAGATACCAGCCCATTGAGTTGTGGTCTCTCTCTCTTTTAAAAAGCAAATTCTACCTTCAGCTTGATCTCTTGCTTGAGCTTCCCTTCCGGCTACGAGGCTCCTTTTCTGATCCTGCAGAGGGCTTTTGTCAGGGATTGTGATCTCTAAGTTTTTCCCCTTTCAAGAACTAATCATTCTATTAATCACAATTCTAAACTGCCGTGGTGGTTTGTTTGTGACTTATGCCTTCATATGTGATACAAGCGACCTGTGTGTATAGGGTCTTCTCTCTGTTCATGTGGGGAAGGCATGGCAGCAGGCGTAGATGGCTGCTCATTCTCTGTAAGGAAATCAGTAAACAGTGGGGACCAAGTACAAGGATGTCCTGAAATATTAAGTCTTGTCCTTTCAAGGCCCCAAAGCCTCCAGCTAGGTTCAGGGTCACGACAATCTCCAAAACCCACCGAGCATGAAGTATTCAGAACCAGAAGCCTGTGTGTGCCATATCACATAAATTCATCGTGAGTACACCAATCTGGTTTTTTTTATTCTAAATTATTTTGTCCCATCAGAACGATCTATATTACCAATTAACCAAATTTGCTGCATCTTTGGTATCCTAGAATTGCTTTAAATTGTTGCTGGGAAAGTCTTACAAACCTTCCTGTGCTGTTATGAGACCTTAAGGGGACAGCACTTATTTCAGAAATCAATAGCAGTTGGGTTCAATCCTATGGTTAGCTGTTAGCTAGACACTGGAAGGATTGATTTGACTAAGAAAGGGAGACAGCATACATGGAGGCAAGTAACCTTTCCTTTGCAAAATGACCCATTTTGAGGCCTTACTTCAGGCTCTTCTCTTCTCCTAATCTTGGTTTTTTTATTAGTTTAGGAGAAGAATTAAAACTCCATTTACAGTATCTGTGAACCCGAATGAGTTAAGTATGTGTGACCAACTTGATGTCTGCCTGTCTGTCAACAGGGCCAGAGTTCAGGAGCATCTGATGCATAGCACCGGAATATCAGCCATCAATCTCTGGTCCACCTAACTCTACAGCATTAGAGTTGTCATGGTTGCTCATCTGATCTTCCTCATATGATCTCCATCCACAGAGATGTCAGAAAAATTCTCCCCTGAGAGTGCAAGTTCTTTACAAATGAAAGATTATACAACAGAAGACACATGGGAGATTTATATGGGCAAGCTGTTGAAAGGATAAAGTGACAGAAGAAGTTTATTGATTAATTAAAGAAAGAATCTGCTTCAGCTGATAGGTTAGAACATAGGTAGGGGGAGTAAACAAAATAGAATGCCGGGAGGAAGAGGTAGTGAGCTCAGAGAAGCCATGCTCCCCTCTCCCCGGCAGATGCCATAGCTCTGCTCTCTGAGGCAGATGTCGATGCAGCCAGCCACCATGTCAGACATGCTGAATTTTTCCTGGTAAATGCACCTCGTTATACTACACTGATTATTAGAAATGGGTTAAAATGCTGAATCTAATGGGCCAGCAGTGTTTAAAAGAATACAGTTTTGTGTATTTATTTCAGGCATAACCTTCATGCGGCCGTGGTGCTGGGGACACAGCCTCGCTGCTCAAATAACTACAGAATGGCTTGCAGCCTTGTGGACAACTGAATCCACTGAAAGCCTGAGAAAGCTTGGGAAAGATTAAAGCATGTTTTCTTGGTAGCAGCGATTTCTCGGTCTGCTCTGCTTGCTAGAAGAAAGCAAGGGCTCTCATCTAAAAGAGGCTTGCTGACTCAGCTTCAGCTGCAAAACCCTGCAGCCCTTAAGAGGTCCTGCCACAAAACATTTAAATGGTGTTGATAAAAGCCAACTGAATGCTTGTATGTTTTCAGCAGTAGCAGGAAAAAAAACTGTTGTTTTCAAATGCCGGCTTTCTGGGCCATCCTGCCTGGGCAAACTCTGATTGTTTGAGGAAGGAGGGCCAGCTACAGAAAGAGGGCTTGAGTGTTGTCTGTTGCAGCCTCTTTGATGGCAAGACCTTGAAACACTGTAGACTTGTTGCACAGAATGCGGCTCTGTTCGGTACCTCAGCCACAAGGTTGGAATGGCAGAAAGCTAAGGAATGGGCTACATCTGACCAGCAAAGCCACGGCTTTAGTCCTACTGAGATTGCTTGGTAAATGAAAGACTCATGTGTTCAGAAAAACAAAGAGACAAATAGAGTAAAGAGAGATTCAAAGAGAAAGGAAAATTTTTAAATGATTTACAGTGTGGTAAAAATATGTGCAGGCTAAAATTTGAAGTTCTTAAAGTTAAAAAAAGGAAGAGAGTTGTTGGGTGTGGTAGTACACACCTGTAAACCCAACACATGGGAGGCAGAGAGAGATTGACCTCTGTACCTTCAAGGTGAGGTAGCACACGCCTTTGATCCCAGTGCCTTGAAGGCAGAGACAAACAGATCTTTGTGAGTTCAATGTGTAGTAGCATACACCTTTAATCCCAATGCCTGAAAGGCAGAGAGAGGCAGATCTCTGAGACTTCAAGGACAGACAGGTATACAGAGTTATTCCAGGTCAAAGATACAGAGAACCTGTCTCAAAAGGCAAAAAATTAAAAGGAAAAGTATACAAAATAGAGGTTAAATTGAAGCGCACAAAGATGGAAAATTCACAGCGAATTTTGATATTGTATGCTATTATGCTCTTTTTGAATCATTTGAATTTTGAGGCAGTAGCAATAGCTGCTAAAAGATGTTTCTTTATAAAAGCTGCTGAAATAATCCAACATAGATATTTTGAAAATGCCTTGACTTTGAAATTTGGATCTAAGGACATGATGGTTTGGAAAGGAGTTCCTATTTTGTTTTCACAGAGGGTGATAGTCTGTGGATGCCTCTATCCTAATATGGTAGAATGGACCACGCCCTACTTAAAGGTTGCTGTGAACACCTTTAAAAAATTGCTTCGCTCAACTGCCAACTGAGATAAATCAATAATGATGCCACCATTCAGCAGGAAGCATTTTGGAGAGAAGAAACTGCACCCACGTTCCCAAATATTGCTTATAAACGTTCTTGTACATTTAAAGTGGGATGTGATATAGATATGAATATTTGCATTAGTATAGATTTTGCTTTACTGATAGAGATTTTAGGTCAATTTTGTTATATGTATATGCATTTTTGATCTTAATTAAGGTATTGTTATTGTGTAGTTCATTTAAAAATATAATGTATATAGGTTATTAATGGATAATTATTAATAATAGTCAAGTTTGAGGTCATGTTAGTTAGATTTTCTAGCTACATAGATATATATATTTCAGTTAGATAGGCATTATTCATATCTCTCTAGACTACAAAATAGGCTATTTAATGTTTTAGTACCTTAGGGTTTTTCATGACAGTGAGACACTCTACTCTTGGCAGCACATATCTACTTCAGGAAGAAGATGGGCATCAAAGAGGATCCTTATGGAGTTTGATAGCCATTTGGGGAAGAAACAGCTCTTGCCTGGATTGTTGCATAAACTGTACACAGAAAACACTCAGAGAGAGGACTACTGAACTTTCCTAAATGTGAGATGATCTTTTCGTTTTCCTGATTCAGGAAAGGGTCAGCAAAACATTCTTCAAGACAAGCAGATAGTGACTGACTTTGAAATTTCCTGCTTCATGGAAATGTCTGCTGGAAACTATGGGCCTGTAGGCTGAGGATGGAAACACCAACGGTACAGAGGAACTTTGGGTGACTGTCCAGGCAGCGGGATGTCTCTGTCATTTCTAGAGTTTGAAAATGGCTTACTTTTTGTTTGCTTAGGTAATACTGTATTATTCTGGAGTCTCTGATGGAGTTGAAGAATAGATAGACAGTTATAGTTTTCCATTGTTATGATAAAAGATAAAATAGATATAAATATTGTAACTGTAATTCTTGCTTGATAACTGTTTTGTTATATGTAATTTTGCTATGTTAAAGTTAAAGATTCCGTTCTTGTTTAAACAGAAATAGGAGTAATGATGGAGTATAGGTCATTGGTTAATTAAATAAAGAAACTGTTTGGCCTGAAAGGTTAGAACATAGGTGGGTGGAATAAACATAAGAGAATGCTGGGAGGAATAGGAATTGAGCTTAGAGATGCCATGCACCTCTCCCATGGGCAGAAATGGTAGCTCTGCACTCTGAGGCAGATGGCGATACAGCCAGCCACCAGGTCAGACATGCTAAATCTTTCCTTCTAAGTGCACCTCGTGCTGCAAGATACATTATTAGACATGGGTTAAGAGGGTGAAAATAATGGGGCAGGCAGTGTTGAAATGAATAGTTTTGTGTTGTTATTTCGGAGCATAACCTTACAAGGCGGCCCCATGGGGATGCAGCCCTGCTGCTCAAATTTCTACAATCAAGGGGGAAATGGAAGAAGGGAAGAAAGAAGAGAGAGAGACAAGGAAGAATGGATGAATTCAATCATTCCTTGGAAAAATGAGTGAACCAATGAATGAGGAGACCTAGTAGGAAAAAAATGTGCTGCATTCCCTCAGAGAGTCAGGTCAAATTAAGGATTGACAAGGTTTTCCACTAAGGAGGAGGCTTATTCCATTTTACCTTCTTTGTGCTCCAGGCCCACCCACAAGAGTGATGATGAGGACAGGGAGAAGAAGAGGAGAGGGTGTACCAGAATTCCCTGGTACAATTTCTCACCCAAATTGTAGCCAAATCACCTGACCTGGGACAGCTGATCTACATGCTGGACCCTAACTCCCAGTTTGACAACTCTAACATTTTAACCAAGTTTGTGAAGATGAAGGAACCAAAAATAGCCCAGTTACAGGATGGCAGGTTCCTTACAGGATGGGAGTCAGACATCAGTACCATACTGGTATTTGGCGGTTTGATGGGTGTGTGGGGTCTTTGCCAGACTCCACCTAGCATCATGGATTCCCTACTTTACTGATATTATGGAGTTCGGTGCATTCATCATATGTGTGCATGTCACACACTAGTGGGCATCATATGTACATGTTTATCCTGTGTGTGGGTGAGTGTGTTCATGTGTTTTATAGCCCAAGTACTACAGAACATGATCAATGAAAGGGAACACTGTTTTCCAGATATGGCAGGGCAATTATTTAAATGAACTGACAAGGGTTGGATGGCATGGATAAGACCTATGAGAGTTCAAGGCATACCGAATCCAGGCATGACAAAGTAGGTGGCAGACAGAATTCTGGCAAAACTAAGTAGGTAGCTTGATGTCCAACTTACTGGAGAAGAGCAACTGAGCGGAGACACTTTTCACTAAGCAACATGCTCTAGTGGAGATCAAACATCCTTTGACTTACAGCCAGTACGAATTAAACCATTCATCAAATGAAACCTAATTTTCTCTGATTTTGAGTATACATTTGTGTCCCTTCCTGATTAATCTACTCTTTATCCTCTTAAGTCCCAATACATCACGCTGATATCGGTCACATCTTTCCATTTGACCTGATTTTCCCTCAAGCTTCATACCGCCCCGAGATCATACAACTTTTTGTCCCCTCTCCACTGCTTCCTTGACAGACATCTTGTCCTTTACCACACCACGCATCCCCAGTCCTTTACTCTCCAAGGGGAAAAGACCATAAATCCTGCTTTGTTTTGAGGCATGTATTTCTGTGATGCCCCATCCACCAAACACAATCCATCATTGACCAAATAACACAACATGTTAACAAATTTTTATTCTTTGAGAAAGAATAATCCATTGGAAAAGATACCAGGATTCATGGAAGACCTGAGGTATCTCTGAAAAAACACATTCCCAAAGAGAGAATTAAGTCTGCCCCTCAAAATTTGAGAATTTCACTTTAACAGATCTTCACCAAATCATAGACATAGATATGGAAGTCATTATCAAACTTGATGAAATACACAGAAGGTTTGTTGGGAACTTGGCAAATAATTTTACCTATCTCTTGGGTTCCATCTTTTTTGTTGTACTGCACTCTTTTGCCCTCCAAGGAATCCCTGCCTAATTCCAAAGTCACCTCTACTGGAGGACATTCAGGCGTGATGTGGAGGTTGCCTTAAATGGAATCATCATGATGGTGGTAAAAGTACAGGTCCGGATCATTCTCGTTGACAATGTAGAAACAGGTCGTTATGGTCTGCACCTCATCTTGGACCACGCCACTCCACTCTTCCTTAGAGCCTGGCATGATGTGGAGTTTGCCTTCCAGGTAGTCATCCAGGAGGTGGTAAATGTACAAGACCGGATCTTTCTTGTAGGTAATATAAAACCAGGTCTTCATGATTGGCACCTCTTCTAGGACCATCCCGTTCCAGTCATTCTTATAGCCATTTGTGCCCATGAATGTATGTTTCACTGCTCTGCCAACTATGGTGTTTGAGAGATGAGTGTCTGTCACCTGAGGAAATGGCACATTATTAGGCAGGATCTTCAGGTTTAAAATCCTTTCATCACTATGAAGCTCCAAGCCATAGACACAATCAATCCCATCATATTTCAACAAATAGAGAGAGGGATATGTTGGCAGTTGATCTAGAATGATGGCTTTCCAATGGGTGACTGGTTCATTGGCTTCCTTCCAGCCATGAGAAATTCTGCGGCCAACAATATTCTCCAGGGCCTCAAAAGGCTTACTAAGTTTTTGCTTCTGGAGCAATGGCCCATTCTTCTTCTGGAGAGGTGGCATGCCACTCATAGTAAGAGGCATCTTCATCATGGCGGGAGACTTTCTGAGATAGGCCACAGCACTCCTGTTCCACTGTCTCTTGGCTCTGTTTCTGTGCTTGGGCTTCATAGCTGCCAATCTCTGCATAGGAAGAACTCTTCAGTTTAAATCAGACACAAAGTGGTTTCCTCCACCATAAGTGCCTGCAAGGATAAGAAGGTGAGCATGTGAGGTCAAGGCTCTTTTTAGGAATAACTTTGGAGCAGGTGAAAAAGGCAGGGCTGAATAGATTTGGATACCTAAATGGAATATGTTCTTAAGAAATTAATAGGTAAATTATCAAACTCTTGTCTACAGCTCAGTATATGTGTATCAGAGACATATTCCTGCTGCAAAATGCAATTGACCTCTACTGAGAAACCTACTTCCTGACTTACTATATCAATGAGAGACGAAGCTATGCCTATACCTAAAGTGAGAAAGAAATATCTGAACAGATGGCAAAGTATTCAAAGAACAGCCACTCCTCTCCTTACCACTCAAGCTACTGGTTATTTGGCTGATCTATAACCACCTGCCCAAGGTCATGGCACTCCAGTCCACTGGCTCTCTCTATTGTGTCTCCTGACCCAGATCCAGGTTGATTACATAAAGACATTCTGTATCCTCGTTAGAGAAGTGAGTACTGTGAGTCAAACTGCCAAAATAAAGAAACATTATCTGCAAATAACGAAAGCTTAACTTCTTCCTTTCCAATACAAATCCCCTTGATCTCCTTATGTTGTCTTATTGCTATTGCTAGAACTTCAAGCACTATATTGAAGAGGTATGGAGAGAGTGGACATCCTTGTCGTGTTCCTGATTTTAGTGGGATGGCTTTGAGTTTTTCTCCATTCAATTCAATGTTAGCTGTTGGCTTGCTGTAAATAGCTTTTATTATATTTAGGTAGGATCCTTGCATCCCTATTCTCTCCAAGACCTTCATCATGAAGGGGTGTTGAACTTTGTCGAATGCTTTTTCAGCATCTAATGAAATGATCATATGATTTTTTTCTTTCAGTTTATTTATATGGTGGATTACATTGATAGATTTTCGTATGTGGAACCAGCCCTGCATCTCTGGGATGAAGCCTACTTGATCATAATGGATAATTTTTCTAATGTGTTCTTGGATTCGGTTTGCCAGTATTTTGTTGAGGATTTTTGTGTCGATGTTCATGAGTGAGATTGGCCTGTAATTCTCCTTCCTGGTTGAGTCTTTGTGTGGTTTTGGTATCAAAGTAACTGTAGCTTCATAGAAGGAGACAAAAGTATATGCTCAACTATGTTCATGGCAGCATTGTTTGTAATAGCCAGAACCTGGAAACAACCTAGATGCCCTTCAACGGAAGAATGGATGAAGAAAGTATGGAATATATACATATTAGAGTATTACTCAGCAGTAAAAAACAAGGACTTCTTGAATTTTGCATACAAATGGATGGAAATAGAAAACACTATCCTGAGTGAGGTAAGCCAGACCCAAAAAGAGGAACATGGGATGTACTCACTCATATTTGGTTTATAGCCATAAATAAAGGACATTGGGCTTATAATGCATGTTCCTAGAGAAGCTAAGTAAGAAGGTGAACCCAAAGACAAACACATAGGCATCCTCATGAATATTAACCTTCAACAGGCGATGAAAGGAGACAGAGACAGAGGAGCACAGGACAAAAATCTCAAGGTCCAAAACAGGAGCAGAAGGAGACGGAGCACGAGCAAGGAACTCAGGACACGAGGGGTGCACCCACACACTGAGACAATGGGGATGTTATATCGGGAACTCACCAAGGCCAGCTGGCCTGGGTCTGAAAAAGCAGGGGATAAATCCGGACTGGCTGAACATAGAGGACAATGAGGAATACTGAGAACTCAAGAACAATCGCAGAGGGTTTTTGATCCTACTGCACGTACTGGCTTTGGGGGAGCCTAGGCAGTATGGATGCTCACCTTAGGAGACCTGGATAGAGGTGGGCGGTCCTTGGGCTTCCCACAGGTCAGGGAACCCTGATTGCTCTTCGGGCAGATGAGGGAGGGTGACTTGATCGGGGGAGGGGGAGGGAAATGGGAGGCGGTTGGGGGGAGGAGGCAGAAATCCTTAATAAAGAAATAAATTAAATAAAAAAAATAAATAATATACACTATAATTCTTCCCCTATTGTTCTTGTAACACTGAAAAAAACATAAAAAATGGAAATCAAAAAAAAAAAAAGAAAAGAAAGAAACATTAATCTGTGCAACAGCATCTATTAGAAATAATTATCTTTTAAAACACATATGGACAAAGAGGATCTTTGCCATTTAAGTGGACTGAGGAATTGGACAATTTTAGCAAAGATAGAGTGGGGAGAATACCTGACATAAACCGTCCCCCAGCTATCAAATATAGGAGCTGTTAACGAC
Source organism: Microtus pennsylvanicus (assembly GCF_037038515.1). Taxonomy (NCBI): domain Eukaryota; kingdom Metazoa; phylum Chordata; class Mammalia; order Rodentia; family Cricetidae; genus Microtus; species Microtus pennsylvanicus. The sequence goes on along the minus strand of NW_027460879.1, from coordinate 5,162,495 downwards.
ATAAATTTTGGACCCAGAGCAGATTTGAAAGAAACTTTTCTTTGACTACAGAGGTCCTAGTTGCTTCCTAAACATATTTACCAAAAGAAAATATCTTGGCTCTCTAGATTCCAACTTCTGGAAATTCGGTTGAACAGTTGTGGAGCCCAAGAGCTGAACTGACCTCCTCAGCCACCGTGAAGATAGTAAGCCCACCTACACAGAAGACTAGTGCTTCATGTGGAACAGAGTTGCCACCCCCAACCAAAGCTTTGTGACATCATCAAGGCTCTACTTATGTCATAAAACTCCTCCTAGCCAGGTTTCTTCCCTACTAACCCCCAGAAATATCCAGCATACAGGTCCTAAAATGCTGCTCATACAGCCCCATGAAGACCCAAAAAAAAAAACCCCAATCTTCTTCCCAATTACTTGAGTCATATTTTCCAAGTATCTCAACCTCTTTATGTGTTTTTTTTTTCTGTAAAATAATTTTTGGTCTGAGTCAACAACTCACATGAATGTTTATTTTCCTAGCTCCAATGTCCTCATTGGTTATTTTCTATTGATTTTTCCATTACTTGATAATAATAATTATCAAACTTTCCACTTCTCTTCCTCCTCCCACATTCTTCTTGCTCCGCAAATAAACCTCTCCACTCAAACACCAGTCCAAATAGAGGGCAGGGTACTTTGAGCTGTGGGAAGTCCAAGCCCACCCTTCATCCATCCAGATGTAGCAAGTTATGCATCCACAAAAAATATGATCACAAAAAGCCAGTGTATGATATGCAGACAATTGCAAGTGCCATTATCTTTGGCTTCTCCGTCTGCCCCAATTGTCAGCCACATTCAGAGCTTCCAGTTTGATCCCATGTTCTTTCATTCCCAGGTCACTGGATTAGTTAAAATCCCCTTAGTTCAGGCACAGTGTCTCATAGTGTGGACCAAGCCCTTATATTCCTGACATCCTTGCTCTTTTTCTCCACCCATCTGCTCTTCCACTGGAGCTTGGAAGCTCCATCTAGTTTTCTGATTTTGACCCTGACTTGATCTCCATCATTTGCCAAACCAAAGTTCCATGGTGGTTTTCAAGATAGTCAGTCATCAATCTGACTATGGGACAAGGCACACATAGTTCCTAGGGACATGTCACAGTGCGGTCAAATTCTCCTCCCTGCTTAAGTACCTAGAGAGGGTCACCCTATGGCCTTCTGAGAACCACCCGAGAGATATCGATCTTGACATCCCCAGAATGGCCCCATAAATTGAGATATCATCAGTGTATGTGCATTAACTTGTGTGTGTTTGTGTGTGTGTATTTAAATCACAATAACAAATGGATTGTAACATTGAAGTTTCTTCTCATCTTGAGAAGAATATTTGCTACAGAAACACTCTCACAGTAATAGTGAGAGTGTAAACTATCTCAGAAAGGAGAAATAACTGGAGGAATCCCCCAGGAGTTAGGCTCAGTGTCCCAGGAATTACGCCCAAGGAAAGTCAATGAACTCAGTGACGGAAGATAAAACCCAGCCTAAATAAAACCCTAAATCATTTAGGTGGAACATGAGATACTCTTACAACAGTTAGAAGAGGTCTAAAATGCCTGGACTGGAACATAAGGGGAACACAATGACGTGGAGCTGAGAGTGCATGGCAAAACTGATTGGATCTGGCAAAAATTATGTAAGCATACCAAGGAAACCACCAGTGGGACAAAACCCTAAGAAATCTGTATGACAACATATCATGTTGAACATAATGAGATTTATAGACAAAGGAAAGATCTTAATTATGTCACTGTCACACAGGTGATGATGAACCAGTTCCATCGTAGAGTGACTCCCAGCTGTGTTTAAGATAACCTGTCAATTCTGTCTAGTCAGTTACAAGGAAATTTGCATTAATTGCACAGATTAACTATCAGCATCATTTACTGCACAATCAAAGGCAAGGCAAAGAAATCAGAGACATGTTGTTGAATGCTGATGATGTTATTGGGAGTTTTGATGGGATTTTTTCTTAAAGGGAAATGATCGGTGACTCTCATGCATGAAGCAGATCCTTTCTCTGTGATGTTTCCTGAATAGCCACTGAGATACCATCCCATTGAGTTGTGGTCTCCCTCTCTTTTAAAAAGCAACTTCTACCTTCAGCTTGATCTCTTGCTTGAGCTTCCCTTCCGGCTACTAGGCTCCTTTTCTGATCCTGCAGAGGGCTTTTGTAAGGGATTGTGATCTCTAAGATTTTCCCCTTTCAAGAACTAATCATTCTATTAATCACAATTCTAAACTGCTGTGGGAGTTTGTTTGTGACTTATGCCTTCACATGTGATACAAGCGACCTTTGTGTATAGGGTCTTCTCTCTGTTCATGTGGGGAAGGCATGGCAGTAGGAGTAGATGGCTGCTCATTCTCTGTAAGGAAATCAGTAAACAGTGGGCACCAAGTACAAGGATGTCCTGAAATATTAAGTCTTGTCCTTTCAAGGCCCCAAAGCCTCCAGCTAGGTTCAGGGTCACGACAATCTCCAAAACCCACCGAGCATGAAGTATTCAGCACCAGAAGCCTGTGTGTGCCATATAACATAATTTCATCGTGAGTACACCAATCTGTTTTTTTTTAATTCTAATTTATTTTGTCCCATCAGAACGATCTATATTACCAATTAACCAAATTTGCTGCATCTTTGGTGTCCTAGAATTGCTTTAAATTGTTGCTGGGACAGTCTTACAAACCTTCCTGTGCTGTTATGAGACCTTAAGGGGACAGTACTTATTTCAGAAATCAAAGACAGTTGGGTTCAATCCTATGGTTAGCTGTTAGCTAGACACTGGAAGGATTGATTTGACTAAGAAAGGGAGACAGCATACATGGAGGCAGGTAACCTTTCCTTTGCAAAATGACCCATTTTGAATCCTTACTTCAGGCTCTTCTCTTCTCCTAATCTTGGTTTTTTTATTAGTTTTGGAGAAGAATTAAAACTCCATTTACAGTATCTGTGAACCCGAATGAGTTAAGTATGTGTGACCAACTTGATGTCTGCCTGTCTGTCAACAGGGCCAGAGTTCAGGGGCATCTGATGCATAGCACAGGAATGTCAGCCATCAATCTCTGGTCCACCTAACTCTACAGCATTAGAGTTGTCATGGTTGCTCATCTGATCTTCCTCATATGATCTCCATCCACAGAGATGTCAGAAAAATCCTCCCCTGAGAGTGCAAGTTCTTTACAAATGAAAGATTATACAACAGAAGACACATGGGAGATTTATATGGGCAAGCTGTTGAAAGGATAAAGTGACAGAAGAAGTTTATTGATTAATTAAGGAAAGAATCCGCTTCAGCTGATAGGTTAGAACATAGGTAGGTGTAGTAAACAAAATAGAATGCTGGGAGGAAGAGGTAGTGAGCTCAGAGAAGCCATGCTCCCCTCTCCCCGGCAGATGCCATAGCTCTGCTCTCTGAGGCAGATGTCGATGCAGCCAGCCACCATGTCAGACATGCTGAATTTTTCCTGGTAAGTGCACCTCATTATACTACACTGATTATTAGAAATGGGTTAAAATGCCGAATCTAATGGGCCAGCAGTGTTTAAAAGAATACAGTTTTTGTGTATTTATTTCAGGCATAACCTTCATGCGGCCGTGGTGCTGGGGACACAGCCTCACTGCTCAAATAACTACAGAATGGCTTGCAGCATTGTGGACAACTGAATCCACTGAAAGCCTGAGATGCCTGAGTAAAGCATGTTTTCTTGGTAGCAGCGATTTCTCGGTCTGTTCTGCTTGCTAGAAGAAAGCAAGGGCTCTCATCTAAAAGAGGCTTGCTGACTCAGCTTCAGCTGGAAAACCCTGCAGCCCTTAAGAGGTCCTGCCACAAAACATTTAAATGGTGTTGATAAAAGCCAACTGAATGCTTGTATGTTTTCAGCAGTAGCAGGAAAAAAAACTGTGTTGTTTTAAAATGCCGGCTTTCTGGGGCATCCTGCCTGGGCAAACTCTGACTGTTTGAGGAAGGAGGGCCAGCTACAGAAAGAGGGCTTGAGTGTTGTCTGTTGCAGCCTCTTTGATGGCAAGGACCTTGAAACACTGTAGACTTGTGGCACTGAATGCGGCTCTGTTCGGTACCTCAGCCACAAGGTTGGAATGGCAGAAAGCTAAGGAATGGGCTACATCTGGCCAGCAAAGCCACGGCTTTAGTCCTACTGAGATTGCTTGGTAAATGAAAGACTCATGTGGTCAGAAAAACAGAGAGAGAAATAGAGTAAAGAGAGATTCAAAGACAAAGAAAATTTTTAAATGATTTACAGTGTGTTAAAAATATGTGCAGGCTAAAATTTGACGTACTTAAAGTTAAAAAAAGGAAGAGAGTTGTTGGGTATGGTAGTACACACCTGTAAACCCAACACATGGGAGGCAGAGGGAGATTGACCTCTGTACCTTCAAGGTGAGGTAGCACACGCCTTTAATCCCAGTGCCTTGAAGGCAGAGACAAACAGATCTTTGTGAGTTCAATGTGTAGTAGCATACACCTTTAATCACAATGCCTGAAAGGCAGAGAGAGGCAGATCTCTGAGACTTCAAGGACAGACAGGTATACAGAGTTATTCCAGGTCAAAGATACAGAGAACCTGTCTCAAAAGGCAAAAAATAAAAAGCAAAAGTAAACAAAATAGAGGTTAAATTGAAGCGCACAAAGATGGAAAATTCACAGCGAATTTTGGTATTGTATGCTCTTATGCTCTTTTTGAATCATTTGAATTTTGAGGCAGTAGCAATAGCTGCTACAAGATGTTTCTTTATAAAAGCTGCTGAAATAATCCAACATAGATATTTTCAAAATGCCTTGACTTTGAAATTTGGATCTAAGGACATGATGCTTTGGAAAGGAGTTTCTATTTTGTTTTCACAGAGGGTGATAGTCTGTGGATGCCTCTATCCTAATATGGTAGGATGGACCACGCCCTACTTAAAGGTTGCTGTGATCACCTTTAAAAAAATTGCTTCACTCAACTGCCAACTGAGATAAATCAATAATGATGCCACCATTCAGCAGGAAGCATTTTGGAGAGAAAAAATTGCACCCACGTTCCCAATCTGGCTTATAAACGTTCTTTTACATTTAAAGTGGGATGTGATATAGATATGAATATTTGCATTAGTATAGATTTTGCTTTACTGATAGAGATTTTAGGTCAATTTTGTTATATGTATATGCATTTTTGATCTTAATTAAGGTATTGTGATTGTGTAGTTCATTTAAAAATATAATGTATATAGGTTATTAATGGATAATCATTAATAATAGTCAAGTTTGTAGTCATGTTAGTAAGATTTTCTAGCTACATAGATATATATATTTCAGTTAGATAGGCATTATTCATATCTCTCTAGACTACAAAATAGGCTATTTAATGTTTTAGTACCTTAGGGTTTTTCATGACAGTGAGACACTCTACTCTTGGCAGCACATATCTACTTCAGGAAGAAGATGGGCATCAAAGAGGATCCTTATGGAGTTTGATAGCCATTTGGGGAAGAAACTGCTCTTGCCTGGATTGTTGCATAAACTGTACACAGAAAACACTCAGAGAGAGGACTACTGAACTTGCCTAAAGGTGAGATGATCTTTTCGTGTTCCTGATTCAGGAAAGGGTCAGCAAAACATTCTTCAAGACAAGCAGATAGTGACTGCCTTTGAAATTTCCTGCTTCATGGAAATGTCTGCTGGAAACTATGGGCCTGTAGGCTGAGGATTGAAACACCAACGGTACAGAGGATCTTTGGGTGACTGTCCAGGCAGCGAGATGTCTCTGTCATTTCTAGAGTTTGAAAATGGCTTACTTTTTGTTTGCTTAGATAATACTGTATTATTCTGGAGTCTCTGATGGAGTTGAAGAATAGATAGATAGTTATAGTTTTCCATTGTTATGATAAAAGATAAAATAGATATAAATATTGTAACTGTAATTCTTGCTTGATAACTGTTTTGTTATATGTAATTTTGCTATGTTAAAGTTAAAGATTCCGTTCTTGTTTAAACAGAAATAGGAGTAATGATGGAGTATAGGTCATTGGTTAATTAAATAAAGAAACTGTTTGGCCTGAAAGGTTAGAACATAGGTGGGTGGAATAAACATAAGAGAATGCTGGGAGGAATAGGAATTGAGCTTAGAGATGCCATGCACCTCTCCCATGGGCAGAAATGGTAGCTCTGCACTCTGAGGCAGATGGTGATACAGCCAGCCACCAGGTCAGACATGCTAAATCTTTCCTTCTAAGCGCACCTCGTGCTGCAACATACATTATTAGACATGGGTTAAGATGCTGAAAATAATGGGGCAGGCAGTGTTGAAATGAATAGTTTTGTGTTGTTATTTCGGAGCATAACGTTACAAGGCAGCCCCATGGGGATGCAGCCCTGCTGCTCAAATTTCTACAATCAAGGGGGAAATGGAAGAAGGGAAGAAAGAAGAGAGAGAGACAAGGAAGAATGGATGAATTCAATCATTCATTGGAAAAATGAGTGACCCAATGAATGAGGAGACCTAGTAGGAAAAAATGTGCTGCATTCCCTCAGAGAATCAGGTCAAATTAAAGATTGACAAGGCTTTCCACTAAGGAAGAGGCTTTTTCTATTTTACCTTCTTTGTGCTCCAGGCCCACCCACAAGAGTGATGATGAGGACAGGGAGAAGAAGAGGAGAGGGTGTACCAGAATTCCCTGGTACAATTTCTCACCCAAATTGTAGCCAAATCACCTGACCTGGGACAGCTGAGCTACATGCTGGACCCTAACTCCCAGTTTGACAACTCTAACATTTTAACCAAGTTTGTGAAGATGAAGGAACCAAAAATAGCCCAGTTACAGGATGGCAGGTTCCTTACAGGATGGGAGTCAGACATCAGTACCATACTGGTATTTGGCGGTTTGATGGGTGTGTGGGGTCTTTGCCAGACTCCACCTAGCATCATGGATTCCCTACTTTACTGATATTATGGAGTTCGGTGCATTCATCATATGTGTGCATGTCACACACTAGTGGGCATCATATGTACATGTTTATCCTGTGTGTGGGTGAGTGTGTTCATGAGTTTTATAGCACAAGTACTACAGAACATGATCAATGAAAGGGAACACTGTTTTCCAGATATGGCAGGGCAATTATTTAAATGAACAGACAAGGGTTGGATGGCATGGATAAGACCTATGAGAGTTCAAGCCATACCGAATCCAGGCATGACAAATTAGGTGGCAGACAGAATTTTGGCAAAACTAAGTAGGTAGCTTGATGTCCAACTTACTGGAGAAGAGCAACTGAGCGGAGACACTTTTCACTAAGCAACATGCTCTAGTGGAGATCAAACATCCTTTGACTTACAGCCAGTACGAATTAAACCATTCATCAAATGAAACCTAATTTTCTCTGATTTTGAGTATACATTTGTGTCCCTTCCTGATTAATCTACTCTTTATCCTCTTAAGTCCCAATAAATCATGCTGATATCGGTCACATCTTTCCATTTGACATGATTTTCCCTCAAGCTTCATACCACCCCTAGATCATACAACCTTTTGTCCCCTCTCCACTGCTTCCTTGACAGCCATCTTGTCCTTTACCACACCACGCATCCCCAGTCCTTTACTCTCCAAGGGGAAAAGACCATAAATCCTGCTTTGTTTTGAGGCATGTATTTCTGAGATGCCCCATCCACCAAACACAATCCATTATTGACCAAATAACACAATATGTTAACAAATTTTTATTCTTTGAGAAAGAATAATCCATTGGAAAAGATACCAGGATTCATAGAAGACCTGAGGTATCTCTGAAAAAACACATTCCCAAAGAGAGAATTAAGTCTGCCCCTCAAAATTTGAGAATTTCACTTTAATAGATCTTCACCAAATCATAGACATAGATATGGAAGTCATTATCAAACTTGATGAAATACACAGAAGGTTTGTTGGGAACTTGGCAAATAATTTTACCTATCTCTTGGGTTCCATCTTTTTTGTTGTAACGCACTCTTTTGCCCTCCAAGGAATCCCTGCCTAATTCCAAAGTCACCTCTACTGGAGGACATTCAGGCGTGATGTGGAGGTTGCCTTCAATGGAATCATCATGATGGTGGTAAAGGTTCAGGACCGGATCATTCTCGTTGACAATGTAGAAACAGGTCGTTATGGTCTGCACCTCATCTGGGACCACGCCACTCCACTCTTCCTTAGAGCCTGGCATGATGTGGAGGTTGCCTTCCAGGGAGTCATCCAGGAGGTGGTAAATATACAAGACCGGATCTTTCTTGTAGGTAATATAAAACCAGGTCTTCATGATTGGCACCTCTTCTAGGACCATCCAGTTCCAGTCATTCTTAGAGCCAATTGTACCCATGAATGTATGTTTCACTGCTCTGCCAACTATGGCGTTTGAGAGATGAGTGTCTGTCACCTGAGGAAATGGCACATTATTAGGCAGGATCTTCAGGTTTAAAATCCTTTCATCACTATGAAGCTCCAAGCCATAGACACAATCAATCCCATCATATTTCAACAAATAGAGAGAGGGATATGTTGGCAGTTGATCTAGAATGATGGCTTTCCAATGGGTGACTGGTTCATTGGCTTCCTTCCAGCCATTAGAAATTCTGCGGCCAACAATATTCTCCAGGGCCTCAAAAGGCTTACTAAGTTTTGCTTCTGGAGCGATGGCCCATTCTTCTTCTGGAGATGTGGCATGCAACTCATACTAAGAGGCATCTTCTTCATGGCCGGAGACTTTCTGAGATAGGCCACAGCACTCCTGTTCCACTGTCTCTTGGCTCTGTTTCTGTGTTTGGGCTTCATAGCTGCCAATCTCTGCATAGGAAGAACTCTTCAGTTTAAATCAGACACAAAGTGGTTTCCTCCACCATAAGTGCCTGCAAGGATAAGAAGGTGAGGATGTGAGGTCAAGGCTCTTTTTAGGAATAACTTTGGAGCAGGTGAAAAAGGCAGGGCTGAATAGATTTGGATACCTAAATGGAATATGTTCTTAAGAAATTAATACGAAAATTATCAAACTCTTGTCTACAGCTCAGTATATGTGTATCAGAGACATATTCCTGCTGCAAAATGCAATTGACCTCTACTGAGAAACCTACTTCCTGACTTACTATATCAATGAGAGAGGAAGCTATGCCTATACCTAAAGTGAGAAAGAAATATCTGAACAGATGGCAAAGAATTCAAAGAACAGCCACTCCTCTCCTTACCACTCAAGCTACTGGTTAGTTGGCTGATCTATAACCACCTGCCCAAGGTCATGGCACTCCAGTCCACTGGCTCTCTCTATTGTGTCTCCTGATCCAGATCCAGGTTGATTACATAAAGATATTCTGTATCTTCATTAGAGAAGTGAGTACTGTGAGTCAAACTGCCAAAAGAAAGAAACATTAATTTGTGCAACAGCACCTATTAGAAATAATTATCTTTTAAAACACATATGGACAAAGAGGATCTTTGCCATTTAAGTGGACTGAGGAATTGGACATTTTTAGCAAAGATAGAGTGGGGAGAATACCTGACATTAACCGTCCCCCAGCTATCAAATATAGGAGCTGTTAACGACATAAATTTTGGACCCAGAGCAGATTTGAAAGAAACCTTTCTTTGACTAAAGAGGTCCTAGTTGCTTCCTAAACATATTTACCAAAAGAAAATATCTTGGCTCTCTAGATTCCTACTTCTGGAAATTCAGTTGAACAGTTGTGGAGCCCAAGAGCTGAACTGACCTCCTCAGCCACCGTGAAGATAGTAAGCCCACCTTCACAGAAGACTAGTGCTTCATGTGGAACAGAGTTGCCACCCCCAACCAAAGCTTTGTGACATCATCAAGGCTCTACTTATGTCATAAAACTCCTCCTAGCCAGGTTTCTTCCCTACTACCCCCAGAAATATCCAGCATGCAGGTCCTAAAATGCTGCTCATACAGCCCCATGAAGACCCCAAATAAAAACCCCAATCTTCTTCCCAATTACTTGAGTCATATTTTCCAAGTAACTCAACCCCTTTATGTGTTTTTTTTTTCTGTAAAATAATTTTTGGTCTGAGTCAACAACTCACATGAATGTTTTTTTTCTTAGCTCCAATGTCCTTATTGGTTATTTTCTATTGATTTTTCCATTACTTCATAATAATAATTATCAAACTTTCCACTTCTCTTCCTCCTCCCACATTCTTCTTGCTCCGCAAATAAACCTCTCCACTCAAACACCAGTCCAAATAGAGGGCAGGGTACTTTGAGCTGTGGGAAGTCCAAGCCCACCCTTCATCCATCCAGATTTAGCAAGGTATGCATCCACAAAAAATATGATCACAAAAAGCCAGTGTATGATATACAGACAATTGCAAGTGCCATTATCTTTGGCTTCTCCGTCTGCCCCAATTGTCAGCCACATTCAGAGCTTCCAGTTTGATCCCATGTTCTTTCATTCCCAGGTCACTGGATTAGTTGAAATCCCCTTAGTTCAGGCACAGTGTCTCATAGTGTGGACCAAGCCCTTATATTCCTGACATCCTTGCTCTTTTTCTCCATCCATCTGCTCTTCCACTGGAGCTTGGAAGCTCCATCTAGGTTTCTGATTTTGACCCTGACTTGATCTCCATCATTTGCCAAACAAAAGTTCCATGGTGGTTTTCAAGATAGTCAGTCATCAGTCTGACTATGGGACAAGGCACACATAGTTCCTAGGGACATGTCACAGTGCGGTCAACTTCTCCTCCCTGCTTAAGTACCTAGAGAGGGTCACCCTATGGCCTTCTGAGAACCACTCGAGAGATATCGATCTTGACATCCCCAGAATGGCCCCATAAATTGAGATATCATCAGTGTATATGCATTAACTTGTGTGTGTTTGTGTGTGTGTATTTAAATCACAATAACAAATGGATTGTAACATTGAAGTTTCTTCTCATCTTGAGAAGAATATTTGCTACAGAAACACTCTCACAGTAATAGTGAGAGTGTAAACTATCTAAGAAAGGAGAAATAACTGGAGGAATCCCCCAGGAGTTAGGCTCAGTGTCCCAGGAATTACGCCCAAGGAAAGTCAATGAACTCAGTGATGGAAGATAAAACCCAGACTAAATAAAACCCTAAATCATTTAGGTGGAACATGAGATACTCTTACAACAGTTAGAAGAGGTCTAAAATGCCTGGACTGGAACATAAGGGGAACACAATGACGTGGAGCTGAGAGTGCATGGCAAAACTAATTGGATCTGGCAAAAATTATGTAAGCATACCAAGGAAACCACCAGTGGGACAAAACCCTAAGAAATCTGTATGACAACATATCATGTTGAACATAATGAGATTTATAGACAAAGGAAAGATCTTAATTATGTCACTGTCACACAGGTGATGATGAACCAGTTCCATCGTAGAGTGACTCCCTGCTGTGTTTAAGATAACCTGTCAATTCTGTCTAGTCAGTTACAAAGAAATTTGCATTAATTGCACAGATTAACTATCAGCATCATTTACTGCACAATCAAAGGCAAGGCAAAGAAATCATAGACATGTTGTTGAATGCTGATGATGTTATTGGGAGTTTTGATGGGTTTTTTTCTTAAAGGGAAATCATCGGTGACTCTCATGCATGAAGCAGATCCTTTCTCTGTGATGTTTCCTGAATAGCCACTGAGATACCAGCCCATTGAGTTTTGTCTCTCTCTCTTTTAAAAAGCAACTTCTACCTTCAGCTTGATCTCTTGCTTGAGCTTCCCTTCCGGCTACTAGGCTCCTTTTCTGATCCTGCAGAGGGCTTTTGTAAGGGATTGTGATCTCTAAGTTTTTCCCCTTTCAAGAACTAATCATTCTATTAATCACAATTCTAAACTGCTGTGGGAGTTTGTTTGTGACTTATGCCTTCACATGTGATACAAGCGACCTGTGTGTATAGGGTCTTCTCTCTGTTCATGTGGGGAAGGCATGGCAGCAGGAGTAGATGGCTGCTCATTCTCTGTAAGGAAATCAGTAAACAGTGGGGACCAAGTACAAGGATGTCCTGAAATATTAAGTCTTGTCCTTTCAAGGCCCCAAAGCCTCCAGCTAGGTTCAGGGTCACGACAATCTCCAAAACCCACCGAGCATGAAGTATTCAGAACCAGAAGCCTGTGTGTGCCATATCACATAAATTCATGGTGAGAACACCAATGTGTTTTTTTTTAATTCAAATTATTTTGTCCCATCAGAACGATCTATATTACCAATTAACCAAATTTGCTAAATCTTTGGTGTCCCAAAATTGCTTTAAATTGTTGCTGGGACAGTCTTACAAACCTTCCTGTGCTGTTATGAGACCTTAAGGGGACAGCACTTATTTCAGAAATCAAAGGCAGTTGGGTGCAATCCTATGGTTAGCAGTTAGCTAGACACTGGAAGGATGGCTTTGACTAAGAAAAGGAGACAGCATACATGGAGGCAAGTAACCTTTCCTTTGCAAAATGACCCATTTTGAGGCCTTACTTCAGGCTCTTCTCTTCTCCTAATCTTGGTTTTTTTATTAGTTTAGGAGAAGAATTAAAATTCCATTTACAGTATCTGTGAACCCGAATGAGTTAAGTATGTGTGACCAACTTGATGTCTGCCTGTCTGTCTACAGGGCCAGAGTTCAGGGGCATCTGATGCATAGCACAGGAATGTCAGCCATCAATCTCTGGTCCACCTAACTCTACAGCATTAGAGTTGTCATGGTTGCTCATCTGATCTTCCTCATATGATCTCCATCCACAGAGATGTCAGAAAAATCCTCCCCTGAGAGTGCAAGTTCTTTACAAATGAAAGATTATACAACAGAAGACACATGGGAGATTTATATGGGCAAGCTGTTGAAAGGATAAAGTGACAGAAGAAGTTTATTGATTAATTAAAGAAAGAATCCGCTTCAGCTGATAGGTTAGAACATAGGTAGGTGGAGTAAACAAAATAGAATGCCGGGAGGAAGAGGTAGTGAGCTCAGAGAAGCCATGCTCCCCTCTCCCCGGCAGATGCCATAGCTCTGCTCTCTGAGGCAGATGTCGATGCCGCCAGACACCATGTCTGACATGCTGAATTTTTCCTGGGAGGTGCACCTCGTTATACTACACTGATTATTAGAAATGGGTTAAAATGCTGAATCTAATGGGCCAGCAGTGTTTAAAAGAATACAGATTTTGTGTATTTATTTCAGGCATTACCTTCATGTGGCCGTGGTGCTGGGGACACAGCCTCGCTGCTCAAATAACTACAGAATGGCTTGCAGCCTTGTGGACAACTGAATCCACTGAAAGCCTGAGAAAGCTTGGGAAAGAGTAAAGCATGTATTCTTGGTAGCAGCGATTTCTCGGTCTGCTCTGCTTGCTACAAGAAAGCAAGGACTCTCATCTAAAAGAGGCTTGCTGACTCAGCTTCAGCTGCAAAACCCTGCAGCCCTTAAGAGCTCCTGCCACAAAACATTTAAATGGTGTTGATAAAAGCCAACTGAATGCTTGTATGTTTTCAGAAGTAGAAGGAAAAAAAAGTGTGTTGTTTTAAAATGCTGGCTTTCTGGGCAATCCTGCCTGGGCAAACTCTGATTGTTTGAGGAAGGAGGGCCAGCTACAGAAAGAGGGCTTGAGTGTTGTCTGTTGCAGCCTCTTTGATGGCAAGGACCTTGAAACACTGTCGACTTGTGGCACTGAATGCGGCTCTGTTCGGTACCTCAGCCACAAGGTTGGAATGGCAGAAAGCTAAGGAATGGGCTACATCTGGCCAGCAAAGCCACGGCTTTAGTCCTACTGAGATTGCTTGGTAAATGAAAGACTCATGTGGTCAGAAAAACAGAGAGAGAAATAGAGTAAAGAGAGATTCAAAGACAAAGAAAATTTTTAAATGATTTACAGTGTGTTAAAAATATGTGCAGGCTAAAATTTGAAGTTCTTAAAGTTAAAAAAAGGAAGAGAGTTGTTGGGTGTGGTAGTACACACCTGTAAACCCAACACATGGGAGGCAGAGGGAGATTGACTTCTGTACCTTCAAGGTGAGGTAGCACACGCCTTTAATCCCAGTGCCTTGAAGGAGAGACAAACAGATCTTAGTGAGTTCAATGTGTAGTAGCATACACCTTTAATCCCAATGCCTGAAAGGCAGAGAGAGGCAGATCTCTGAGACTTCAAGGACAGACAGGTATACAGAGTTATTCCAGGTCAAAGATACAGAGAACCTGTCTCAAAAGGCAAAAAATAAAAAGGAAAAATAAACAAAATAGAGGTTAAATTGAAGCGCACAAAGATGGAAAATTCACAGCGAATTTTGATATTGTATGCTATTATGCTCTTTTTGAATCATTTGAATTTTGAGGCAGTAGCAATAGCTGCTAAAAGATGTTTCTTTATAAAAGCTGCTGAAATAATCCAACATAGATATTTTGAAAATGCCTTGACTTTGAAATTTGGATCTAAGGACATGATGCTTTGGAAAGGAGTTTCTATTTTGTTTTCACAGAGGGTGATAGTCTGTGGATGCCTCTATCCTAATATGGTAGGATGGACCACGCCCTACTTAAAGGTTGCTGTGAACACCTTTAAAAAATTGCTTCACTCAACTGCCAACTGAGATAAATCAATAATGATGCCACCATTCAGCAGGAAGCATTTTGGAGAGAAAAAACTGCACCCACGTTCCCAAATATGGCTTATAAATGTTCTTTTACATTTAAAGTGGGATGTGATATAGATATGAATATTTGCATTAGTATAGATTTTGCTTTACTGATAGAGATTTTAGGTCAATTTTGTTATATGTATATGCATTTTTGATCTTAATTAAGGTATTGTGATTGTGTAGTTCATTTAAAAATATAATGTATATAGGTTATTAATGGATAATCTTTATTAATAGTCAAGTTTGTAGTCATGTTAGTTAGATTTTCTAGCTACATAGATATATATATTTCAGTTAGATAGGCATTATTCATATCTCTCTAGACTACAAAACAGGCTATTTAGTGTTTTAGCACTTTAGGGTTTTTCATGACAGTGAGACACTCTACTCTTGGCAGCACATATCTACTTCAGGAAGAAGATGGGCTCAAAGAGGATCCTTATGGAGTTTGATAGCCATTTGGGGAAGAAACTGCTCTTGCCTGGATTGTTGCATAAACTGTACACAGAAAACACTCAGAGAGAGGACTACTGAACTTGCCTAAAGGTGAGATGATCTTTTCGTGTTCCTGATTCAGGAAAGGGTCAGCAAAACATTCTTCAAGACAAGCAGATAGTGACTGCCTTTGAAATTTCCTGCTTCATGGAAATGTCTGCTGGAAACTATGGGCCTGTAGGCTGAGGATGGAAACACCAACGGTACAGAGGATCTTTGGGTGACTGTCCAGGCAGTGAGATGTCTCTGTCATTTCTAGAGTTTGAAAATGGCTTATTTTTGTTTGCTTAGGTAATACTGTATTATTCTGGAGTCTCTGATGGAGTTGAAGAATAGATAGATAGTTATAGTTTTCCATTGTTATGATAAAAGATAAAATAGATATAAATATTGTAACTGTAATTCTTGCTTGATAACTGTTTTGTTATATGTAATTTTGCTATGTTAAAGTTAAAGATTCCGTTCTTGTTTAAACAGAAATAGGAGTAATGATGGAGTATAGGTCATTGGTTAATTAAATAAAGAAACTGTTTGGCCTGAAAGGTTAGAACATAGGTGGGTGGAATAAACATAAGAGAATGCTGGGAGGAATAGGAATTGAGCTTAGAGATGCCATGCACCTCTCCCATGGGCAGAAATGGTAGCTCTTCACTCTGAGGCAGATGGCGATACAGCCAGCCACCAGGTCAGACATGCTAAATCTTTCCTTCTAAGCGCACCTCGTGCTGCAACATACATTATTAGACATGGGTTAAGAGGCTGAAAATAATGGGGCAGGCAGTGTTGAAATGAATAGTTTTGTGTTGTTATTTCGGAGCATAACGTTACAAGGCAGCCCCATGGGCATGCAGCCCTGCTGCTCAAATTTCTACAATCAAGGGGGAAATGGAAGAGGCTTATTCCATTTTACCTTCTTTGTGCTCCAGGCCCACCCACAAGAGTGATGATGAGGACAGGGAGAACAAGAGGAGAGGGTGTACCAGAATTCCCTGGTACAATTTCTCACCCAAATTGTAGCCAAATCACCTGACCTGGGACAGCTGATCTACATGCTGGACCCTAACTCCCAGTTTGACAACTCTAACATTTTAACCCAGTTTGTGAAGATGAAGGAACCAAAAATAGCCCAGTTACAGGATGGCAGATTCCTTACAGGATGGGATGGGAGTCAGACATCAGTACCATACTGGTATTTTGCGGTTTGATGGGTGTGTGGGGTCTTTGCCAGACTCCACCTAGCATCATGGATTCCCTACTTTACTGATATTATGGAGTTCGGTGCATTCATCATATGTGTGCTTGTCACACACTAGTGGGCATCATATGTACATGTTTATCCTGTGTGTGGGTGAGTGTGTTCATGAGTTTTATAGCCCAAGTACTACAGAACATGATCAATGAAAGGGAACACTGTTTTCCAGATATGGCATGGCAATTATATAAATGAACTGACAAGGGTTGGATGGCATGGATAAGACCTATGAGAGTTCAAGGCATACCGAATCCAGGCATGACAAAGTAGGTGGCAGACAGAATTCTGGCAAAACTAAGTAGGTAGCTTGATGTCCAACTTACTGGAGAAGAGCAACTGAGCGGAGACACTTTTCACTAAGCAACATGCTCTAGTGGAGATCAAACATCCTTTGACTTACAGCCAGTACGAATTAAACCATTCATCAAATGAAACCTAATTTTCTCTGATTTTGAGTATACATTTGTGTCCCTTCCTGATTAATCTACTCTTTATCCTCTTAAGTCCCAATACCTCACGCTGATATCGGTCACATCTTTCCATTTGACATGGTTTTCCCTCAAGCTTCATACCGCCCCGAGATCATACAACTTTTTGTCCCCTCTCCACTGCTTCCTTGACAGACATCTTGTCCTTTACCACACCACGCATCCCCAGTCCTTTACTCCCCAAGGGGAAAAGACCATAAATCCTGCTTTGTTTTGAGGCATGTATTTCTGTGATGCCCCATCCACCAAACACAATCCATCATTGACCAAATAACACAACATGTTAACAAATTTTTATTCTTTGAGAAAGAATAATCCATTGGAAAAGATACCAGGATTCATAGAAGACCTGAGGTATCTCTGAAAAAAACACATTCCCAAAGAGAGAATTAAGTCTGCCCCTCAGAATTTGAGAATTTCACTTTAACAGATCTTCACCAAATCATAGACATAGATATGGAAGTCATTATCAAACTTGATGAAATACACAGAAGGTTTGTTGGGAACTTGGCAAATAATTTTACCTATCTCTTGGGTTCCATCTTTTTTGTTGTACTGCACTCTTTTGCCCTCCAAGGAATCCCTGCCTAATTCCAAAGTCACCGCTACTGGAGGACATTCAGGCGTGATGTGGAGGTTGCCTTCAATGGAATCATCATGATGGTGGTAAAGGTACAGGACCGGATTATTCTCGTTGACAATGTAGAATGGTCTGCACCTCATCTGGGACCACGCCACTCCACTCTTCCTTAGAGCCTGGCATGATGTGGAGTTTGCCTTCCAGGTAGTCATCCAGGAGGTGGTAAATGTACATGACCGGATCTTTCTTGTAGGTAATATAAAACCAGGTCTTCATGATTGGCACCTCCTCTAAGAACATCCCGTTCCAGTCATTCTTAGAGACATTTGTGCCCATGAATGTATGTTTCACTGCTCTGCCAACTATGGTGTTTGAGAGATGAGTGTCTGTCACCTGAGGAAATGGCACATTATTAGGCAGGATCTTCAGGTTTAAAATCCTTTCATCACTATGAAGCTCCAAGCCATAGACACAATCAATACCATCATATTTCAACATATAGAGAGAGGGATATGTTGGCAGTTGATCTAGAATGATGGCTTTCCAATGGGTGACTGGTTCATTGGCTTCCTTCCAGCCATGAGAAATTCTGTGGCCAACAATATTCTCCAGGGCCTCAAAAGGCCTACTAAGTTTTTGCTTCTGGAGCGATGGCCCATTCTTCTTCTGGAGATTGGCATGTAACTCATACTAAGAGGCATCTTCATCATGGCAGGAGACTTTCTGAGATAGGCCACAGCACTCCTGTTCCACTGTCTCTTGGCTCTGTTTCTGTGCTTGGGCTTCATAGCTGCCAATCTCTGCAAAGGAAGAACTCTTCAGTTTAAATCAGACACAATGTGGTTTCCTCCACCATAAGTGCCTGCAAGGATAAGAAGGTGAACATGTGAGGTCAAGGCTCTTTTTAGGAATAACTTTGGAGCAGGTGAAAAAGGCAGGGCTGAATAGATTTGGATACCTAAATGGAATATGTTCTTAAGAAAATAATAGGAAAATTATCAACCTCTTGTCTACAGCTCAGTATATGTGTATCAGAGACATATTCCTGCTGCAAAATGCAATGACCTCTACTGAGAAACCTACTTCCTGACTTACTATATCAATGAGAGAGGAAGCTATGCCTATACCTAAAGTGAGAAAGAAATATCTGAACAGATGGCAAAGAATTCAAAGAACGGCCACTCCTCTCCTTACCACTCAAGCTACTGGTTAGTTGGCTGATCTATAACCACCTGCCCAAGGTCATGGCACTCCAGTCCACTGGCTCTCTCTATTGTGACTCCTGATCCAGATCCAGGTTGATTACATAAAGATATTCTGTATCTTCATTAGAGAAGTGAGTACTGTGAGTCAAACTGCCAAAAGAAAGAAACATTAATCTGTGCAACAGCACCTATTAGAAATAATTATCTTTTAAAACACATATGGACAAAGAGGATCTTTGCCATTTAAGTGGACTGAGGAATTGGACATTTTTAGCAAAGATAGAGTGGGGAGAATACCTGACATTAACTGTCCCCCAGCTATCAAATATAGGAGCTGTTAACGACATAAATTTTGGACCCAGAGCAGATTTGAAAGAAACCTTTCTTTGACTACAGAGGTCCTAGTTGCTTCCTAAACATATTTACCAAAAGAAAATATCTTGGCTCTCTAGATTCCAACTTCTGGAAATTCGGTTGAACAATTCTGGAGCCCAGGAGCTGAACTAACCTCCTCAGCCACCGTGAAGATAGTAAGCCCACCTTCACAGAAGACTAGTGCTTCATGTGGAACAGAGTTGCCACTCCCAACCACAGCTTTGTGACATCATCAAGGCACTACATATGTCATAAAACTCCTCCTAGCCAGGTTTCTTCCCTACTAACCCCCAGAAATATCCAGCATACAGGTCCTAAAATGCTGCTCATACAGCCCCATGAAGACCCAAAATAAAAACCCCAATCGTCTTCCCAATTACTTGAGTCATATTTTCCAAGTAACTCAACCCCTTTATGTGTTTTTTTTTCTCTAAAATGACTTTTGGTCTGAGTCAACAACTCACATGAATATTTTTTTTTCCCTAGCTCCAATGTCCTCATTGGTTATTTTCTATTGATTTTTCCATTACTTCATAATAATAATTATCAAACTTTCCACTTCTCTTCCTCCTCCCACATTCTTCTTGCTCCGCAAATAAACCTCTCCACTCAAACACCAGTCCAAATAGAGGGCAGGGTACTTTGAGCTGTGGGAAGTCCAAGCCCACCCTTCATCCATCCAGATTTAGCAAGGTATGCATCCACAAAAAATATGATCACAAAAAGCCAGTGTATGATATGCAGACAATTGCAAGTGCCATTATCTTTGGCTTCTCCGTCTGCCCCAATTGTCAGCCACATTCAGAGCTTCCAGTTTGATCCCATGTTCTTTCATTCCCAGGTCACTGCTTTAGTTGAAATCCCCTTAGTTCAGGCACAGTGTCTCATAGTGTGGACCAAGCCCTTATATTCCTGACATCCTTGCTCTTTTTCTCCATCCATCTGCTCTTCCACTGGAGCTTGGAAGCTCCATCTAGTTTTCTGATTTTGACCCTGACTTGATCTCCATCATTTGCCAAACAAAAGTTCCATGGTGGTTTTCAAGATAGTCAGTCATCAGTCTGACTATGGGACAAGGCACACATAGTTCCTAGGGACATGTCACAGTGCGGTCAACTTCTCCTCCCTGCTTAAGTACCTAGAGAGGGTCACCCTATGGCCTTCTGAGAACCACTCGAGAGATATCGATCTTGACATCCCCAGAATGGCCCCATAAATTGAGATATCATCAGTGTATGTGCATAAACTTGTGTGTGTTTGTTTGTGTGTATTTAAATCACAATAACAAATGGATTGTAACATTGAAGTTTCTTCTCATCTTGAGAAGAATATTTGCTACAGAAACACTCTCACAGTAATAGTGAGAGTGTAAACTATCTAAGAAAGGAGAAATAACTGGAGGAATCCCCCAGGAGTTAGGCTCAGTGTCCCAGGAATTACGCCCAAGGAAAGTCAATGAACTCAGTGATGGAAGATAAAACCCAGCCTAAATAAAACCCTAAATCATTTAGGTGGAACATGAGATACTCTTACAACAGTTACAAGCGGTCTAAAATGCCTGGACTGGAACATAAGGGGAACACAAGGACGTGGAGTTGAGAGTGCATGGCAAAACTGATTGGATCTGGCAAAAATTATGTAAGCATACCAAGGAAACCACCAGTGGGACAAAACCCTAAGAAATCTGTATGACAACATATCATGTTGAACATAATGAGATTTATAGACAAAGGAAAGATCTTAATTATGTCACTGTCACACAGGTGATGATGAACCAGTTCCATCGTAGAGTGACTCCCTGCTGTGTTTAAGATAACCTGTCAATTCTGTCTTATCAGTTACAAGGAAATTTGCATTAATTGCGCAGGTTAACTATCAGCATCATTTACTGCACAATCAAAGGCAAGGCAAAGAAATCATAGACATGTTGTTGAATGCTGATGATGTTATTGGGAGTTTTGATGGTTTTTTTTCTTCAAGGGAAATCATCGGTGACTCTCATGCATGAAGCAGATCCTTTCTCTGTGATGTTTCCTGAATAGCCACTGAGATACCAGCCCATTGAGTTTTGTCTCTCTCTCTTTTAAAAAGCAACTTCTACCTTCAGCTTGATCTCTTGCTTGAGCTTCCCTTCTGGCTACTAGGCTCCTTTTCTGATCCTGCAGAGGGCTTTTGTAAGGGATTGTGATCTCTAAGATTTTCCCCTTTCAAGAACTAATCATTCTATTAATCACAATTCTAAACTGCTGTGGGAGTTTGTTTGTGACTTATGCCTTCACATGTGATACAAGTGACCTGTGTGTATAGGGTCTTCTCTCTGTTCATGTGGGGAAGGCATGGCAGCAGGAGTAGATGGCTGCTCATTCTCTGTGAGGAAATCAGTAAACAGTGGGGACCAAGTACAAGGATGTCCTGAAATATTAAGTCTTGTCCTTTCAAGGCCCCAAAGCCTCCAGCTAGTTTCAGGGTCACGACAATCTCCAAAAACCACAGAGAATGAAGTATTCAGAACCAGAAGCCTGTGTGTGCCATATCACATAAATACATCGTGAGTACACCAATCTGTTTTTTTTTAATTCTAAATTATTTTGTCCCATCAGAACGATCTATATTACCAATTAACCAAATTTGCTGCATCTTTGGTGTCCTAGAATTGCTTTAAATTGTTGCTGGGACAGTCTTACAAGCCTTCCTGTGCTGTTATGAGACCTTAAGGGGACAGCACTTATTTCAGAAATCAAAGGCAGTTGGGTTCAATCCTATGGTTAGCTGTTAGCTAGACACTGGAAGGATGGCTTTGACTAAGAAAGGGAGACAGCATACATGGAGGCAGGTAACCTTTCCTTTGCAAAATGACCCATTTTGAGGCCTTACTTCAGGCTCTGCTCTTCTCCTAATCATGGTTTTTTTATTTGTTTAGGAGAAGAATTAAAACTGCATTTACAGTATCTGTGAACCTGAATGAGTTAAATATGTGTGACCAACTTGATGTCTGCCTGTCTGTCAACAGGGCCAGAGTTCAGGGGCATCTGATGCATAGCACAGGAATGTCAGCCATCAATATCTGGTCCACCTAACTCTACAGCATTAGAGTTGTCATGGTTGCTCATCTGATCTTCCTCATATGATCTCCATCCACAGAGATGCCAGAAAAATCCTCCCCTGAGAGTGCAAGTTCTTTACAAATGAAAGATTATACAACAGAAGACACATGGGAGATTTATATGGGCAAGCTCTTGAAAGGATAAAGTGACAGAAGAAGTTTATTGATTAATTAAAGAAAGAATCCGCTTCAGCTGATAGGTTAGAATATAGGTAGTTGGAGTAAACAAAATAGAATGCCGGGAGAAAGAGGTAGTGAGCTCAGAGAAGCCATGCTCCACTCTCCCCGGCAGATGCCATAGCTCTGCTCTCTGAAGCAGAAGTCGATGCAGCCAGCCACCATGTCAGACATGCTGAATTTTTCCTGGTAAGTGCACTTCGTTATACTACACTGATTATTAGAAATGGGTTAAAATGCTGAATCTAATGGGCCAGCAGTGTTTAAAAGAATACAGTTTTTGTGCATTTATTTCAGGCATAACCTTCATGTGGCCGTGGTGCTGGGGACACAGCCTCGCTGCTCAAATAACTACATAATGGCTTGCAACCTTGTAAACAACTGAATCCACTGAAAGCCTGAGAAAGCTTGGGAAAGAGTAAAGCATGTTTTCTTGGCAGCAGCGATTTCTCGGTCTGCTCTGCTTGCTAGAAGAAAGCAAGGGCTCTCATCTAAAAGAGGCTTGCTGACTCAGCTTCAGCTGCAAACCCTGCAGCCCTTAAGAGGTCCTGCCACAAAACATTTAAATGGTGTTGATAAAAGCCAACTGAATGCTTGCATGTTTTCATCAGTAGCAGGAAAAAAAAACTGTGTTGTTTTAAAATGCCGGCTTTCTGGGCCATCCTGCCTGGGCAAACTCTAACTGTTTGAGGAAGGAGGGCCAGCTACAGAAAGAGGGCTTGAGTGTTGTCTGTTGCAGCCTCTTTGATGGGAAGGACCTTGAAACACTGTAGACTTGTGGCACTGAATGCGGCTCTGTTCGGTACCTCAGCCACAAGGTTGGAATGGCAGAAAGCTAAGGAATGGGCTACATCTGGCCAGCAAAGCCACGGCTTTAGTCCTACTGAGATTGCTTGGTAAATGAAAGACTCATGTGGTCAGAAAAACAGAGAGAGAAATAGAGTAAAGAGAGATTCAAAGACAAAGAAAAATATTAAATGATTTACAGTGTGTTAAAAATATGTGCAGGCTAAAATTTGAAGTTCTTAAAGTTAAAAAAAGGAAGAGAGTTGTTGGGTGTGGTAGTACACACCTGTAAACCCAACACATGGGAGGCAGAGGGAGATTGACCTCTGTACCTTCAAGGTGAGGTAGCACACGCCTTTAATCCCAGTGCCTTGAAGGCAGAGACAAACAGATCTTTGTGAGTTCAATGTGTAGTAGCATACACCTTTAATCACAATGCCTGAAAGGCAGAGAGAGGCAGATCTCTGAGACTTCAAGGACAGACAGGTATACAGAGTTATTCCAGGTCGAAGATACAGAGAACCTGTCTCAAAAGGCAAAAAATAAAAAGGAAAAATAAACAAAATAGAGGTTAAATTGAAGTGCACAAAGATGGAAAATTCACAGCGAATTTTGATATTGTATGCTATTATGCTCTTTTTGAATCATTTGAATTTTGAGGCAGTAGCAATAGCTGCTAAAAGATGTTTCTTTATAAAAGCTGCTGAAATAATCCAACATAGATATTTTGAAAATGCCTTGACTTTGAAATTTGGATCTAAGGACATGATGCTTTGGAAAGGAGTTTCTATTTTGTTTTCACAGAGGGTGATAGTCTGTGGATGCCTCTATCCTAATATGGTAGGATGGACCACGCCCTACTTAAAGGTTGCTGTGAACACCTTTAAAAAATTGCTTCGTTCAACTGCCAACTGAGATAAATCAATAATGATGCCACCATTCAGCAGGAAGCATTTTGGAGAGAAAAAAACTGCACCCACGTTCCCAAATATGGCTTATAAACATTCTTTTACATTTAAAGTGGGATGTGGTATAGATATGAATATTTGCATTAGTATAGATTTTGCTTTACTGATAGAGATTTTAGGTCAATTTTGTTATATGTATATGCATTTTTGATCTTAATTAAGGTATTGTGATTGTGTAGTTCATTTAAAAATATAATGTATATAGGTTATTAATGGATAATCATTGATAATAGTCAAGTTTGTAGTCATGTTAGTTAGATTTTCTAGCCTCATTGATATATATATATATTTCAGTTAGATAGGCATTTTTCATATCTCTCTAGACTACAAAATAGGCTATTTAATGTTTTAGTACCTTAGGGTTTTTCATGACAGTGAGACACTCTACTCTTGGCAGCACATATCTACTTCAGGAAGAAGATGGGCATCAAAGAGGATCCTTATGGAGTTTGATAGCCATTTGGGGAAGAAACTGCTCTTGCCTGGATTGTTGCATAAACTGTACACAGAAAACACTCAGAGAGAGGACTACTGAACTTGCCTAAAGGTGAGATGATCTATTCGTGTTCCTGATTCAGGAAAGGGTCAGCAAAACATTCTTCAAGACAAGCAGATAGTGACTGCCTTTGAAATTTCCTGCTTCATGGAAATGTCTGCTGGAAACTATGGGCCTGTAGGCTGAGGATGGAAACACCAACGGTACAGAGGAACTTTGGGTGACTGTCCAGGCAGCGAGATGTCTCTGTCATTTCTAGAGTTTGAAAATGGCTTACTTTTTGTTTGCTTAGGTAATACTGTATTATTCTGGAGTCTCTGATGGAGTTGAAGAATAGATAGTTATAGTTTTCCATTGTTATGATAAAAGATAAAATAGATATAAATATGGTAACTGTAATTCTTGCTTGATAACTGTTTTGTTATATGTAATTTTGCTATGTTAAAGTTAAAGATTCCGTTCTTGTTTAAACAGAAATAGGAGTAATGATGGAGTATAGGTCATTGGTTAATTGAACAAAGAAACTGTTTGGCCTGAAAGGTTAGAACATAGGTGGGTGGAATAAACATAAGAGAATGCTGGGAGGAATAGGAATTGAGCTAAGAGATGCCATGCACCTCTCCCATGGGCAGAAATGGTAGCTCTGCACTCTGAGGCAGATGGCGATACAGCCAGCCACCAGGTCAGACATGCTAAATCTTTCCTTCTAAGCGCACCTCGTGCTGCAACATACATTATTAGACATGGGTTAAGAGGCTGAAAATAATGGGGCTGCCAGTGTTGAAATGAATAGTTTTGTGTTGTTATTTCGGAGCATAACCTTACAAGACGGCCCCATGGGGATGCAGCCCTGCTGCTCAAATTTCTACAATCAAGGGGGAAATGGAAGAAGGGAAGAAAGAAGAGAGAGAGACAAGGAAGAATGGATGAATTCAATCATTCATTGGAAAAATGAGTGAACCAATGAATGAGGAGTCCTAGTAGGAAAAAATGTGCTGCATTCCCTCAGAGAGTCAGGTCAAATTAAGGATTGACAAGGTTTTCCACTAAGGAGGAGGCTTATTCCATTTTACCTTCTTTGTGCTCCAGGCCCACCCACAAGAGTGATGATGAGGACAGGGAGAACAAGAGGAGAGGGTGTACCAGAAATCCCTTGTACAATTTCTCACCCAAATTGTAGCCAAATCACCTGACCTGGGACAGCTGATCTACATGCTGGACCCTAACTCCCACTTTGACAACTCTAACATTTTAACCAAGTTTGTGAAGATGAAGGAACCAAAAATAGCCCAGTTACAGGATGGCAGGTTCCTTACAAGATGGGAGTCACACATCAGTACCATACTGGTATTTGGCAGTTTGATGGGTGTGTGGGGTCTTTGCCAGACTCCACCTAGCATCATGGATTCCCTACTTTACTGATATTATGGAGTTCGGTGCATTCATCATATGTGTGCATGTCACACACTAGTGGGCATCATATGTACATGTTTATCCTGTGTGTGGGTGAGTGTGTTCATGAGTTTTATAGCCCAAGTACTACAGAACATGATCAATGAAAGGGAACACTGTTTTCCAGATATGGCAGGGCAAATATTTAAATGAACTGACAAGGGTTGGATGGCATGGATAAGACCTATGAGAGTTCAAGGCATACCGAATCCAGGCATGACAAAGTAGGTGGCAGACAGAATTCTGGCAAAACTAAGTAGGTAGCTTAATGTCCAACTTACTGTAGAAGAGCAACTGAGCGGAGACACTTTTCACTAAGCAACATGCTCTAGTGGAGATCAAACATCCTTTGACTTACAGCCAGTACGAATTAAACCATTCATCAAATGAAACCTAATTTTCTCTGATTTTGAGTATACATTTGTGTCCCTTCCTGATTAATCTACTCTTTATCCTCTTAAGTCCCAATACCTCACGTTGATATCGGTCACATCTTTCCATTTGACATGGTTTTCTCTCAAGCTTCATACTGCCCCGAGATCATACAACTTTTTGTCCCCTCTCCACTGCTTCCTTGACAGCCATCCTGTCATTTACCACACCACGCATCCCCAGTCCTTTACTCTCCAAGGGGAAAAGACCATAAATCCTGCTTTGTTTTGAGGCACGTAGTCCTGTGATGCCCCATCCACCAAACACAATCCATCATTGACCAAATAACACAACATGTTAACAAATTTTTATTCTTTGAGAAAGAATAATCCATTGGAAAGATACCAGGATTCATAGAAGACCTGAGGTATCTCTGAAAAAACACATTCCCAAAGAGAGAATTAAGTCTGCCCCTCAAAATTTGAGAATTTCACTTTAACAGATCTTCACCAAATCATAGACATAGATATGGAAGTCATTATCAAACTTGATGAAATACACAGAAGGTTTCTTGGGAACTTGGCAAATAATTTTACCTACATCTTGGGTTCCATCTTTTTTGTTGTACTGCACTGTTTTGCCCTGCAAGGAATCCCTGCCTAATTCCAAAGTCACCTCTACTGGAGGACATTCAGGCGTGATGTGGAGGTTGCCTTCAATGGAATCATCATGATGGTGGTAAAGGTACAGGACCGGATCATTCTCGTTGACAATGTAGAAACAGGTGTTATGGTCTGCACCTCATCTGGGACCACGCCACTCCACTCTTCCTTAGAGCCTGGCATGATGTGGACGTTGCCTTCCAGGTAGTCATCCAGGAGTTGGTAAATGTACAAGACCGGATCTTTCTTGTAGGTAATATAAAACCAGGTCTTCATGATTGGCACCTCTTCTAGGACCATCCCGTTCCCGTCATTCTTAGAGCCATTTATGCCCATGAATGTATGTTTCACTGCTCTGCCAACTATGGTGTTTGAGAGATGAGTGTCTGTCACCTGAGGAAATGGCACATTATTAGGCAGGATCTTCAGGTTTAAAATCCTTTCATCACTATGAAGCTCCAAGCCATAGACACAATCAATCCCATCATATTTCAACAAATAGAGAGAGGGATATGTTGGCAGTTGATCTAGAATGATGGCTTTCCAATTGGTGACTGGTTCATTGGCTTCCTTCCAGCCATGAGAAATTCTGCGGCCAACAATATTCTCCAGGGCCTCAAAAGGCTTACTAAGTTTTTGCTTCTGGAGCGATGGCCCATTCTTCTTCTGGAGATGTGGCATGCAACTCATACTAAGAGGCATCTTCATCATGGCGGGAGACTTTCTGAGATAGGCCACAGCACTCCTGTTCCACTGTCTCTTGGCTCTGTTTCTGTGCTTGGGCTTCATAGCTGCCAATCTCTGCATAGGAAGAACTCTTCAGTTTAAATCAGACACAAACTGGTTTCCTCCACCATAAGTGCCTGCAAGGATAAGAAGGTGAGCATGTGAGGTCAAGGCTGTTTTTAGGAATAACTTTGGAGCAGGTGAAAAAGGCAGGGCTGAATAGATTTGGATACCTAAATGGAATATGTTCTTAAGAAATTAATAGGAAAATTATCAAACTCTTGTCTACAGCTCAGTATATGTGTATCAGAGATATATTCCTGCTGCAAAATGCAATTGACCTCTACTGAGAAACCTATTTCCTGACTTACTATATCAATGAGAGAGGAAGCTATGCCTATACCTAAAGTGAGAAAGAAATATCTGAACAGATGGCAAAGAATTCAAAGAACAGCCACTTCTCTCCTTACCACTCAAGCTACTGGTTAGTTGGCTGATCTATAACCACCTGCCCAAGGTCATGGCACTCCAGTCCACTGGCTCTCTCTATTGTGTCTCCTGATCCAGATCCAGGTTGATTACATAAAGATATTCTGTATCTTCATTAGAGAAGTGAGTACTGTGAGTCAAACTGCCAAAAGAAAGAAACATTAATCTGTGCAACAGCACCTCTTAGAAATAATTATCTTTTAAAACACATATGGACAAAGAGGATCTTTGCCATTTAAGTGGACTGTGGAATTGGACATTTTTAGCAAAGATAGAGTGGGGAGAATACCTGACATTTACCGTCCCCCAGCTATCAAATATAGGAGCTGTTAACGAAATAAATTTTGGACCCAGAGCAGATTTGAAAGAAACCTTTCTTTGACTACAGAGGTCCTAGTTGCTTCCTAAACATATTTACCAAAAGAAAATATCTTGGCTCTCTAGATTCCAACTTCTGGAAATTCGGTTGAACAGTTGTGGAGCCCAAGAGCTGAACTGACCTCCTCAGCCACCATGAAGATAGTAAGCCCACCTTCACAGAAGACTAGTGCTTCATGTGGAACAGAGTTGCCACCCCCAACCAAAGCTTTGTGACATCATCAAGGCTCTACTTATGTCATAAAACTCCTCCTAGCCAGGTTTCTTCCCTACTAACCCCCAGAAATATCCAGCATACAGGTCCTAAAATGCTGCTCATACAGCCCCATGAAGACCCAAAATAAAAACCCCAATCATCTTCCCAATTACTTGAGTCATATTTTCCAAGTAACTCAACCCCTTTATGTGTTTTTTTTTTCTGTAAAATAATTTTTGGTCTGAGTCAACAACTCACTTGAATGTTTTTTTTTCCTAGATCCAATGTCCTCATTGGTTATTTTCTATTGACTTTTCCATTACTTCATAATAATAATTATCAAACTTTCCACTTCTCTTCCTCCTCCCACATTCTTCTTGCTCCACAAATAAACCTCTCCACTCAAACACCAGTCCAAATAGAGGGCAGGGTACTTTGAGCTGTGGGAAGTCCAAGCCAACCCTTCATCCATCCAGATTTAGCAAGGTATGCATCCACAAAAAATATGATCACAAAAAGCCAGTGTATGATATGCAGACAATTGCAAGTGCCATTATCTTTGGCTTCTCCGTCTGCCCCAATTGTCAGCCACATTCAGAGCTTCCAGTTTGATCCCATGTTCTTTCATTCCCAGGTCACTGGATTAGTTGAAATCCCCTTAGTTCAGGCACAGTGTCTCATAGTGTGGACCAAGCCCTTATATTCCTGACATCCTTGCTCTTTTTCTCCATCCATCTGCTCTTCCACTGGAGCTTGGAAGCTCCATTTGGTTTTCTTATTTTGACCCTTACTTGATCTCCATCATTTGCCAAACAAAAGTTCCATGGTGGTTTTCAAGATAGTCAGTCATCAGTCTGACTATGGGACAAGGCACACATAGTTCCTAGGGACATGTCACAGTGCGGTCAACTTCTCCTCCCTGCTTAAGTACCTAGAGAGGGTCACCCTATGGCCTTCTGAGAACCACTCGAGAGATATCGATCTTGACATCCCCAGAATGGCCCCATAAATTGAGATATCATCAGTGTATGTGCACTACTTGTGTGGGTTTGTGTGTGTGTATTTAAATCACAATAACAAATGGATGGTAATATTGAAGTTTCTTCTCATCTTGAGAAGAATATTTGCTACAGAAACACTCTCACAGTAATAGTGAGATTGTAAACTATCTAAGAAAGGAGAAATAACTGGAGGAATCCCCCAGGAGTTAGGCTCAGTGTCCCAGGAATTATGCCCAAGGAAAGTCAATGAACTCAGTGATGGAAGATAAAACCCAGCCTAAATAAAACCCTAAATCATTTAGGTGGAACATGAGATACTCTTACAACAGTTACAAGAGGTCTAAAATAGCTGGACTGCAACATAAGGGGAACACAATGACGTGGACCTGAGAGTGCATGGCAAAACTAATTGGATCTGGCAAAAATTATGTAAGCATACCAAGGAAACCACCAGTGGGACAAAACCCTAAGACATCTGTATGACAACATATCATGTTGAACATAATGAGATTTATAGACAAAGGAAAGATCCTAATTATGTCACTGTCACACAGGTGATGATGAACCAGTTCCATCGTAGAGTGACTCCCTGCTGTGTTTAAGATAACCTGTCAATTCTGTCTAGTCAGTTACAAGGAAATTGGCATTAATTGCACAGATTAACTATCAGCATCATTTACTGCACAATCAAAGGCAAGGCAAAGAAATCATAGACATGTTGTTGAATGCTGATGATGTTATTGGGAGTTTTGATGGGTTTTTTTCTTAAAGGGAAATCATCGGTGACTCTCATGCATGAAGCAGATCCTTTCTCTGTGATGTTTCCTGAATATCCACTGAGATACCAGCCCATTGAGTTGTGGTCTCTCTCTCTTTTAAAAAGCAACTACTACCTTCAGCTTGATCTCTTGCTTGTGCTTCCCTTCCGGCTACTAGGCTCCTTTTCTGATCCTGCAGAGGGCTTTTGTAAGGGATTGTGATCTCTAAGTTTTTCCCCTTTCAAGAACTAATCATTCTATTAATCACAATTCTAAACTGCTGTGGGAGTTTGTTTGTGACTTATGCCTTCACATGTGATACAAGCGACCTGTGTGTATAGGGTCTTCTCTCTGTTCATGTGGGGAAGGCATGGCAGCAGGAGTAGATGGCTGCTCATTCTCTGTAAGGAAATCAGTAAACAGTGGGCACCAAGTACAAGGATGTCCTGAAATATTAAGTCTTGTCCTTTCAAGGCCCCAAAGCCTTCAGCTAGGTTCAGGGTCACGACAATCTCCAAAACCCACCGAGCATGAAGTATTCAGAACCAGAAGCCTGTGTGTGCCATATCACATAAATTCATCGAGAGTACACCAATCTGTTTTCTTTCAATTCTAAATTATTTTGTCCCATCAGAACGATCTATATTACCAATTAACCAAATTTGCTGCATCTTTGGTGTCCTAGAATTGCATTAAATTGTTGCTGGGACAGTCTTACAAAACTTCCTGCGCTGTTATGAGACCTTAAGGGGACAGCACTTATTTCAGAAATCAAAGGCAGTTGGGTTCAATCCTATGGTTAGCTGTTAGCTAGACACTGGAAGGATGGATTTGACTAAGAAAGGGAGACAGCATACATGGAGGCAGGTAACCTTTCCTTTGCAAAATGACCCATTTTGAGGCCTTACTTCAGGCTCTTCTCTTCTCCTAATCTTGGTTTTTTTATTAGTTTAGGAGAAGAATTAAAACTCCATTTACAGTATCTGTGAACCCGAATGAGTTAAGTATGTGTGACCAACTTGATGTCTGCCTGTCTGTCAACAGGGCCAGAGTTCAGGGGCATCTGATGCATAGCACAGGAATGTCAGCCATCAATCTCTGGTCCACCTAACTCTACAGCATTAGAGTTGTCATGGTTGCTCATCTGATCTTTCTCATATGATCTCCATCCACAGAGATGTCAGAAAAATCCTCCCCTGAGAGTGCAAGTTCTTTACAAATGAAAGATTATACAACAGAAGACACATGGGAGATTTATATGGGCAAGCTGTTGAAAGGATAAAGTGACAGAAGAAGTTCATAGATTAATTAAAGAAAGAATCCGCTTCAGCTGATAGGTTAGAACATAGGTAGGTGGAGTAAACAAAATAGAATGCTGGGAGGAAGATGTAGTGAGCTCAGAGAAGCCATGCTCCCCTCTCCCCGGCAGATGCCATAGCTCTGCTCTCTGAGGCAGATGTCGATGCAGCCAGCCACCATGTCAGACATGCTGAATTTTTCCTGGTAAGTGCACCTCGTTATACTACACTGATTATTAGAAATGGGTTAAAATGCTGAATCTAATGGGCCAGCAGTGTTTAAAAGAATACAGTTTTTGTGTATTTATTTCAGGCATAACCTTCATGCGGCCGTGGTGCTGGGGACACAGCCTCGCTGCTCAAATAACTACAGAATGGCTTGGAGCCTTGTGGACAACTGAATCCACTGAAGGCCTGAGAAAGCTTGGGAAAGATTAAAGCATGTTTTCTTGGTAGCAGTGATTTCTCGGTCTGCTCTGCTTGCTAGAAGAAAGCAAGGGCTCTCATCTAAAAGAGGCTGGCTGACTCAGCTTCAGCTGCAAAACCCTGCAGCCCTTAAGAGGTCCTGCCACAAAACATTTAAATGGTGTTGATAAAAGCCAACTGAATGCTTGTATGTTTTCAGCAGTAGCAGGAAAACAAACTGTGTTGTTTTAAAATGCCGGCTTTCTGGGCCATCCTGCCTGGGCAAACTCTGATTGTTTGAGGAAGGAGGGCCAGCTACAGAAAGAGGGCTTGAGTGTTGTCTGTTGCAGCCTCTTTGATGGCAAGGACCTTGAAACACTGTAGACTTGTGGCACTGAATGCGGCTCTGTTCGGTACCTCAGCCACAAGGTTGGAATGGCAGAAAGCTAAGGAATGGGCTACATCTGGCCAGCAAAGCCACGGCTTTAGTCCTACTGAGATTGCTTGGTAAATGAAAGACTCATGTGGTCAGAAAAACAGAGAGAGAAATAGAGTAAAGAGAGATTCAAAGACAAAGAAAATTTTTAAATAATTTACAGTGTGTTAAAAATATGTACAGGCAAAATTTTGAAGTTCTTAAAGTTAAAAAAAGGAAGAGAGTTGTTGGGTGTGGTAGTACACACCTGTAAACCCAACACATGGGAGGCAGAGGGAGATTGACCTCTGTACCTTCAAGGTGAGGTAGCACACGCCTTTAATCCCAGTGCCTTGAAGGCAGAGACAAACAGATCTTTGTGAGTTCAATGTGTAGTAGCATACACCTTTAATCCCAATGCCTGAAAGGCAGAGAGAGGCAGATCTCTGAGACTTCAAGGACAGACAGGTATACAGAGTTATTCCAGGTCAAAGATACAGAGAACCTGTCTCAAAAGGCAAAAAATAAAATGGAAAAATAAACAAAATAGAGGTTAAATTGAAGTGCACAAAGATGGAAAATTCACAGCAAATTTTGATATTGTATGCTATTATGCTCTTTTTGAATCATTTGAATTTTGAGGCAGTAGCAATAGCTGCCACAAGATGTTTCTTTATAAAAGTTGCTGAAATAATCCAACATAGATATTTTGAAAATGCCTTGACTTTGAAATTTGGATCTAAGGACATGATGCTTTGGAAAGGATTTTCTATTTTGTTTTCACAGAGGGTGATAGTCTGTGGATGCCTCTATCCTAATATGGTAGGATGGACCACGCCCTACTTAAAGGTTGCTGTGAACACCTTTAAAAAATTGCTTCACTCAACTGCCAACTGAGATAAATCAATAATGATGCCACCATTCAGCAGGAAGCATTTTGGAGAGAAAAAACTGCACCCACGTTCCCAAATATGGCTTATAAACGTTCTTTTACATTTAAGTGGGATGTGATATAGATATGAATATTTGCATTAGTATAGATTTTGCTTTCCTGATAGAGATTTTACGTCAATTTAGTTACATGTATATGCATTTTTGATCTTAATTAAGGTATTGTGATTGTGTAGTTCATTTAAAAATATAATGTATATAGGTTATTAATGGATAATCATTAATAATAGTCAAGTTTGTCGTCATGTTAGTTAGATTTTCTAGCTACATAGATATATATATTTCAGTTAGATAGGCATTATTCATATCTCTCTAGACTACAAAATAGGCTATTTAATGTTTTAGTACCTTAGGGTTTTTCATGACAGTGAGACACTCTACTCTTGGCAGCACATATCTACTTCAGGAAGAAGATGGACATCAAAGAGGATCCTTATGGAGTTTGATAGCCATTTGGGGAAGAAACTGCTCTTGCCTGGATTGTTGCATAAACTGTACACAGAAAACACTCAGAGAGAGGACTACTGAACTTGCCTAAAGGCGAGATGATCTTTTCGTGTTCCTGATTCAGGAAAGGGTCAGCAAAACATTCTTCCAGACAAGCAGATAGAGACTGCCTTTGAAATTTCCTGCTTCATGGAAATGTCTGCTGGAAACTATGGGCCTGTAGGCTGAGGATGGAAACACCAACGGTACAGAGGAACTTTGGGTGACTGTCCAGGCAGCGAGATGTCTCTGTCATTTCTAGAGTTTGAAAATGGCTTACTTTTTGTTTGCTTAGGTAATACTGTATTATTCTGGAGTCTCTGATGGAGTTGAAGAATAGATAGATAGTTATAGTTTTCCATTGTTATGATAAAAGATAAAATAGATATAAATATTGTAACTGTAATTCTTGCTTGATAACTGTTTTGTTATATGTAATTTTGCTATGTTAAAGTTAAAGATTCCGTTCTTGTTTAAACAGAAATAGGAGTAATGATGGAGTATAGGTCATTGGTTAATTAAATAAAGAAACTGTTTGGCCTGAAAGGTTAGAACATAGGTGGGTGGAATAAACATAAGAGAATGCTGGGAGGAGTAGGAATTGAGCTTAGAGATGCCATGCACCTCTCCCATGGGCAGAAATGGTAGCTCTGCACTCTGAGGCAGATGGCGATACCGCCAGCCACCAGGTCAGACATGCTAAATCTTTCCTTCTAAGCGCACCTCGTGCTGCAACATACATTATTAGACATGGGTTAAGAGGCTGAAAATAATGGGGCAGGCAGTGTTTAAATGAATAGTTTTGTGTTGTTGTTTCGGAGCATAACCTTACAAGGCGGCCCCATGGGGATGCAGCCCTGCTGCTCAAATTTCTACAATCAAGGGGGAAATGGAAGAAGGGAAGAAAGAAGAGAGAGAGACAAGGAAGAATGGATGAATTCAATCATTCATTGGAAAAATGAGTGAACCAATGAATGAGGAGACCTAGTAGGAAAAAATGTGCTGCATTCCCTCAGAGAGTCAGGTCAAATTAAGGATTGACAAGGTTTTCCACTAAGGAGGAGGCTTATTCCATTTTACCTTCTTTGTGCTCCAGGCCCACCCACAAGAGTGATGATGAGGACAGGGAGAAGAAGAGGAGAGGGTGTACCAGAATTCCCTGGTACAATTTCTCACCCAAATTGTAGCCAAATCACCTGACCTGGGACAGCTGATCTACATGCTGGACCCTAACTCCCACTTTGACAACTCTAACATTTTAACCAAGTTTGTGAAGATGAAGGAACCAAAAATAGCCCAGTTACAGGATGGCAGGTTCCTTACAGGATGGGAGTCAGACATCAGTACCATACTGGTATTTGGCGGTTTGATGGGTGTGTGGGGTCTTTGCCAGACTCCACCTAGCATCATGGATTCCCTACTTTACTGATATTATGGAGTTCGGTGCATTCATCATATGTGTGCATGTCACACACTAGTGGGCATCATATGTACATGTTTATCCTGTGTGTGGGTGAGTGTGTTCATGAGTTTTATAGCCCAAGTGAAGGGGTTAAATCAGCTCCCTTTAGAGGGCGGGGTTTGCCTCAGGCGAATCCCTGCCAATAAAGGGTGCGCGGAGAGGCGGCTCGCCCCTTTTTTGTTCCTCGCTACCTGTGCTACGCTGGAACTTTGGTTCAGTAAGTTTAACAATAAACTGGTAAATATTCTTTGATATCTGCATTGCCTTTATTTTGCGCGGGAACATCTGGCGCCTGCCCCGTGGGGCTTTGCCGAGAACCGGCCCCGAATCGGAGTCTCTTGCACCCCCGGTCGCTGCGGCGGTCTCTCTGGGCGTGCGCGGAAGAAGTTGAGATTCTGAGCAGTCTCTCTGGGCGCGCGCTGAAACAGCTGAGATTCTGAGCGACTCGATTTTCCCTGCTGCTTGTTAGAGTATCAAGCAGTGAGTTTGATATCGACAGAGCCTTTTTACCAGCGCCTAAGCCTCTGTTCCATGCCGCCCCGGCCAGATTTCTCATGCCCGCCCGCCGGCGCACGCGCTGCCTGTGTCTGCTGCTCCCCCTCCCACCGCCGCCAGCGCTCAGGTCACGTGACAGCGGCCTGAGAGCCCCGGCAAAAAATACTTATCAGCCTGGTGTCTGTTTCAATTTTGTTTTTGAGTCGTTTTATTTCAGATTTAGGACACGTGGATTCAACTGGACTCTTTCGCCACCACTGGCAGGAACCAGTTATTACAGGTAAGAGAACTTTTTCTTTTCTAAATAATGTCTGAGAACGTGACCGCAGCCTATTTCAATAGTTCTTTTGAGTGCACCATTTGGGAGATCTTACAAGAGGTGTCTACCACACCACATATATGGATATTCCTGGGATTCTTAATTTTCCTTAGCACTATTTGGTTTGATAATAGGAAAATGATCAAATCTCTTAAGGCAGAGGTTGAACGTTTGAAAACTATTGAGAGCGACAACAATCTTCTCAAGAATCAGTTTGAAGTTCTCCAGGAAGAAAACAAATCTTTGTTTAACATGACTCGGTTAACTGAGCAAAATCTAGAAAAAGTACAGGTTGATGTTAAGGAGAAATTCATTACTATGGAAGAAGGAACAGCTGAATTAGATCGTAAGTTTCAGCAGTCCCTTTCTGATGTTAAGGAGAAATTCATTACTATGGAAGAAGGAACAGCTGAATTAGATCGTAAGTTTCAGCAGTCCCTTTCTGATGTTAAGGAGAAATTCATTACTATGGAAGAAGGAACAGCTGAATTAGATCGTAAGTTTCAGCAGTCCCTTTCTGTAGGAACTGAAACGTTAACTGAGAGAATCAAAACTGCTGAATGTGACAATCGAATTTTGTCTAAAGCTTATGACAGATTGGCGGAAAGATTGTCAATACAAGAAGGCACGGTTTATGCCATAAAAATTATGTCCAAAGATGACAAGTTATCTCTACTGGACAAATTTCATACTCTAGAATCCTCAAGGAAGGCTTTAGAACATAATTCTGGGCAGGAGATTCAGACATTACAAAAAGCAATGGTGAATAGAATTGAAAAGATTGAGGAATTTCTAAATTCTGATGAAGAAGAGCAAAGGGTAGAAAGGCAAATTTTAACTACATCTGTGGATAAATCCCTCCGGGAAAATTTTCACAAAGCTCTACCTACAGCTCTACATGCCTTTCCTGTAATAACAACAGAAAAGGTGGTTGGTTCCAGAAACCCTAGGGTCATCAAGGAAGATACATGGGAGCCTGTCCGTAT
Organism: Microtus pennsylvanicus; assembly: GCF_037038515.1. NCBI lineage: Eukaryota > Metazoa > Chordata > Mammalia > Rodentia > Cricetidae > Microtus > Microtus pennsylvanicus. The sequence goes on along the minus strand of NW_027460879.1, from coordinate 5,125,072 downwards.
GAATGATCTCAAAGAAATTAAACAGGCCATCATGTCTTTTGGGATGCACTCACTTTTGTTAAAGAGATGCTAAAATCTTGGGCCACAACAAGCAAAGCAACCCCCTTGGACTGGCTCCAGCTGAGCTCCGCGGTCCTTGAGAGTGGACCGCAATTAAAATGGAAATGCTTATTCAGGCAAGAGGCTAGACTTTTAGAACAGCAGGAAAAGACGAAGGGAATTGACGTTTCCCTAGATAAAATTCTAGGTGAAGGGCTCTTTTCAGACCCTCAGGAACAAGCTAATTTGGATGAAAACATACTCTCCATGTATACAGCAGCCTTAAGGGCTTGGGACAGAGTACAAGACCCAGGACAGAGAATGGAATCATTTGTCACAGTTAAACAGGGTCAGAGAGAACCCTTTAGTGACTTTTTACAAAGATTAACTAAGGCTGTACAAATGGGGATACCTGACCCAGAAGCAAGACGTATAATAATTGAGTCTTTGGCTTACGAAAATGCTAATGTGGAATGCAAAAGGATCTTGAGGCCTTTAATGTTCAGATCAGCGTCCTTGGAAGAATGGGTCTTGCATACACTAGATGTTGACACATTTGACTATGGCACTGAAGCATGGGTAGAAGAAGCAATTTCCAATGGTAAAAGGAGACACCAGAATACCAAATGTTTTAATTGTGGCAAAATGGGTCATATGAAAAGGAATTGTAAACAACGGGTTTTCAGAAATAATAATAATGCGTCTTCTAGAAATAACAGGAATAGAAGGAATCAGCCTTCAGGTTTATGTAGAATATGTGGGAAGGGCAGACACTGGACGAATGAATGCAGGTCTACAAGAGATAGACAAGGCAACCTGATACAGACGGTAAACGTGAGAGGGGGGGCCTCTCAGGCCCCCATGGCAAACATGGTTCAGACATTCCCAGTTTCTGCAGAGAACATGCCTCGTCAGGACAATTAGAAAGCCACATGCCTACTGTTACAAGCAATAGTAATCAGAAAGATGAGTTTACGTGTGTTTTGGCAAACTTCTATAAATGATCAAAGACCTAAGCTGAGAGTGTGTGTAAATGGCATTTTTATTACTGGCCTACTGGACACAGGTGCTGATGTAAGTATCATTACCCCAGAATCTTGGCATCCATATTGGCCTCTTCAGAATGTAAATGTTCAGCTCCTGGGAATTGGAACCCTATCTCGAGTAAGGCAGAGCACGAGATGGGTTGAATGTATAGGGCCTGAGGGACAAATAGGAAAATTAAGGCCTTATGTAGCCAATATTGCAATGAATTTATGGGGTCGTGACCTATTACAACAATGGAATACTCAAATTAACATTCCTGCTACTTCTAGAGCCCATATTTCTGAAAGGAATATTAAAAGTTATTACAAAAGGACAAAACCGGCCATTAGGGCTGTGCAGGAACAAGCAATTGATGTCCCTTCAGAAATACCAACAGCCTTGCCTCTAAAATGGTTGACTGAGAAACCAATATGGACAAAGCAATGGCCTTTAGCTGAGGAAAAGCTACAGGCTTTAGAACAGCTGGTACAAGAGCAACTAGATGCTGGACATATAGAAGAATCTACCAGCCCTTGGAATTCTCCTGTATTTGTGGTTAAGAAAAAATCAGGTAAATGGAGAATGGTGACAGATCTCAGGGCCATCAACAAGGTTATTCAACCTATGTGCCCTCTGCAATCTGGAATTCCGTTGCCCTCTTTATTACCAAAAGGATGGCCTCTCATAGTTATTGATTTAAAGGATTGTTTTTTCACTATACCTTTGCAAAAAGAAGATAGAGAAAAATTTGCCTTCACAGTGCCTACTTATAACAATTCTCAACCTTCGAGGAGGTACCACTGGACCGTCCTCCCCCAGGGTATGTTAAATAGCCCCTCCCTGTGCCAATATTTTGTGAACCAACCATTGCAAATAATACGCAAGAAATTTCCCAAATCTATTGTATACCATTACATGGACAACATATTGTTATCTGATTCAAACATAGATACCTTGAACAGACTGTTTGAAGAAATACAGATACTGTTACCTAAATGGGGATTGCAAATTGCTCCTGAAAAGATTCAGAAGGGAGATTCTGTTAATTATTAAGGTTATAGAATAGGTTTGCAAAAAATTAAGACACAGAAGGCACAAATTTGGAGAGATCGCTTACGGACTCTTAATGACTTTCAAAGACTGTTAGGAGACATTTCCAGTTTACGACCAACTATTGGGATAACACCTGATCTAATAATTCATTTGAACAAGACCTTGGATGGTGATAAAGATTTAAACAGTCCCACAGAATTAACAGCTGAAGCAGAAAAGGAACTGACAAAATAAAGGCAATGCAGATATCAAAGAATATTTACCAGTTTATTGTTAAACTTACTGAACCAAAGTTCCAGCGTAGCACCGGTAGCGAGGAACAAAAAAGGGGCGAGCCGCCTCTCTGCGCACCCTTTATTGGCAGGGATTCGCCTGAGGCAAACCCCGCCCTCTAAAGGGAGCTGATTTAACCCCTTCATCTCCCCCTTTTGTCTAAATAAGACACAACTAAACCAAATATAACTATAACAATAATAACAAATGATAAATATAACAAACAATATTGAGAGCAAAAGTTTTGCTAAAGAGTAACTACAATTAAATAATCTTCAACTCCATCAAAGATCTGAGAAGGGAGTAAATATTACTTAACAAAAAAGAGATATCCAAAATGTGCAACAAATGACAGAGACAACTGACTGCCTGGGCAATCACCCAAAATCTCGTTTGCAATGTTGAGTCAACCAACTTTGGCTAAGGCCTAACATAACTGACATACCATTCTCAAATGCAAGGAACTTTCTTAGGATTATCCTACCCTGTCTTGGCAAGATAAGACAATCCTGTTTATATCTTAGTCAGTAGTTGAGGTATGGGTTTTTCTTAACCCAAAGGCCAGTTCTGCCAGGAAGACAAGCTCCCAGTGGAGTGTCTTTGGTGCTCAACGTTCTCTCGGGAGTAGAGTGGTGTTGCCAGGAGTAAATTGTGTCTCGATGGCACAGAATTCTAGGTTAGATTAAAGGCCATTTTCTACAGCTCTTCAAAGAGGCTGAAGATTATACTATCTATACTGAAAATAATCTCTATGTATCTAAAAGACCTGATTAACCTAAAAATAATATGACAAACATGTAATTCTCAATACCTATCTAATTTGAAAACTAAGGGAATAAACAATTGTGCAATGTATGAAGACAATGATCTTCACCTGTAAACAATGTCATTACTTATCAAATGTAAACAATGTTATTACATAAATAGTACCAGAGGTAGAAATGTACATTGTGATATGATAGATGTATCCATACAATATAAGCATACTCTTATACCAAAATAGAGGTAGGAACACTCACATTCAATATTCAATATATCAATATACAAGAAACAGTACCAACATAATTTTGTAAAAACAGTAAGTCACAAATACCAATCATCCCATCAACCCAGTTAATCCCCCCCTTTTTTTTTATCCCTAATTACATACAATATCTCCCCATCCCATCACTCCTAAACCAACCACTAAAAGATGTCCCTAACCCTGTGGGCAAACTCTGTTGGGAGAGGGGACGTCGTCCTCTTAGATTGCTTCTAGCTGACATGGGGGCGACGTTCTTCTTAGGGGCCCCTGTGAAAGCAAACGATGGTAAAATTCCCAAATTAACCTTTGACTTAAGAAAATTATAACTAGTCTCTGTGTGTTTCGAGAAGGTCCGGCCAGAGCGTTGTCAAAAATGTGCATCATATGAAATTGTCTCTTGCAGTTGGTACCAAAAAACAGGTCTAAAATTAGTGCTTAAAAAAAAAATTCATGACGTCATAAAAACCAGATTGAGTTGATGTTGTGGGGCCCCATCTTCATCCTGGAAACTTCAAAAATTACTGTAGGAAAATATGTTGCTTGTTATGGGAAATTTAAACATTAACAACAAGGACTTATACTGACATATAAAGAAAGACACAGATGTGAGGGAAGGCAAAGAAAGTTTATCAAGTATAAAATTATTCTTATTCTGTCCCATTTCATGGCTCCTGACCTGAGACAGAAACTTTGAAATACCTCTTATCAACAGGCTTGGAATTGAAGAAGGACTGAGCCATAGTCCAACTCCAAAACCAGCTCTACACATTTATAAAGAAGTGTTCAATAAAACATATATATATATATATATATATATATATATATATATATATATATATGAAATCAATACTTACGCTATGTATAGAATTTTATTGTTGATGTTTAATGGGTCGTAACTATTTTCCATCCATCAGTAATTAAATATTCAGGGTCCCTCAAATTCTTTGGAGATGAATATTTTCCTGTGGAGATAAGAAAAGAACCCTGCCCCCATCCTATTAGTAATCCTTACCATCTGTACGTCGGTCATCCTTGTGAATGAATTGTTATTTATCTTTTCCAAGTGACTTCCCTTCCTCAAACCAAACCTTTATTAATTTTGACGGTATCCATAATTTTTCCTCACCTGTGGAGATAAGAGCAAAACCCCTTCCCCAACGCAGCACATCTCCTGGCTTCCATTGTGAGGTCAGTACATCCTTGAAATAAACTGGTTGATTTAGTTCAGCAGACTTTTCCATTATCCAATGTCTTTCTGCAGCCGTCGTTCCCTTCTCGTTAGCGTTGAGAAAATTCAAGGTTAACAAAGCATTATGTAACCTATTTCTAGGGGTGTTTTCCACTCCTTTCTGTTTGTTCAACATATCCTTTATAGTTCGATTTGATCTTTCTATGACTGCTTGACCTGTAGGATTGTATGGTATACCTGTAACATGCTTGATATTGTAATGATCAAAAAACCGTTTCATCTTCCTAGAGACATGAGCAGGACCATTATCTGTCTTTATTTGTGTAGGTATACCCATGATAGCCATGACTTCTAATAAATGAGTGATTACTGAATCAGCTTTTTCTGAACTTAAAGCAGTTGCCCACTGAAAGCCTGAATAAGTGTCGATGGTGTGATGAACATACTTCAATTTGCCAAATTCTGCAAAGTGGAACACATCCATCTGCCAGATTTCATTTCTATGAGTGCCCTTTGGATTAACTCCTGCTGGCAGTGGCGTTTGGTTATAGAAAGAGCAGGTAGGGCTTTTCTTCACAATCTCCTTAGCTTGTTGCCATGTAATAGAAAACTCTTTCTTCAAAACTTTGCTATTAACATGATGTTTTTTATGAAATTCAGAGGCTTGAAGCACACTACCAATCAATAATTGATCAATTTCTGCATTACCTTGTGCTAGAGGACCTGGCAGACCCGTAAGGGATCGGATGTGTGTTATGTACATATGGCAAAGCCGGTTCCTTACAGGATGGGAGTCAGACATCAGTACCATACTGGTATTTGGCGGTTTGATGGGTGTGTAGGGTCTTTGCCAGACTCCACCTAGCATCATGGATTCCCTACTTTACTGATATTATGGAGTTCGGTGCATTCATCATATGTGTGCATGTCACACACTAGTGGGCATCATATGTACATGTTTATCCTGTGTGTGGGTGAGTGTGTTCATGAGTTTTATAGCCCAAGTACTACAGAACATGATCAATGAAAGGGAACACTTTTTTCCAGATATGGCAGGGCAATTATTTAAATGAACTGACAAGGGTTGGATGGCATGGATAAGACCTATGAGAGTTCAAGGCATACCGAATCCAGGCATGACAAAGTAGGTGGCAGACCGAATTCTGGCAAAACTAAGTAGGTAGCTTGATGTCCAACTTACTGGAGAAGAGCAACTGAGTGGAGACACTTTTCACTAAGCAACATGCTCTAGTGGAGATAAAACATCCTTTGACTTACAGCCAGTACGAATTAACCCTTTCATCAAATGAAACCTAATTTTCTCTGATTTTGAGTATACATTTGTGTCCCTTCCTGATTAATCTACTCTTTATCCTCTTAAGTCCCAATACCTCACGCTGATATCGGTCACATCTTTCCATTTGACATGGTTTTCCCTCAAGCTTCATACCGCCCCGAGATCATACAACTTTTTGTCCCCTCTCCACTGCTTCCTTGACAGCCATCTTGTCCTTTACCACACCACGCATCCCCAGTCCTTTACTCTCCAAGGGGAAAAGACCATAAATCCTGCTTTGTTTTGAGGCATGTATTTCTGTGATGCCCCATCCACCAAACACAATCCATCATTGACCAAATAACACAACATGTTAACAAATTTTTATTCTTTGAGAAAGAATAATCCATTGGAAAAGATACCAGGATTCATAGAAGACCTGAGGTATCTCTGAAAAAACACATTCCCACAGAGAGCATTAAGTCTGCCCCTCAAAATTTGAGAATTTCACTTTAACAGAGCTTCACCAAATCATAGACATAGATATGGAAGTCATTATCAAACTTGATGAAATACACAGAAAGTTTGTTGGGAACTTGGCAAATAATTTTACCTATATCTTGGGTTCCATCTTTTTTGTTGTACTGCACTCTTTTGCCCTCCAAGGAATCCCTGCCTAATTCCAAAGTCACCTCTACTGGAGGACATTCAGGCGTGATGTGGAGGTTGCCTTCAATGGAATCATCATGATGGTGGTAAAGGTTCAGGACCGAATCATTCTCGTTGACAATGTAGAAACAGGTCGTTATGGTCTGCACCTCATCTGGGACCACACCACTCCACTCTTCCTTAGAGCCTGGCATGATGTGGAGGTTGCCTTCCAGGTAGTCATCCAGGAGGTGGTAAATGTACAAGACCGGATCTTTCTTGTAGGTAATATAAAACCAGGTCTTCATGATTGGCACCTCTTCTAGGACCATCCCGTTCCAGTCATTCTTAGAGCCATTTGTGCCCATGAATGTATGTTTCACTGCTCTGCCAACTATGGTGTTTGAGAGATGAGTGTCTGTCACCTGAGGAAATGGCACATTGTTAGGCAGGATCTTCAGGTTTAAAATCCTTTCATCACTATGAAGCTCCAAGCCATAGACACAATCAATCCCATCATATTTCAACAAATAGAGAGAGGTATATGTTGGCAGTTGATCTAGAATGATGGCTTTCCAATGGGTGACTGGTTCATTGGCTTCCTTCCAGCCATGAGAAATTCTGCGGCCAACAATATTCTCCAGGGCCTCAAAAGGCTTACTAAGTTTTTGCTTCTGGAGCGATGGCCCATTCTTCTTCTGGAGAGGTGGCATGCCACTCATACTGAGAGGCATCTTCATCATGGCAGGAGACTTTCTGAGATAGGCCACAGCACTCCTGTTCCACTGTCTCTTGGCTCTGTTTCTGTGCTTGGGCTTCATAGCTGCCAATCTCTGCATAGGAAGAACTCTTCAGTTTAAATCAGACACAAAGTGGTTTCCTCCACCATAAGTGCCTGCAAGGATAAGAAGGTGAGCATGTGAGGTCAAGGCTCTTTTTAGGAATAACTTTGGAGCATGTGAAAAAGGCAGGGCTGAATAGATTTGAATACCTAAATGGAATATGTTTTTAAGAAATTAATAGGAAAATTATCAAACTCTTGTCTACAGCTCAGTATATGTGTATCAGAGACATATTCCTGCTGCAAAATGCAATTGACCTCTTCTGAGAAACCTACTTCTTGACTTACTATATCAATGAGAGAGGAAGCTATGCCTATACCTAAAGTGAGAAAGAAATGATGTGGGAGTGTCATAACAATCTGTTGATTTCATTGGCTAAGCAATAAAGAAACTGCTAGGCCCTTTGGATAGGCCCACACTTAGGTGTGTGGAGTAAACAGAACAGAACTCTGGGAGGAAGAGGAAGTGGGTCAGACTCCGCAGCTCTCCTCTCCGGAGCAGACGCAAGAGAGACGCCATGCTACCTGCTCTAGGGAAGGCGCACGCTATGAAGCTCCGACCCAGGATGGACTTAGGCTAGAATCTTCCCGGTAAGCGCACCTAGGGGCGCTACACAGATGATTAGAAATGGTCTAAATTAATATGTGAGAATTAGCCAGTAAGGGCTAGAGCTAAGGGCCAAAGCAATGTTTAAATGAATACAGTGTCTGTGTAATTATTTCGGGGCATAAGCTAGCCGAGCCAGGCGGCTGGGGTGTTGGGGATGCAGCCCCGCCGCTGCTCCTTATTACTACAAACGACATCCAGACGTGTGGCTAACTGAACCCACTGAAAGCCTGAGAAAGCTTGGGAAAGAGTGAAGCATGTTTTCTTGATTATGGCAATTTCTCGGGTCTACTCTGCTTGCCAGAGGCAAGCAAGCGCCTCATCTAAGAGAGGCTTCCTGACTCAGCTTTAGCTGCAAAGCCTGCAGCTCATTAAGTGGTCCTGCCATGAAACACTTAAACGGTGTTGACGAAAAGCTGAACACATGCTTTTCGGTTTTCAGCTGTAGCAGGAAAAAAGCTGTGCCGTTTAAAAATGCCGGCTTTCTGGGCCATCATGCCAGGGCAAACTCTGACTGTTTGAGGCAGGAGGGCCAGCTACCGAGAGAGAGGACTTGAGTGTTGTCTGTTGTAGCTCGCTGGCTGGCAGGGACCTTGAAATGCTATAAACATGGCTACAGCCAGTACCTCAGCCATGAGGCTGGAAAGCTAAGGAATGGGCTACATCTAGCCGGCAAAGCCACACCTTTAGTCCTACCAAGATTGCTTGGTAAATTAAGGACTCATGTGATCAGAAAAAGAGAGATATACAGTAAAGAGAGATTCAAAGACAAAGAAAAAATTAAATGATTTACAGTGTTAAAATATATGCAGACTAAAAGTTAAAATTCTTAAAGTAAACCTCTGTGACTTCAAGGTGTGATAGCACACGCCTTTAATCCCAGTGCCTAAAAGGCAGAGACAAACAGATCTCTGTGAGTTCAAGGTGTAGTAGTGTACGCCTTTAATCCCAATGCCTGGGAGGCAGAGACAGGCGGATCTCCGAGAGTTCAAAGACAGCCTGGTCTACAGATATACGCTCAAAAAGCAAAGAGTTAACTTAGGACTGTCACAGCTTAGCTTCTTAAGCGCCTAGTGATTTAAAGGCGCAAATCAAAAGTGCTCCTGGATGGTAAAAAATTGCAGATTCACAATAGGACAGATTCAGACCACTAAATGAGTCACACTGTTGGATGAATGTACGTAGGCTTGGGAAAGAGAAGAAAAAGAATATAGAGAATAAAGTTAATGGTTTTAAAAAAAAGGTAAAGTCTTTAGAGTACAGATAGTTAAGAGATTAAAAGAAATAAAGAAATATAAGCCGCGTAAAGATGAAAAATTCACAGAGAGTCTGGATTCTTTGTATTATTGTGTTTTCTTTAAAATTTTTGAATGTGAAGGAGCTAAGTACAGAGAGACATTTCATTATATGGGCTGCCAATTGGAACCAGTACGGATATCATGAGGGTATGATTTCAGAATTTGGATCTAAGGATATGATACTTTGGAAAAGAGATTCTTCTTTTGTTTTCACAGAGGATGAGACTCTATGGATTTCTTCTATTCCGATTTGGTATGATGGACCACGTCCTCCTGAAGGGTTGCTGTGAACATCTTCAGAAAATTGCTTTGCTCAACTGCCAACTGAGATGAAACTAGCACACAGGTTATACCATGAAAGACCTAATTAACGACGCCCCCATTCAGCAGGAAGAGTTTGGAGAGAAAAAACTGCGCCCATGTTCCCAAATATGGTTTATAAATGTTCTTTTACATTTAAAGGGGGATATGATATAGAAATGAATAATTTGCATTAGTATAGATTTTGCTTTATTGATAGAGATTTACGGTCAATTTTGTTATTTGTATAAATGTTTCTGATGTAACTTTTACTTGATAACTGTTTTGTTATATGTAATTTTGCTATGTTAAAGTTAAAGCCTTCCTTTTTTTGTTTAAACAGAAAAAGGGGAAGTGATGTGGGAGTGTCATAATAATCTGTTGATTTCATTGGCTAAGCAATAAAGAAACTGCTAGGCACATTGGATAGTCCCACCCTTAGGTGGGTGGAGTAAACAGAACAGAACACTGGGAGGAAGAGGAAGTGAGGTCAGACTCCGCAGCTCTCCTCTCCGGAGCAGACGCAAGAGAGACGCCATGCTACCTGCTCCAGGAAAGATGCACGCTATGAAGCTCTGACCCAGGATGGACTTAGGCTAGAATCTTCCACGGAAGCGCACCTAGGGGTGCTACACAGATGATTAGAAATGGGCTAAATTAATATGTGAGAATTAACCAGTAAAGGCTAGAGCTAAGGGCCAAAGCAATGTTTAAATGAATACAGTGTCTGTGTAAATATTTCGGGGCATAAGCTAGCCGAGCCAGGCGGCAGGGGTGTTGGGGATGCAGCCCCACTGCTGCTCCTTATTACTACAAAGAAATATCTGAACAGATGGCAAAGAATTCAAAGAATAGCCACTCCTCTCCTTACCACTCAAGCTACTGGTTAGTTGGCTGATATATAACCACCTGCCCAAGGTCATGGCACTCCAGTCCACTGGCTCTCTCTATTGTGTCTCCTGATCTAGATCCAGGTTGATTACATAATGATATTCTGTATCTTCATTAGAGAAGTGAGAACTGTGAGTCAAACTGCCAAAAGAAAGAAACATTAATCTGTGCATCAGTACATATTAGAAATAATTATCTTTTAAAACACCTATGGACAAAGAGGATCTTTGCCATTTAAGTGGACTGAGGAATTGGACATTTTTAGCAAAGATAGAGTGGGGAGAATACCCGACATTAACCGTCCCCCAGCTATCAAATATAGGAGCTGTTAACGACATAAATTTTGGACCCAGAGCAGATTTGAAAGAAACATTTCTTTGACTACAGAGGTCCTAGTTGCTTCCTAAACATATTTACCAAAAGAAAATATCTTGGCTCTCTAGATTCCAACTTCTGGAAATTCGGTTGAACAGTTGTGGAGCCCAAGAGCTGAACTGACCTCCTCAGACACCGTGAAGATAGTAAGCCCACCTTCACAGAAGACCAGTGCTTCATGTGGAACAGAGTTGCCACCCCCAACCAAAGCTTTGTGACATCATCAAGGCTCTACTTATGTCATAAAACTCCTCCTAGCCAGGTTTCTTCCCTACTAACCCCCAGAAATATCCAGCATACAGGTCCTAAAATGCTGCTCATACAGCCCCATGAAGACCCAAAATAAAAACCCCAATCTTCTTCCCAATTACTTGAGACATATTTTCCAAGTAACTCAACCCATTTATGTGTTTTTTTTTCTGTAAAATAATTTTTGGTCTGAGTCAACAACTCACATGAATGTTTTTTTTCCTAGCTCCAATGTCCTCATTGGTTATTTTCTATTGATTTTTCCATTACTTCATAATAATAATTATCAAACTTTCCACTTCTTTTCCTCCTCCCACATTCTTCTTGCTCCGCAAATAAACCTCTCCACTCAAACACCAGTCCAAATAGAGGGCAGGGTACTTTGAGCTGTGGGAAGTCCAAGCCCACCCTTCATCCATCCAGATTTAGCAAGGTATGCATCCACAAACAATATGATCACAAAAAGCCAGTGTATGATATGCAGACATTTGCAAGTGCCATTATCTTTGGCTTCTCCGTCTGCCCCAATTGTCAGCCACATTCAGAGCTTCCAGTTTGATCCCATGTTCTTTCATTCCCAGGTCACTGGATTAGTTGAAATCCCCTTAGTTCAGGCACAGTGTCTCATAGTGTGGACCAAGCCCTTATATTCCTGACATCCTTGCTCTTTTTCTCCATCCATCTGCTCTTCCACTGGAGCTTGGAAGCTCCATCTAGTTTTCTGATTTTGACCCTGACTTGATCTCCATCATTTGCCAAACAAAAGTTCCATGGTGGTTTTCAAGATAGTCAGTCATCAGTCTGACTATGGGACAAGGCACACATAGTTCCTAGGGACATGTCACAGTGTGGTCAACTTCTCCTCCCTGCTTAAGTACCTAGAGAGGGTCACCCTATGGCCTTCTGAGAACCAATCGAGAGATATCGATCTTGACATCCCCAGAATGGCCCCATAAATTGAGATATCATCATTGTATGTGCATTAACTTGTGTGTGTGTTTGTGTGTGTATTTAAATCACAATAACAAATGGATTGTAATATTGAAGTTTTTCTCATCTTGAGAAGAATATTTGCTACAGAAACACTCTCACAGTAATAGTGAGAGTGTAAACTATCTAAGAAAGGAGAAATAACTGGAGGAATCCCCCAGGAGTTAGGCTCAGTGTCCCAGGAATTACGCCCAAGGAAAGTCAATGAACTCAGTGATGGAATATAAAACCCAGCCTAAATAAAACCCTAAATCATTTAGGTGGAACATGAGATACTCTTACAACAGTTACAAGAAGTCTAAAATGCCTGGACTGGAACATAAGGGGGACACAATGACGTGGAGCTGAGAGTGCATGGCAAAACTGATTGGATCTGGCAAAAATTATGTAAGCATACCAAGGAAACCACCAGTGAGACAAAACCCTAAGAAATCTGTATGACAACATATCATGTTGAACATAATGACATTTATAGACAAAGGAAAGATCTTAATGATGTCACTGTCACACAGGTGATGATGAACCAGTTCCATCGTAGAGTGACTCCCTGCTGTGTTTAAGATAACCTGTCAATTCTGTCTAGTCAGTTACAAGGAAATTTGCATTAATTGCACAGATTAACTATCAGCATCATTTACTGCACAATCAAAGGCAAGGCAAAGAAATCATAGACATGTTGTTGAATGCTGATGATATTATTGGGAGTTTTGATGGGTTTTTTCCTAAAGGGAAATCATCGGTGACTCTCATGCATGAAGCAGATCCTTTCTCTGTGATGTTTCCTGAATAGCCACTGAGATACCAGCCCATTGAGTTGTGGTCTCTCTCTCTTTTAAAAAGCAACTTCTACCTTCAGCTTGATCTCTTGCTTGAGCTTCCCTTCCGGCTACTAGGCTCCTTTTCTGATCCTGCAGAGGGCTTTTGTAAGGGATTGTGATCTCTAAGTTTTTCCCCTTTCAAGAACTAATCATTCTATTAATCACAATTCTAAACTGCTGTGGGAGTTTGTTTGTGACTTATGCCTTCACATGTGATACAAGCGACCTGTGTGTATAGGGTCTTCTCTCTGTTCATGTGGGGAAGGCATGGCAGCAGGAGTAGATGGCTGCTCATTCTCTGTAAGGAAATCAGTAAACAGTGAGCACCAAGTACAAGGATGTTCTGAAATATTAAGTCTTGTCCTTTCAAGGCCCCAAAGCCTCCAGCTAGGTTCAGGGTCACCACAGTCTCCAAAACCCACCGAGCATGAAGTATTCAGAACCAGAAGCCTGTGTGTGCCATATCACATAAATTCATCGTGAGTACACCAATCTTTTTTTTTTTAATGATACATCATTTTTTCCCATCAGAACGATCTATATTACCAATAAACCAAATTTGCCGCATCTTTGGTGTCCTAGAATTGCTTTAAATTGTTGCTGGGACAGTCTTACAAACCTTCCTGTGCTGTTATGAGACCTAAAGGGGGCAGCACTTATTTCAGAAATCAAAGGCAGTTGGGTTCAATCCTATGGTTAGCTGTTAGCTAGACACTGGAAGGATGGATTTGACTAAGAAAGGGAGACAGCACACATGGAGGCAGGTAACCTTTCCTTTGCAAAATGACCCATTTTGAGGCCTTACTTCAGGCTCTTCTCTTCTCCTAATCTTGGTTTTTTATTAGTTTAGGAGAAGAATTAAAACTCCATTTACAGTATCTGTGAACCTGAATGAGTTAAGTATGTGTGACCAACTTGATGTCTGCCTGTCTGTCAACAGGGCCAGAGTTCAGGGGCATCTGCTGCATAGCACAGGAATGTCAGCCATCAATCTCTGGTCCACCTAACTCTACAGCATTAGAGTTGTCATGGTTGCTCATCTGGTCTTCCTCATATGATCTCCATCCACAGACATGTCAGAAAAATCCTCCCCTGAGAGTGCAAGTTCTTTACAAATGAAAGATTATACAACAGAAGACACATGAGAGATTTATATGGGCAAGCTGTTGAAAGGATAAAGTGACAGAAGAAGTTTATTGATTAATTAAATAAAGAATCCGCTTCAGCTGATAGGTTAGAACATAGGTAGGTGGAGTAAACAAAATAGAATGCCGGGAGGAAGAGGTAGTGAGCTCAGAGAAGCCATGCTCCCCTCTCCCCGGCAGATGCCATAGCTCTGCTCTCTGAGGCAGATTTCGATGCAGCCAGCCACCATGTCAGACATGCTGAATTTTTCCTGGTAAGTGCCCCTCGTTATACTACACTGATTATTAGAAATGGGTTAAAATGCTGAATCTAATGGGCCAGCAGTGTTTAAAAGAATACAGTTTTGGTGTATTTATTTCAGGCATAACCTTCATGCGGTCGTGGTGCTGGGGACACAGCCTCGCTGCTCAAATAACTACAGAATGGCTTGCAGCCTTGTGGACAACTGAATCCACTGAAAGCCTGAGAAAGCTTGGGAAAGAGTAAAGCATGTTTTCTTGGTAGCAGCGATTTCTCGGTCTGCTCTGCTTGCTAGAAGAAAGCAAGGGCTCTCATCTAAAAGAGGCTTGCTGACTCAGCTTCAGCTGCAAAACCCTGCAGCCCTTAAGAGGTCCTGCCACAAAACATTTAAATGGTGTTGATAAAAGCCAACTGAATGCTTGTATGTTTTCAGCAGTAGCAGGAAAAAAAAAACTGTGTTGTTTAAAAATGCCGGCTTTCTGGGCCATCCTGCCTGGGCAAACACTGACTGTTTGAGGAAGGAGGGCCAGCTACAGAAAGAGGGCTTGAGTGTTGTCTGTTGCAGCCTCTTTGACGGCAAGGACCTTGAAACACTGTAGACTTGTGGCACTGAATGCGGCTCTGTTCGGTACCTCAGCCACAAGGTTGGAATGGCAGAAAGCTAAGAAATGGGCTACATCTGGCCAGCAAGGCCACGGCTTTAGTCCTACTGAGATTGCTTGGTAAATGAAAGTCTCATGTGGTCAGAAAAACAGAGAGAGAAATAGAGTAAAGAGAGATTCAAAGACAAAGAAAATTTTGAAATGATTTACAGTGTGTTAAAAATATGTGCAGGCTAAAATTTGAAGTTCTTAAAGTTAAAAAAAGGAAGAGAGTTGTTGGGTGTGGTAGTACACACCTGTAAACCCAACACATGGGAGGCAGAGGGAGATTGACTTCTGTACCTTCAGGGTGAGGTAGCACACGCCTTTAATCCCAGTGCCTTGAAGGCAGAGACAAACAGATCTTTGTGAGTTCAATGTGTAGTAGCATACACCTTTAATCCCAATGCCTGAAAGGCAGAGAGAGGCAGATCTCTGAGACTTCAAGGACAGACAGGTATACAGAGTTATTCCAGGTCAAAG